>NC_139681.1:45772904-46302904 GCF_964106915.1 Podarcis gaigeae | reverse complement strand
GGAGAGAACATTTAAACACCCACACCCACACCCTGAAACCTCTCTCTGATCTGCTCCTTTATGGTGCAGTAGCAGCCATGACAATGGTGGCCAGGGAAAGGGGTGGAAGGTTGAAGTTTTCCCAGCCTCAGTGAAACAGATAAGGCTTTCCTATGACATTGTTAGTTTTACCAGAGTGGAGAAAAGGGGGATTTGAAGGAAATTTGATAAGGTTTCCCCTTTATCCTTCAATACAGAGAAAAGAGATTGATGTGTGGAAAGTCATATTCACCCCATTCATTTAAATTACTTTGATAATATTTTAACAGTCACAGAGACTCATGGGAACTGTAGTTTGAGCGCTGTGAGCTGTAGCTTTGTGCAGTCAGCACCCTTTACAAGCTACGTTTCCCAAGATTGCCTTGGGAAAAAGTCTTGACAAAGTGTTATAAGAGTGCTTTAAATGTATGGATGTGACTGATAAGGTAAAGGTAAAGGTAAAGGTACCCCTGCCTGTACGGGCCAGTCTTGACAGACTCTGGGGTTGTGCGCCCATCTCACTCAAGAGGCCAGGGGCCAGCGCTGTCCGGAGACACTTCCGGGTCACGTGGCCAGCGTGACAAAGCTGCATCTGGCGAGCCAGAGCCGCACACGGAAACGCCGTTTACCTTCCCGCTGGTAAGCGGTCCCTATTTATCTACTTGCACCCGGAGGTGCTTTCGAACTGCTAGGTTGGCAGGCGCTGGGACCGAGCAGCGGGAGCGCACCCCGCCGCAGGGATTCGAACCGCCGACCTTTCGATCGGCAAGTCCTAGGCGCTGAGGCTTTAACCCACAGCGCCACCTGCGTCACATGTGACTGATAAGAGCCATTTCCAAATGCGGACACCCTTGTGGACAAAACGGTGAACTAAATATATGCTTCATATAGAATCCACCTGTTTGCAGGTGATGCACAGTTGAAATGCAGTGGCACAGCCACCTTCCTGTATCAATTGATTAACTTTAAAAGTCCAGTCCAGTACAAAGACTATAGTCCTAACATCACTCATTTAAACTTACACTGGGGAGGGATCAATGGCCATTGGCATCAATGGCAACTTCTTCCCAGGGGCAGTCTGTAGTATGTAGTGAACATATAAACCAAGTTGCGGAATTTTTGACTTGCACTTGTATGTAAAAGTCCCAGCATACAGTTATACAGCTATATGCAACGCTATACACATCTACTTAGAAGTAAAACCCACTGAGTTCAATGGAACGGGATTGCAGTGTTTTTGCTTATATATATTCTCACCGTAACTGAATTATTATATTGCTCTGGGTAATTACTGACATTAGTTTTCCTGTAATGTTTGCTTGCTCCAATATAATTCCATTCCTTTTCTTTGCTGTCAGATTAATCAGGTGCTTTTCTGAATAGACCTTCAGAGCAGTTGGTTGGAATGCCAAAAACATATTTAGCGTCTCTTCTTTGTATCCCATCACATTATCCCTGCCAGGATTTTAAAATTAAGGAAATAATGATCAACTTTAAATGAAAGTGAAATTATCTAAGCATTTTGCCTTATGAAATACTCTTAGTTTGAGGCCAATTCTCAGATGAGGTGGTTGACACAGATGAGGTAGCTGACATACGTGACAAAATCTACACCATCTCATCTTGAACTACTGAGGAAACCATAATTTGTGGCATATGGACAATTTCCTCTGGGCTAGAGCATACATGGAATCTCATGCTAAAAAGTAGAGAGTGGTACCTGGCTATGATAACCAAGAAAATGACTGTTGGACTTTGGTTGTTGCTTTCACTGACATATAAATATTGCAACGGCAGTCTACACTCTGAAATGACATCTTTAAAAGGTGTATTGTGTGAACAGGGCGTGCCCGTGTAGGCACAATTTCACACAGATCTCCACTGATGTCAGTGGATGTCAGACTCCTACTGTCACACACATCTGAAGCAGCCCAAGGGGAATAGAGCAACCTCAACTTTCCCTCACACTAGTTGTGGTATGATTTGAACCAAGCTCAAGAAAAGAAGAAAGTGAATGTGCAGCCACTCTCAAGCCACCTTCATCCCCCCCCCCCCCCAGATATCTCCTCTTGGCTTAAACAGGCAGAAGAAGGAACTGCTTCTTAAATATAGTCACGTTCATAAGCATCACTATTTCTGACCGTGGAGGCAGAACATAGCCCTCATGGCTAGTAGCAGGGCTGGCCCAAGACACTTTGGCACCTAAGGTGAACCACAACATGCTCCCCCAGCGACAGAAGAAGGGGTGAGTGAAGATCTACATTGGGAACAAGGGGAAGGGAAGATCTATATGGACAAAAATGTGAAGAGTCATATCAATCTTACCTGATTGTTAAAATGAGAATCCAAGATAATTGGTGGTGGTGGTGGGGCTGCTATAAAGCACACCAGGTAGTTGGAGACCCCAGAGGGCAGCCCCCACCATTTCTTCCCTAGTGCTAGGAGGAGACCAGCAGCATCTCCTATTTGCCAAGAGATAGCTGTAGATGCCAAGAGATGCTGTCTGCAGAGGCCAGGGAGAGGGACACTGCCAAGGAGCGGGCAGTGGCAGCAGGTGAATCATTCCTTGGAGGCCAGAGTTGCTGCCCCTCTGAATCCTGCTGCTTGAGGTGGTTGCTTCACTTTGCATCATAGGTTGGTGGGTCTTGGCTTGTAACTATGTAATTCCACCATCCCTGTTCACTGACTGAGCTTAGGAGTGCCAAAAAGATTTTTTCGGGGTTCAATATACTATATCTAGATAAAGAACAAAACGTTTAGAAGACATCTGAACACAGCCCTGTACTGGGAAGTTTTAAAATGGCTGATGTTTTATTATATTTTTATATTTTGCTGGAAGCCATCCAGAGTGGCTGGGGCAATTCAGCCAGATGGGCGGGGTATAAATAATAAAATTATTATTATTATATCTGGATTGGATCCCCTGCCACACTTGCAAAAAGAGGAAAAATACATAATATTTGCACACGATTGGCAAAATATGCAAATAAAATTAGGCTCCAGGCTCAAGTACAGTGGTACCTCGCAAGACGAAATTAATTCGTTCTGCGAGTTTTTTCATCTTGCGAATTTTTCGTCTTGCGAAGCATGGATTCAAAAACCTCAAAAAGTCTTCAAAAACCTCAAAAAAGTCTTCAAAAACCTCAAAAAAAGGCTACCACACCGCGTGCTATGAGTTGCTCCTCGAAGTCAAGTCGCAACTGCACCTCTTCAAGCATTGCACCCTGGGTATTAACGGTTTTAAGAAAAAGGGAACAAACTTGCAAGACGTCTTGCGAAGCAAGCCCATAGGGAAATTCGTCTTGTGAAGCAACTCAAAAAATGAAAAACTCTTTCGTCTTGCGAGTTTTTCGTCTTATGAGGCATTCGTCTTGCGAGGTACCACTGTAATCAGTTGTTTGACAGTCAGCATGTCAATAGATGAAGCTATTTCCAAAGCAGAAAAAGCTTAACTGTTCTCCCCCAGTGCTAACCCTAAAGCATGGAAAGGAATCAGGTTTCATGAGTGGTAATTCAGTTATGTTGCTGCAGTTCTTTTATCAATTGATCTTTGGCTGCCAATACTACATTCAGTGCAAAACCAAGCATGATGTCTCTTACAGTTGGCTGCATGTGTGTTTGTGTGAAAACAGATTTAAGATTTACAACAATCAAAGTTCAGGTGCCCTTGCTTGGATAAACTCAAGATTAAATTGTTAAAAAGCAAGCAGTGTATTCTATTTGTTGTGGTTATTTATTATTTATACCTCATAATAACTATAGCAATGTTATCAGCACAGGTCAAACAGCTACCCTTTCTTCCTTTCCTTTTCCTTTTTCCCCCTGAGCAAAATAGATTTGAACCTTTGACACGAATATGCCCATTTTAGTGATTCTGCCAGCAAACAACAGCAGCAACCACCCCTCCCAGTATAGTGGTACCTCGGGTACATACGTTTCAGGTTACAGACGCTTCAGGTTACAGACTCCGCTAACCCAGAAATAGTAGCTCGGGTTAAGAACTTTGCTTCAGGATGAGAACAGAAATCGTGCTCTGGTGGTGCAGCAGGAGCAGGAGCAGGAGGCCCCATTAGCTAAAGTAGTGCTTCAGGTTAAGAATAGTTTCAGGTTAAGAATGAACCTCCAGAACGAATTAAGTACTTAACCCGAGGTACCACTGTACTTCTGTTCCACTCCCTTGGATGAGGAAGCGGTTAAATACTCTTTCCCATCATGTTGCTACTGGAACCAACTTAGCAGTTCCCTCCTCCCAAAACTGCATTTTCCTAAACAACAACAACAAGAAGCCTGAATAAGGCCATCAGGGATGGTTCTACCATTAAAGAGAGTGAGGGCAGCTGCTTTTGGGAAGGCCATGAAATGGGAACAATTTTTAGCAGCTTGGAGGTCCTTGTGGGAATCTCTCTTCCATGTGCCGAAATAACTTGCCTGGCCTCGGACGCTAATTATGGCCCATGACTTGGGGTCTGTGTCATTTGCTGCTCCACCTGAAGTTGTGTTGGCCCAGCCCCTGAATACTACACCATATAGGCACAGGTGTCCAGTCTTAGTGCACTGAAGGCTAAAATAAGGAAATTCAAAAGGTGTGGGGAACCCCAGGTCTGAGGACCAAATGTAATCACCCAGACCTCTCTCCATGCCCCTCCCTCCACTGCTTTTGGCTGGCGTTTTTGTTAGTGTTCTTGGAGGCCTCTTGCTCGCCTGATGGAGGGTGCAGAGGATGGAGGATGCAGAGAGATGTGAGGGGTGCTTCTGACTTGTGTGTGGCTGCAATGGGGCTTGCTGTACAAAGGTAAGAGTTGTATCTGTTGCTCTGCCCACTTATGTCTTGGACCCGCCCATCATTGGCATGCCGCTGTCAGAATGTTGCCACATGGCCCCCAGGTTGAAAAATGGCTTGCCAACCTTTTTAAAACTTTAACACATAGTATTATGGATAAATAGATACATGATTAACTTGTATTTGTAATTTTTATACAGTGATACCTCAGGTTACATACGCTTCAGGTTACACACTCCGCTAACCCAGAAATAGTGCTTCAGGTTAAGAACTTTGCTTCAGGATAAGAACAGAAATTGTGCTTTGGCGGCGCGGCGGCAGCAGGAGGCCCCATTAGCTAAAGTGGTGCTTCAGGTTAAGAACAGTTTCAGGTTAAGAACGGACCTCCAGAACAAATTAAGTACTTAACCCGAGGTACCACTGTATTTTGGTTTCCTTGCCCCCTGCCAGTATGAATATTGTTACCACACAAAAACAGAAACAGGTTTATTCTGGGAAGCTCCCCTGCCCTGCCACCTGATTTTATTTTGCAGCTCATGTTCACTTGTGTATCGTTGTGAAACATATATTTCCCCCCAAGGTTGCAAGGTTCCTATGTGAATCATCATGTTTCAACATTTCCATTTGCTTTATTCCATGATATGGTATTGATATATAATCATCCTGAACCTGTTAATGATATTTCATGTGCAGTAATGTCAAAGTATTCAATCAGTTGCATCATTACCTTTAATATTAAACATATTTAGTTTAGTCAGTCATAACAAAGCACATCTAGCAGTAAAGAATCCTTTTTTATTTTTATATTTCAATTTGTTTCAATTTCCTTCTGCACAACCTCTAAAAATGTATCTTTTGTCATGATTTCCCAGTTATGTCTTTGGCATTTTACTTTAAAGGATAAAAATGGCTAATACTTGGGCTGAGTAAAACAGAAGATTTATTCCTCTAAAGTTCCTGGAAACTATTTTCAGTATCTCATTGCAAGCACTGAAACTTTTATTAAGGGTCCTAGAAATTAGGCAATGAACAGGGCAATTAGATTTTTGAGACCACCGTCCTGCCATAGCAGGATATAGTGCACCGATAGAAGACAGATCGGATATTAAACTGATACTGCATTTGATCTTGGTGGAAAGGAGGGGAAATTACTTAGAATGCAATAAAAATATATATTTAAAACTATTGTACATGGATTATTCCTGCAGTATAAAATGAAAACCAAAATGATCATAGGTTCAGGGTAGTCACCTTTGAAAGTTAATCCATATCTCCTTTCTTTTCCTTAGATTTTATTTTCTGAAAACATCTCAGCTTTAAGGGCAGGGTGTCACAGCTGAGCAGGGATGCGGACAACATGATGCCCTATGAAATGTTATAGTACAGTATGGCCTAATTTACTGGAATGGCCCTGGGAGGCACCCAGAAACCTGAAAGTTGGTACTTTCTACTCTAAAAATCTAACAGGCCCACAAATGATGGTGGTGAGTATGTTAACATGAAAGGGGTGTGGTATTGGTAAATCACACCTTCTTTTTCCTCAAAAATATATTAGGAGATAATGTAAAAGGGAGCCTCTGTGTGAATAGCCATTCACTTGAAGGCATACTCTCCAGCATTTATCCTATGAAGATAGGGACGTTTTATAAGGATTCAGCTATACAGCTGAAAATAAAATATTTTAAGTGTGTTTTAAGTGCAATATACAATGTGACACTAGATGGTGATGGAAAATTCAATGTATTAAAAAAAGCTTAAAAAAAAGCATTTTCAGAATTTTTTTTAATATGTGTGTAGATTCCATCCTACTTAACAACAACAGCAGCAGCAACAACAATTTTATTATTTATACTCCACCCATCTGAGTGGGTCACCCCAGCCACTCTGGGCAGCTTCCAACATATATAAAAACATAATAAAACATTTAAAACCTTCCCTATACAGGGCTGCCTTCAGATGTCTTCTAAAGGTTGAATAGTTACTTATCTCTTGTCTTGGGGTTCACATTACTCCATACGCTCCAACATTTCTCCAATGAAAATAGTGATGTCCTAAGGACATTCCAGGATCAAATCAGAAACTGGAATGGCTTCTGCAAATCTGGCACTGTCTCTGGTAAATAGGGACACTTGGAGGGTCTGTGGAGGCCTGGCATCAGATTCAGGCTACATGTGTGGTGTGGACTGGTTTCTCCTCCAATTTACTATTAGAGTGCCAGTGCAGCACATGAGCAGGGGATCAGCCTGAGAGCCTGTTTATGCATCACTGCTCCATGTGGAAGACATCCAAACTGTTTCCTCATGCAGGGGGTGGGTAGGACACTGACACAGAATATGTCCCTATATTCCTCTGAGGAATGTTGGAGGGTACGACCATTTGGAAGACTATTACCACATAGGCTCACTGGAAGGACAAATCGTGAAGCTGAGGCCCCAATACTTTGGCCACCTCATGAGAAGAGAAGACTCCCTGGAAAAGGAGAAGGGGACGACAGAGGACAAGATGGTTGGACAGTGTTCTTGAAGCTACCAGCATGTTTGACTAAACTGCGGGAGGCAGTGGAAGACAGGAGTGCCTGGCATGCTCTGGTCCATGGGGTCACGAAGAGTCGGACACGACTAAACAACAATTACCACATAGACCAGATCAATAATATGCAGAATGTCAGCTCTGCACATACTAAACGGCATGGGGATACTGCATGTGATTGAGGTGATGCACATTTTGAGAAGGTCCTTTGTTCTCATAGTACACCAGTTGTGTGGATCGTAGCCATGTGGGGTTGCTGTTGGAGATCTCGACATGGATGCTGTAACAGTGCATAGGAGCCTAGGTGTTTAGGAAGCTGCCTTATACTGAATCAGACCATTGGTCCATCTAGCTCAGTACTGCCAACACCAACTGGCAGCGACCCTTCAGAGTTTCTGGCAGGAGTCTCTGCCAGCCGCGATGACTTTGCCTCAGTGAAAAGTGTTTCGTCTTCCACAAGTCAGAAAACACCCAGTGGTTTGCTGCTTCTCTACCTTCTACAGCAATGACCTGTAGGATCAGCTTCCCAGAGGGTGATGATGGTGGGATGCTTAAGTGGGTCAGGGATTGGCAGAAAGTGGATTGCCAACTTGTGGAAGCAGAAGCACTTTCCTCAGAAGCAAAAGTTAAACATCATCTTGAATGCCAAGGAAAGGAAACATTTAAGATGAACAGATGTACAGTCGTACCTTGGTTCTCGGACGTAATCTGTTCCGGAAGTTTGTTCAACTTCTGAAACATTTGAAAACCAAGGCATGGCTTCCTTTTGGCTGCAGGAGCTTCCTGAACTCAATTGGAAGCTGTGTCAGAGGTTCAGCTTCTGAAAAACATTCAAAAACCAAAACACTTCTTTCAGGTTTTTGGTGTTTCGGAGCCAAAATGTATGAGTACCAAGGCGTTCGAGAACCAAGGTACAACTGTATAATTTTTACATTGAATGAATTATACAGAAATACAATTGCTGAAAAAGACAGGTGATTACCTGTTTTCTGTGTTCCAGAAATAAACTTAAAAAATGAAACAACAAATAAACCTGCGTCAGAACATACATATTCATACTACTTCTTAGACATTTTTAGTTTGCATTTTCAGGAAAGTCAGAAAAGCTCTTTGCATCATTTCCCATCAATATTTCGATACTTTAAGGACTCCAGAAAGTAATCATTGTGTTGTATGCGTTCTAACAAGAAAAGAACAGATGCAAGTTTGGAGAATATTGAGTTTTAAACTTGTCCAGTAGTGATTTGTGGCTGTGTCATGGCAAATATTTTTCAGTGTCATTGCCTAAGCCAGCCCTGTCACTAGCGTGGTCATCTGGGGAATAGAAGGCCTAACACTCTGATCTCAGTATTAATGGGAGCTGTTGAGAGTGGCAAAGGTGATAAAGTATTGTTTAGTTATTGGTGCCATACTTTTGCTGCAGGATATTATTATAAAACGTTGTGATTTTTTTGTCAGACTTCAATCACACTTCTGATAACAATGCTTAGAAACTTATTGAGAAGAATTTTGAAATAATGGACTTAGAAAAAAAAAAAGAACGATTAATAGGCCTGTTATAGCCTGAATCAAACAATGAGCTGCACAAAAAAATTCAGAAGGACATGTTATTAGGCTGCAAACCTTTCTTCAGTTTTGCCTGCTTAAACCAACTGACTTCAGAGGGAGTTTGGTGCAGGACTGTAGCCTAATAACTGCTAAACATAATTATTTGGAAGTGAGTTCCATTGATTTTAATGGGATTGTGCCATGTTCCCAGGTGGAATGGACAAGTCTGTCAATTCTGTTTTCTCTCAGTTTCTTATTTTTTAGCTCACCACATTTCCACATCACTTTGCTTTTTTTATTAAGTGCTCATGAAAATTAATCAGCATTCGAATATGCATTTCTACTAATATACACATTTTTGTATACAGTTTTGCCTGGTATACACAGTTTGGCCAGCAATTTCCTCTAATATAAAGCTATTTTCATTAATACTTGCATTTTTACATATGCTTTTCTTCTAATATACACAGCTCTGTACACAGTTTTGGGTTGGGGAGCTGCTTTAAAACATTGTGTTCAATGCAGGAGAGACTGAACCAGTGCAAACAAACTAAGCAAAGGTGCATTGTGGATTTTTTTTTTAGGGGACATTTATTGTGGCTGCCATTGCAGGCATAATAGTAGCCAAGGGCACTACGTGGATGGCCACTGCTATACGAGATCCACAAGGTAAAGGGGGATCTGGCAATGTGTGGATTCCCTAGAGGATTCTCAAGCCAATATGCACATTGGTTAGGACTGTGCAGATCATAGAAGCAAACTCCTAGGAGCCGATGCCCCTTCGCCCCCCATAAAATATTTTAGGCAGCCGTCCCCCACCCAGTTGATGGACATTGCCATTCAAACATTGTGCATGCACCATGTCAAGTGATCAATTAGGGTGGGGCTTACCTACCCGCCCAGTGTTTTATTGAGGTTGGTTCCCCTAGTACAGATTTAGTGATTCTGCATTAGCATTTGTTTTTACCAAATTCCCACCTAATCCCTATCCAAAACCCAGTTTCAGCATTGTGGAAGTCATGTGGTGGCAGCATTTCAGTGCTTCCTGGATGCTTGTCAGAAGCAGCCCATGCAGAGTAGGTTACAGTAATTTAAACAAGGAATGCAAGGATTTCTTTAGGTTTCACTGCCCATAGTGGCTTTTCTTTTCATTTCCGGGCATCTATGGGCATAAAATGCATGTGACTCTTTTTTAATCATTGACAGATCATTACAAGGTGAATTGGAGATGTATGATTTAGAAAGCATTTCAACTATTTGGTTTGGCTAAATGGCACCCTAGCAAAGACTTCTTGCCTCTCCGTTGACAAGAAAGGAACATAAATCAATGAGTTTGTACATGACACTCTCATGCCCAATAACAGCTGTAGTGAAATGTGCTTAAGTTATAATTAAAATAACCTTTCCAATTCATTTCTTTATTGATGGCAGAGATAACTAGATTTGAAGCTCTTCAATAAACACATTCAGTTTTAGATTTTTTTTAATATATAAAAAAATCTAATGCTGCTTTATAGGAAGGGATCATAAAATTAGATTATGAAAGTTTATATAGCTTTTAAATATCAAGCTGTCAGAGCTTGTGCAGGTAAAATATTGTAACCGACGAATGGCAAAGAAAGAGAGTTTATATTGAAGTGAAGGTTTTCAAGTGAAATTCATACCAAGGAGAATATATAATGGAAGCAGGCTTTTTGCCTGCACTTTGGATCTCCTGACCTCCATTTCCAGTCAAGATTAGGTTGATAAAACTGACACAACCTCAATAAAACACTAACAATGGAACGAAGTAAATAGAAATCATATTAAGCAGCAGCAATATTGCATGAATTGAAACAAAAATTTAGGTATAATAGCCTTGGTGGGTTTTAATATTGTTTCCAATCACATCACAATATGAATCATATCACGGTGATTCTAAATAACATTTATCATCTTCAGATCTCCTTGCCTAGTAGACGTCGCACATTATTTGAGGGTGGCTTTTATTTTTCTCAAAAAGAGAGAGAGGGAGAGAGCCTCATACATAATTAAACATGTTGAAAGCCGGAGAGGTGAAATACCACAATACCATCAGAAGCCACCAAGTTTCTGCACCGTTTTCCATTAAATGTAACACTCCTGCGTTTATCGCTATTTTGCTACGTTTCAGAAATTAAATAAATAGGATTGTGCTATCGTACGGCACGATGATAATAATAATATAAAAGAGGCAGATAAGGAGAGATAGGAAATTAAGAATTGCTGGAGGAAGCTGAGAATGCTAATTGCAATATATTTGCTGAAAAATGAAAGACCATTTGGTCAAACTGTCTAGATTAAAAGGAGGGAAACCTCTGGCCTTCCCTACCCATTACATTTCTTTGGGGCCCTGGGTGCAGCTTAGAAAATAAATGAATTACTCTTCAGTCACCATGGATAAGGGCCTATAAAAACAAACCAGGCTCAAGTGCAGTGTGTGGGGCTTGATATATGTATATATGCTTGAATTATAGCACCATCCCTACCTGCAGTAGCAGCTAGTTGAGTGGAGGCACCCACAATCTACCCAGACAGGGCTAAACTGGGCGAGAGTGGCAGCAAGATTGGAGCTGCAGGAATGCATTGGCAGAGCCATCTGCTGTCCCCACCAGTGTTGGTGAAGCCTCAACCTTGTCACTGCCCCAACAGCAGCCAAGTAACCTACAGCAGGCTTCCTCAACCTCAGCCCTCCAGATGTTTTGAGACTACAATTCCCATCATCCCTGACCACTGATCCTGCTAGCTAGGGATAATGGGAGTTGTAGGCCAAAAACATCTGGAGGGTCGAGGTTGAGGAAGCCTGACCTACAGCAGTGCTGGTGTTAGGAAGCTCTGAAGCTCCGCCCCCAACTCACCACTACTGCCTACTTGCCTCCAATCCCAACACACCCAGCATCTAGGAGGGGATGTGGGCTTAGCTGGTTTTTAAATGGAGTACAAGAACATATATATAAAAAGAAAAGGTCTGTACAGCATATGCACAGGGACATAGCTGGATATGGAAGCTCTCCTTGCTCCCGCCCCATGCAGTATTCTAGATTAGAGTTCTACCCAGATGTTGTTGGACTACGACTCACATCATCCTCAGATAGCTTAGCCAAAGTTTGGGGATGATGGAAATGGTAATCCAATAACATGGGGTGGGGAGCCAAGGTTGAAGAAAGCTGGTCTAGATTGTCCTCACTGGAGCATATCTGTGTATGGATCATTTTTGCTGGATGACAACATGTGGCTGAACAAAGCTGGATATGAAAATGAAGCTTTAGGATTCTCCAGCTTTTCCAGTAATCAGTGGAGACTGTATTTTCAGACTTATTTTGAATGTTTGCTAATTATCTTGTCAAACATCAACACGCACTGGTCAGTTTTGGAGGTTTGGCCAGTGATCAAATTCAATTTCCAATTTTCATGGTTGATTCATGAATATGGATACATTGCAACAATTATGACTGATTCTTACATCTTATACATTCCCTCATTTTCCCACATTTACTTTTCACATTGTTCAGGGATTATTGTGTCAAATCAGTTTCACATAGTGCATGTTTCTTTCAAATCAGACTTCCTTTAAATTCACAGGGGATGGACGGTAGAACCAAATTCAGAATCTTAGAAGTCAGTGGAATGCTAAGATCAGCACAAGAATTTCAGCTTGACCTTGCTTCCTTGCTCTCTGTACTGTTCTAGGAGCTCCCCATGCCCCTCCTGCCAATTTGGGGGCCATGGGGGCAGACAGGGAGCAAAGAAAGGGGCCCAAAATCCTGCCGTGCTGGTGGAAAAACTTGTACTGGCTTCCACTTTGGGGGCTCCTTAATCAAATGGGTCCCCTATCTTCTCCATGCCTATGATCCAAGTGGCAAAAGTGCAGTTTTGTTTTGTTTGCAGTGTAGTGAAAATAGGGTTCAAAGGATGCATGCCATGCAGTGGGTATCCTCTAAAGCTAATCTCCTTTTAGGACCCAGGCTGAAGTGAAACAAATGATGCACTGCTTGATTTCCTTCGGTCCCTTGAATTCTGTCATGAACTGGCAGAACATTGAGGAAGGGGAAGAGGATCCCAGCAAGGGTTATCGCCAATACTGGTATACACCAGAACAAGCTGTAGATAAGGAAGGAAGGGCTGGGGACTTAGGAGGTACTCATGGGACATCAGAAGATGTTGAAGGGGCAGCTGCCATTTCACTGGAGGTGAACACCTCACCAGAACCAGAGGTGCCCCCGTCTCTGCAAACAGGGGGAGTCTGAGGCATCGGGAATGGCAGGAAGTGCACTTTAAGAGACAGGCAGGCGAGAGAACACAGTCTGGCTTACTATTCGATTAGGTGAAGATGATGAGACTCGTTAGGTCTGGAAGGAGGTTTGTGGCCTCTCAGCAGGATTTGGCTCAGGCAGGTGAGGATCACATGCTTCATTAAGAGGAGAGACACAGCTACTCTGCGGAACAAGCTCAGGTGCGTCAAGGAAGATTTGGAGGGAAAACAAGACTCCATGTCTGCTCAACTTTCACTGTCGCTGGGTCACCGCTTGGCTGTTTCAGGAGCTTCTCTGGACTGTGGTTTTAGAACTGATCTTAGGGTTCCATCCCTGCATCTTCTTCAGAAATGGGAACTGGCCTTAAGGTTTGACTTCAAACCTTCCCTATTGCGTTGGACCTGAACCTGCATTTGACCATTGGACTGTCTGACTCCTCTCTAGTGTTGCCCTTGGGGCTGTATGCACTATTGGGACTTACCTCAGAGCACGCCATTGCCTCTCAAGCCAGCAATCCTCTGCATGCATGGCCCTTTGTTGTTATAGTCCCTGACAGCATATATAAGTACTCATTCTCCTTAATAGTTTTTAGAGGGATTGGGAGTTGTGGGGATCATTCTCAAATTCACCATTCTACTGTAGGAGTTAATGCACCTGAGTTTTTGCCCCTGAGGGTCAAATGCTAGTGCATATGGCTAGTGACGGACTGATAGTGGGTGGGGCCATTAACATACCCACCTAGGGTTGCCATATTTCAAACAGTGAAAATCTGGACAAAAAGTTGTTGAGGCAAATTATTTTTCCCCCATACAGCTGATCAGCTACCAGTTGGGCAGTGTGGAAAAGATCTCTAGGCTACATCCAAAATATTCCACAACCACTATTACTTAAACTGCTTCGTATTTCAAAGGAAATCGGGTCCTGCTTTAAAGAGGGCATGTATTGCGGTGAGATCTGGAAAACCGACACCCTGTGTTGTGGGTGGGTACAATTGGTCAGCCACAACACCTGCTTGGTAGGTCCCTCGTAGCTGGGTGCAATTTGGCCAATGGGACGCAGTCCAAATGGTTTGAGGGACCTATTTATACCCATGCACATAACCCAGAGCTTCCTCTTTCGGCACGTGCATTTGGAACACCCACCCACCTCTCCCTACCTTTAGGGCTTTGCGCTTGACCTTGCTATGCCGTCGTGTGCCATCTGTCGTTGGGACAGGGGCATGGCAGGAATTTCCCCCACTTGGATCATTGGCTGTTGCCATTTGGGTTTCGCCTGCCACGTAGCAAATCGTCACAACTTGTGAATAGGCTCTGGTTCAGGTGATAGGGATGGAAGAACGCTTTCGCCATCCCTATATGAAGGGTATTCCGTTAAAGGAATCCAGGGACTCAATGGTTTGGTCAACCCCTGAGAGGGAGTTGTGCCCATGCCTGAGTCCAGGGGGACATATGTGTGGCAGAGATAGCCTGTTCCCGGCTTTCTGCTTATTCAGGTGTTTGCCCTTGGCTGACCTATGCTGGAACCCTGGGTCAGTTCTACCTGCATGGCAGGCAGCTAGTCGAACCAGAGCCTATGCAACCAGTCACTTTCTGTAATCAATAAAGTTGTGGCCTAAATTCTGCCAAAAACCAAAACCAAAATTTGAGTCAAGTGTGAATTTTTTTAGGGGGGAGGTTTCTGGGTCTGAACACGCAAATCTCCAAGCAGTTTACAACTGTGATAACATTCCCACAAATAGAAGTCAAATACAAAAAATAGAGTAAAAGTCACGTAACAGAACAGCGAAGATGAGTTTGTGTACCTAGTGTTGTTCTTTTTAGAATTACATGATGCTAAAGTTATTTTAAGAAGAATATTTACTGGCAGGGACTGGCAGGGCTCCAAGGGGTGTGTAGAGGAGGCAAGGGAGCTGGAAGAGACAGGGTCGGTGATTTGTGGGGTTCCATGCCACCTGCAAGGCAGGAATTGGGGCTGTCAAAGGCAGAGCAGCAGTTGCAGGAAGGAACGGAAGGGGAGGAAGAGAAGTTCCTGAGAGAGTCGGGCTTTAGGATCTCTTCTGTCTCCAAGGACAAAGAACTACATAAAATGCCAGGTGCAGCGGCAACTACTGTGCAGGAGAAGTTGCAGGGTGCTGGAGAACGTCCTGCCAGGCAAGGGGATTTAAGTTTGGGAACAGGTGTGATCATGCTGCTGCTCTAACGGTCCAGTTCAGGACACAAGCCTGGGAAGAGGATGCCTAGCTAGCTACGTAGCAGGAGTGGTCTGCATATCCTGCGCACCTTGGGAGATGCTACAGCTTGCCCAATAAAGAATTGAACTACCACTTGGGCTGGGTGTCCTCAGGACATTTACCAATAAATGTTGATATCTTGGAGTAGTCTAAATCAGTTCTAGATATCTGATGTTTAAAAGTTGACATCAATTTACAATACTTAATTTTTGTTTTATGATTCAAGACTGGTTTATATTTTAAGCCCCTAATTGTTCTTGACTTTAGTATTCCCCCACCCCAGTTTTCCAGTTTCTTATATCAAGAAACTTTGAACATTGATGAGCACTGTAAAAGCGCACATCAAAGTAGCATTAACTACAATAATCATACATCTGAGTCCTGTTTTTCATTTATAGATATGTCAAAGTAATATAACATGAAAGTTGTAAGAGAATTAAATGAACCACATCAGGTCATATGTGTATATCATTTAGCTACCTAGCTAACTATAATCCTGGCACTGGACATCTTGAATTTACCATATCTTGTCTATAGCTCAATGCAGGGAAATATCCTATCAAATAGACAATCAAATTTCATGTAAAGTAAGCTTCAGCATTAAACCTGTTCCTGCTATTTTATGTATAACTCTGTGTAGATATATTTCTTGCTACCAGAGCAAAACTGATTTGTATGATGGTTCCCCATCATGAAATCACTTGGAAGGTTGTGAGATAAAATGTCGCTTAGGATAATGTAATTGGCCTTAAGGTACAGGAGCTGAATTATTTTCAGTGATTTATAATCTGGAAATTAAAGACTCACTCATTTTCTAATTTAATTCCATCTTCAATGGAAAAATGTTCACTCTGAACTAAATTGGCGAGTAATGTTGCTAATTCAAATGCAGATGTAATTTCGATTCTGGTAGCAGTTTGCTGTGATTGACGAGTCCCCAATGGATCATTATGATTCTTACCTCCCAATCTCACAAATTCTCCAGCAGTTGTGATAATAACTTCAGCCAAGAAGAAAAAGGAGGGGAAAAAATAAATTCTCTGCTGCACTGTCAATTCAGACTTTGCATTTTTCCCCCTGACTTGGAATGGGGTTTATTTCAAATCTATTGCATGTAAGAGACAAATATGAAGCATCACTGCTAAATTATGTGCCATCATAAAGCTACAGTTTGATTGTTTGCTGATACTTGTCCAACATGCATTTAAATATATTTAAAATGTGCTTTACGACCTTCACTGTTAATTAGCCGGGACACAAAATTGCATTTACTGTAATTTACTAAGTGTAAAACTTGTGACATGGCCAGTGGATTAACTTTAATCATCCACATTTTTCCTTTTAAATATTTGTTACCTTAATGCTGAATTCATTAACTTTCTTCTTTAAGTACATCTTACATAGAGACTGAAATTATATTAAGCTAGTGAGTACCAATATGCATCCTCACAGATCCATCTGTGTAAGAAAGGACTGTGGGGAAGGCTGTAGCTCACATGCAGAATACATGCTTTGCATGCACAAATCCCAGATTCAGTTTGTGGCAAGTAGGAATGAGATGATTTCCATTTGAAACCCTGGAGAGCTACTACAAGTTGTTGTCGACAATTTGGAGCTAGATGGACCAATGGCTTAACCAGTGCTTAAGACAGGGGTTCCAAAGTCTGAGCTTTCATTTTTATTTTTTTTAAAAAGAAAACTCTAACTCTAATCTGCAAAATGTGCAGATATCTTTCTAAGTGATTTCTGTGAAATGAATAAGCCTGGCTGCTTTTACCTGCCAGTGTTTCTAGCCAATGAGCTAAGTTAGAGTGAGTTATAACTCCAGGCAATAAGAATCCCTAGGGTCCTAAAGACCTGCTGCTTCCCCTTCTCCTTTAATGCTCTTTTCCTGTTTGTCTTAATTTCTAGGCATAAATTCAACAGGTTAAGCCTTTTCTCATATGGAAACACACATGAGAAAAGATTCACCAGGATCAAGCTCTCTCTGTGTTGTGCCATGCCATTTTCTGACTGGCACCCCAGAGCGCTCCATATTCGAAATATGCAGCCTGGTCCAAAAAGTTTGGCAACCCCTGCTTTAATGCATTGTTTCCAATTTACAGATCCCTGGCAGATCTCCTAACATAGGCCTCCCATAAGATTTCTAAAAAATCTAGGGGATCAGACAAAGAGAGAGGATATGAACAGAACAAAGGTTCGTAGAACTTTTGCAGTTTGTAAAACAAACTGGTAATGCGTTGGCAAACTGGAAGAGAGCAAACTTTGCTCCTCTTCCTATAGAAGGCTTTTCTCCTGGTATTAAAGGCCCAGGGTTGTCAACTGTCCATTATTTTATAGGTCCAACCAATAAAACTGCATATTGAAAGGTAACTAGAAAAGCCTGTGAATTTCTCACCTATGACTAGAAAAGTGGAAATCTGCCCAAAAACTTGCTCCGACCATAACGCTATGAAAATGGAATTAAGACTTACTCCAACCGGTTCCTTTAGATGGAAAATGAATGACACTCTACTAAGAGATCAGGAGATTGTGAAGAAGGCCCAAAAAACTTTGAAAGACTATTTTGAAATAAATTTGAATACCACGGTGGAAAAAAGAACAATCTGGGATGCAAGCAAAGCAGTTATGAGAGGGTTTCTGATACAACAGAACACGATAAAGAAAAGGCTCTGGAATGGGAAAAAAGATAAGATTTTAGAGAAGATAAGAGATGGAGAGAAAAAGTTGAGATTTAAACCAAAATCGAAGGAGATCTTGAGAGAAATTAATTTTTACCAAGCACAGTATGCGAAACTGATAAATCAAGAAGTTGAGTGGAAAATTAAACAAATGAAACAAAGATAATTTGAATCAGCTAACAGCTAACAAAGATACATGCTAACTTTTAGCATGGCAATTGAAAAAGAGACAAAAACTGAATACAGTCACCAATCTAGAGATTGAAGGGAGAAATATCCAGAAACCCGAAGAAATTAGGAAGTGCTTCCAGAGATACTTTAAAAAGCTTTATACTCAAGGGCCACAAGAGGAGAAGGAGATAGACCAATTTTTGAAAACAAATGGTTTACCAAAACTTGCTCAGGAAAAGAGAACAATCCTGAATCATAAAATAACACAACAAGAAATAGAGAGTGCCATTCAGAATATGCAACTAGGCAAATCTCCAGGTCCGGATGGGCTTACCTCCAAGTATTATAAGACATTGAAAGATTATTTGATACAACCATTAATGGAGGTATGCAACCAGATTTTGGAGGGGAAGAAGGCACCGGAATCGTGGAAAGAAGCTTTCATCACATTGATCCCTAAAGTGGAAACTGAAAAGACTCAACTAAAGAACTACCGTCCCATCTCACTCCTAAATGTGGATTACAAAATCTTTGCAGACATTTTGGCAAGTAGACTTAAAAAAGTATTAAATGAAGTAATCCTTAAAGACCAGGCAGGCTTTCTCCCAGGAAGACATTTGTCTGATAATACTAGGAATATTATTGACATTTTGGAACTTTTGCAAACCAACATTAATACAAAATCAGTGTTAATTTTTGTTGATGCGGAGAAGGCCTTTGACAACATTTCCTGGAGATTTATGAAGAAAAATTTGGAAGGGATGGGAGTGGGACGGGGGTTTGAAAATGGAATAGAAGCAATTTATTCAGAGCAGAAAGCTAAATTGATAGTAAACAATGTGGTGACAGAAGAATTTAAAATTGAAAAAGGAACACGACAAGGGTGCCCCCTATCCCCTCTGTTATTTATCTCTGTTCTGGAGGTGCTTTTGAACATGATTAGGGAAGACCGGCTGGTACAAGGAATACAGGTCGGAGTGAAACAATTTAAATTGAAAGCTTTTGCAGATGATTTGGTTTTAACATTACAGGAGCCAGAATCTAGTACGAAGAGAGTGTTAGAACTAATTCATGAATTTGGTCGGGTAGCGGGGTTTAAATTGAACAAGCAAAAAACTAAGGTTCTGGAGAAAAACTTGACACCTTTGGAAATAGATGGGTTTCAGAAAGAGACAGAATTAAATGTTGTTAAAAAGGTAAAATACCTAGGGGTAAACTTGTCTGCCAAAAATTTGAATCTATTTAAAGATAATTATGAAAAATGTTGGTCAGAAATTAAGAAAGATTTAGAGATTTGGTCAAGATTGAAACTTTCCTTGATGGGCCGAATTGCAGCTATAAAGATGAATGTATTGCCGAAGATGTTATTTTTGTTTCAGACCCTACAGATCGTAGACAGAGTGGAGTGTTTTGGGAAGTGGCAGAAAGATATCTCTAGGTTTGTCTGGCAGGGTAAAAAGCCCCGAATAAAATTTAAAATATTAACAGATGCCAAAGAGAGAGGGGGGTTTGCCCTGCCAGACTTAAGGTTATATTATGAAGCTGCGGCTTTCTACTGGATGAAAGATTGGTTACTCCTTGAGAACACTGATGTCCTAGATCTGGAAGGGTACGATAATGCTTTTGGATGGCATGCATATTTGTGGTATGACAAGGTAAAGGTTCATAAAATGTTCAAAAACCATATTGTCAGGAAAGCTATATTTATGGTCTGGACAAAATACAAAGACCTATTAGAAGGTAAGACTCCGAGGTGGTTATCACCAGCGGAGGCCAAGGCCAGAAAAAGACTCAATATGGAGGTCGGATGGCCAAAATATTGGGAAATAATAGAAAAAACTGGAGATAATTGGAGACTGCAGAGCTTTGAAAAATTAAAGAATAGGGTGCAAGACTGGTTTCACTATGCTCAAATTCAAGAGGTTTTTAAGTTGGACAAAAAAATAGGATTCCAGGTGGAAAAATTGAAACTAGAGACAGAACTGTTAGAACCTAAGACCAAGGTATTTTCGAGAATGTATAACTTGCTGCTTAAATGGAATACCCAGGATGAGATAGTCAAATCAGCCATGATAAAATGGGCTCAGGATATTGGGTACAACATTATGTTCCCTGCTAGGCAATATTCCATGTGGTTTCCATCTTCAAGCTTCCACACTAGGTGTGCCCTGGAACAACTTGTTTCTGTAAGGCTCCATTGGTGCTTAGTCCACCTCCATTGCTCAAAAACTTTCTCATTTCAGATCCTGCAAAGGTCTACATACTAATCTTAAATTGCATCAATGTAGAGCCAGTAAACCCAGGTGTTAAATTAGTTTGGCTTTCACATTCTTACAGAACCAGGCTTTGCCCCCAGCTCAGTATAGTTTTCAAATACTAAGGCCCAGGCAGTTAATAAAATAGCTGAACCACACTTTCATTGTTGACCCCACAGGACTGATCCTCCAAAACAACAGTCTGATGAATACATTTACTCATTCACCTTTAGATTGCCCTTTAAGGGGGCTTTGGGAAAGGGCGAATGTAGGTTACTTGCCTACTTCATGATGCCAAACAAGCAAAATGGCTGAAAATGGAGAAGACAAGAAAACAGTGGTATTAATGATGATGGCTAGGCAGTGATGTATGTGTCAAGTGGGGGGGGGGGAAACAAAAGGAGTACACTGTCTCAGTCAGGGTAGACCTAAAACAGAGTTGGGCAGTAGCAGAGGCTGATATACATTCTGAGTAGGGGGGGGGGTAGGAATAATCTTAATTTGTTTATTTAGATTTCTACCCAGTACAGTTAACCATGCTTTTATTTTATGATATTTGGTGGTTTATTACATCTCATTTGTGGAATGGGGGTTCAGAGCTGCTCTCCTGACAGTGGTGTGACTGCCACTTGCTGAGACAGCATTTGGGTGGCCAGGGCAGCAGTGTATTGAAGGTTGTGTGGGTGCACTGGAAGAAGCATCTGATTGGTTCCACTGGTGTCCCTGTCCAGGCTTACCTCCATCCTGTTCCTGCACCTTCCTAATAAGCAGCAGTGATACCACTGCTCCATAGATGGCCCCCCACCCTGCTGCTTCTGCATTTGCATATAAAATCATGCCTTGTTGTCTATTTTGGCAGGAACAAGGGATGTGTGCACTTTGTAATTTTAACTGTGGTTATTCTGCTTTGAAGTATTCTGCAAGACCTCATAATGACTCCACAGCATTTCACATTGACCTTTAGACACTTGGAATATAACTCTGTAATGACCACTCAAAAGATAGATAATGTAACCAGAGCATGTAGCCCAAGCATGAAGAAAGATGGTGGCTGGGGAGGGGTGGGGCAGGGGTGGAGCGAAAACCCAGCTATTAAAATGGGGATTGTTTTATGAAATAGTGTTTCACAAGAACTGCCTATTTACCAACAGATTCCTTTTATTTTGGGACGCGGGTGGCGCTGTGGTTTAAACCACTGCGCCGCTTGGACTTGCCAATCAGAAGATTGGCAGTTCGAGGCCCCACGATGGGGTGAGCTCCCGTTGTTCAGTCCCTGTTCCTGCCAACCTAGCAGTTCAAAAGCACATCAAAGTGCAAGTAGATAAAGAGGTGCCACTCCGGCGGTAAGGTAAACGGTGTTTCCGTGCGCTGCTCTGGCTTCACCAGAAGCAGCTAAGTCATGCTGGCCACATGACCTAAAAAAACTGTTTGCGGAAGCGGACAAATGCCAGCTCTCTCAGCCTATAAAGCGAGATGAGTGCCACAACCCCAGAGTCATTTGTGAGTGGACTTAACTGTCAGGGGTACCTTTTCCTTTTCCTTTTATTTCTTCATTTATTTATTTAAGTAATTGACAACTGGTTAGGAGCTCACTAGGTGAACAGAAGCCATGCAACCCCAAAAGAAAGAAAAGGGAACAGATGTTACCTAAGAAGCACTTTATGATATTTTGAAAATGTCAGCTGGCAGTCCAGAAAGCTGGGTCTGTTTATAACAAAATGTGAATATTCCCAATTTCAGTCAGTCAACACAAATACCAGTTAAGGGTCATCATAATGTTGTTCAGGGTACTAAATGAACTGACCATAAAAGTGTAACTGAAATGTGCTGTGTTTTCTAGATTTATTACAGAATCATTTATTACCCATTTATAGATCACAGGGTTTTATGAAATTTCAATGAATAAGATTTATAATGTCCAAAAATTGCAGTTTCAAAAAGCTGTGTTGTAATTGCACCAAGGGCTCATACATACCTCCCTTTTGCCCCATGCTTTCTAGGCACAAGTCTGCACTTCAAAGCTCTGGGTCTGAGAGTGCTTTTTTTTTTGGCCCAACCACTCTCCATAGAGAAGCTTGTTCTTTAATGCAGAATTGGATGAATGACAAGTGGAGTTTTTTGCAGATTACCATTTGCTCTGATTCAGCATTAAAGAGTGGGTTTTTGCAGAGAAAGCACTAGGGGGGGATGCTCAGACACAGAAGTTTAAAGTGTGAACCTGTGCCTGGATGAGCCCTTATTCTGAGGGCTTTCACTGAAATCTAGTTCATATCAGCGGGATTTCTCTGTGTAATGTTTATATCGGATCCACTCCTTGATTCCAGCAACTATTCTAGAGTAGCCTTGTTGTGTACTTCAAGTTTTAAACTGAACTAGAATGATGAATTATTGGAAGATGAACTAAAGACATGTTTTTTCTTGTGTGTCTGTATGTGATATGGGACAGGGATGGGGAACTCGTAAACCCCCAAAAGTAATTGGACTCCCAACTCCCATCAACCCCAACCAGCCTCTCTAATGGTCAAGGATGATGGAATGTAACACTCCCAATATCAGATCCACTCATATGATATCATGTCATGTCATATGACAGTGTGTGTGTGTGTGTGTGTGTTAGCTAAAGCTAGTTGAACTACGAGTTGCATTCGGCATAAATTCAATTTGGTGCCAAATTCAAACCACACGGGTGCTGAAAGCAAACCACACCATTCAGGACCTCAAATCAGGACCCTTGATTATGTTTCTTACACTTGCTAGAGTTTGATACTGGAGTGTTACGTAATGATAGTTTATTGAAAACTGGCATTTTAGGGCCATACACAACAGTCAAAAATAAATTGCTTCAGCTTTGCAACTGCTGAAGTGCTATTCTATCCCCCAAGAAGGCTTTGCCTACTTAACTTCTACCTGGGAGGCTGCTGTTGCAGGACCAGTAAAAGCAGCTGGCAACAGCCCTATCTTTGAACAGCTTTCCCATTGTGTGGTACGTTGAGTTGGAACTTTGCCAAAGTTTTTAAATCATACATGCAAAGCACCCTTCATACCATAGCCATGCAGGACTTGGTTTCAACAGAGCGTAGATAGATTTGGTTGCAGTTCATGAATGTTTTGGACTAGTTTCAGTTAGGGAACAGGGAGAAATTTGTTCAGTTCACAACCAACCTAATTTCCAGACCAGCACCTGTACTGAAATGGAGCCATCTTTTGAATTTTTGCACTTTTTATATAATTTTGCAATGCAGTTCTCCAAACAAGTGTACAAAAAGTATATACTAGGGGAAAGTGCATCCTTTAATTAAAACTAGTGTACAAAAATGCATTGTATCATGGGGAAATTGCTTGTAAATATGTATATATTGGGAAAGAATACACACACAAAGCACTGTGAGAAACTAAAAATGGCAGACTCCTCCATTCCTAGTCTCAGTGAAGTTCTGCTAATGTTGATGGTACTATTTCTCTCCTGTGTCAAGAGAGGCTCGAGAGGCAGAGATTTAAGTCAACAGCATTCATAGATCCACTTGGTGTCTGTGGACAAGTCCCCTTAGCATCAGTTCTATACAACAGTAAAAAAATAAACAGTTACCTACCCCACAGGGTTGCTGTGAAGGCAAACAAAATATCATAAATTAAAACATGCAATGTCATCTTGAGAATGAGCCTCCAAATGAAAGTGACTCCAATTTATGCAGATAATTTTGAAAGCATCATTGGAAAATAGCAAAGTCCTTTGTCTGCTTAAATCAACCATTGATTGATTTATCTGTCTGTCTGTCTGTCTGTCTGTGAAATCTAGGAAATTGTATTCCTGTGTAGCATGCATATGTAGAAGTGGCAGGGAGGTCAGTGTGGGGTGGTCACCCTAGTGGGGCCAATCCAGCAGTCCTGCCAATGTCAAGTTTCCCACTGCCTCACCCCTCCCTCTCCTGGTAACCTGCAGGTCAATGCCAGGTAAGCTCTAGCGTCCCACCCTGCCAGCCACTTCGCTGTGTAGGTATCCTAAAAATGAGGTGTGTAGATAACAACTAGTAAAAAACAAACCAACGGCTAGCATTGGCCGGCATTTTAGTTCAATGAAGTAGGAAGCCACAGTCAACTCCTTTTAATGCAGAACTAAAGAAATAACATGCGCTGGATTATTGAGAAACCTAGAGAGTTCCAGAAAGACATCTACTTCTGCTTCATTGACTATGCAAAAGCCTTTGACTGTGTCGACCACAGCAAACTATGGCAAGTTCTTAAAGAAATGGGAGTGCCTGATCATCTCATCTGTCTCCTGAGAAATCTCTATGTGGGACAAGAAGCTACAGTTAGAACTGGATATGGAACAACTGATTGGTTCAAAATTGGGAAAGGAGTACGGCAAGGCTGTATATTGTCTCCCTGCTTATTTAACTTATATGCAGAATTCATCATGCGAAAGGCTGGGCTGGATGAATCCCAAGCTGGAATTAAGATCTCCAGAAGAAATATCAACAACCTCAGATATGCAGATGACACAACCTTGATGGCGGAAAGTGAAGAGGAATTAAAGAACCTTTTAATGAGGGTGAAAGAGGAGAGCGCAAAATATGGTCTGAAGCTCAACATCAAAAAAACGAAGATCATGGCCACTGGTCCCATCACCTCCTGGCAAATAGAAGAGAAAGAATTGGAGGCAGTGAGAGATTTTACTTTCTTGGGCTCCATGATCACTGCAGATAGTGACAGCAGTTACAAAATTAAAAGACGCCTGCTCCTTGGGAGAAAGGCGATGGCAAACCTAGACAGCATATTAAAAAGCAGAGACATCACCTTGCCAACAAAGGTCCGTACAGTTAAAGCCATGGTTTTCCCAGTAGTAATGTATGGAAGTGAGAGCTGGACCATAAAGAAGGCTAATCGCCAAAGAATTGATGCTTTTGAATTATGGTGCTGGAGGAGACTCTTGAGAGTCCCATGGACTGCAAGAAGATCAAACGCATCCATTCTGAAGGAAATTAGCCCTGGGTGCTCACTGGAAGGACAGATCCTGAAGCTGAGGCTCCAATACTTTGGCCACCTCATGAGAAGAGAAGACTCCCTGGAAAAGACCCTGATGTTGGGAAAGATGGAGGGCACAAGGAGAAAGGGATGACAGAGGACGAGGTGGTTGGACAGTGTTCTTGAAGTGACAAACATGAGTCTGACCAAGCTGCGGGAGGCAGTGGAAGACAGGGGTGCCTGGCGTGCTCTGGTCCATGGGGTCACGAAGAGTCGGACACGACTAAACGACTAAACAACAACAAAGAAATAACTTGAATTCAACTACAGATGTGTTGGACAAAACACGGGAATGGAAGCACAAAAGTTTCCTAGTTTACTTATTAGTACAATATGTAATTGGATGGAAACAGCTAGACTCAAAAATTTGTCTTACCATAATGACTCTAGTTTTTTAAAGATCGAAAATGAATCTGACTAGAAAATACCATTAAACTACCAACTTGGTTAAAATTTAAAGGGTAATTCACATATAATGCTTTTATTTAATAGCCCAATTTACAAAACGTCTAAAATTAATGCAGATCTTTTCAGGACAAAATCAGCTGTAACTGCACCAACTAATTTTTGCTCATTTGAACTGAATTATTAATAAGTGAGAAATATACCATATGTTCCCCAAAGAGCTGGATACATTTATTTCAAATAAAATTGCTGTGTTTGGTGGAATATAAGAGGTTTAAATGCTTTCGGAGAAATGGGTTACTTATATACTGATTTAATAGAGTATAAATCAGGCTGCATAATTAGGGACACAGCTGGTTCCTAACCTAAAGCTGGCAGCTTTTGTTGGTTAAGTTCCTTTATCACCTGCATGGCTTTAATCAGCAATAATTTGTTCTTCTTGTAGAGTAATACAAGTTAATCAATAATGCTGCTGTTAGTACTATTCTGGAAAATGGGGTTTTATGGCAGGTTTAGGCTAAACTGGTCATACATTTTTATTTTATTTACTTATTTGGCTTGCCTTCATTTTCTGAGTCAGTTCAGCCATTTATGATTTTGGATTATAGCTAGGAATTAAAGTGCATGATGTCTTGACAGTGTATTCTGTATAAGGAAATATATCTAGATGGAAGGTTTCTTTAACCTCTCCATATATACAGACTTTGAGTGCATTTGTTTTCCAAGCTGTTTGGCTGGTTCAGTTATGGCCTGTGGCAACATAGCCGACTATCTTTGACATAAAAAGCAGAGCTAGTCTCCATTTGCCTCCACGTAGATTGTAGACCACCATTTTGAGGTGTGAGTGAGCAGGATTTTAAGTGTACATCTTAGATGACTGTTGCAATGTTGCATCATCAATTGGTCCAACAGTGGCTCACCAGGTGGAATGGAGTCACAGCAATGGCCTCCTAGCAGCAGCATGACTGCCACCTATAGGGAGCTGGTGGTGACAATATCAGGACCACCAACAGAGCCAATCCATTGCTCTCACCAGTGCACAGCCCCAACCTTATGGCTGCCTTTCCCCTCCCAGTAAGTGACATTGATGCTGCTATCGGGACCAGTGCCAGATTTAAGTATAAGCTAAACAAGCTATAGCTTAGGGCCCCACTCTCTTGCTCCCCCCCAATACACTTCTTCTTAATTGTATTTCAGTTCAACAATTACTTTGATAAAATACAGTGGTACCTCAGGTTACAGACGCTTCAGGTTACAGACGCTTCAGGTTACAGACTCTGCTAACCCAGAAATAGTACCTCGGGCTAAGAACTTTGCTTCAGGATGAGAACAGAAATCGTGCATCGGCAGTGCGGCGGCAGCGGGAGGTCCCATTAGCTAAAGTGGTGTTTCAGGTTAAGAACGAACCTCCAGAACAAATTAAGTTCATAACCAGAAGTACCACTGTACATATTTTGTTATGTGCAAATGGCTTTAGGTCCATAAATTGTTATGTGCAAATGGCTATTAGGTCCATAAATTACAATATAGCATATATTCAACACAAAAACCAATGACAATTGGTTGCTGACAAAGGACAGCTGGACATATAAAGGGCCCCATTACCTTCAGTAGCTTAGGGCCTCATCAAACCTTAATCCGGCCCTGATTGGGATGCTACTGTTATAGCTCCCGATGTTTTCACCAGATATATAAGAATATTCTACATCTCTTAAGGCCTGTCCTACTCTAATGCTTTGTCCGCAAAGTGAAACAGGGTCCTGTGCTGCTTCGCGAGGCTGGGATCATTCCATATTCGCAAAGTTAGGTTCCTTTCTGGTCAGGTGGTCATCTCTTTGGATATTGATTTTTCTTTCCATGTCAATCCTGTTCTGTTCATGTATTCTTTTACTGGGCAATCTATTACTGTGTGTTTGCTTTTTGACACTGTTCAGTGTACCAGCTCTTTTCTTACCCTAGTTGTATGGGGTGCTTCTTATCTATATCAACTTGAGTTCACAACTCCCGTTTTCTCTGCCCTGGTTATTTCCTGTTACTGATACGTTTATGTTTAAAATTTAATAAAAACTTGGATAAAAAGTCAGCATTTTCCCATAGGAATGTACCAAGTAATTAATGTCTTTTTCAGAGACTTTGTTTCTCTCCCCCCCCCCCCACCTTCTGAGGTACAGTAGGTGATTACTTGGAACAGTAAATCAAGTTAATGGAGGGTAGCTCTTAAGCACTGGCACCAAAATTGTGTTTTGTTCTTAATTATTGTTGGACTTCCAGCACCTGGCAAAGTTAGTTTTGTTCTAGAGAATGCTTCAGGAGAGACTTAAATTCTCTTCTAGATTTCTGCTGCTGAATAAACTGAGCCTGCTATTCTTTATTTGTTTAGCATTTTTCCTGCCATTTTTGCAATAAGTGTTTTCATCTGCATTGTGCCTCTTTTTGATATATTGTCAGCTGCCTTTGGGAGTATTTTTTCATGGGGAAGTTTAGAAGTATTTTATTATATCTGATAATAACTTATTAGAGCATTCTGTTTGGAAATGTCCTAGTCAAATAATTTAAACTCTCAGTAATTCTCATTGAGTTCAATGGGGCCTACAGCCAAGTAATTAGCTTGTTTTGTAGAAAAGACCAACCATATTTTGTGACCATCTTGCTCTGTTCTTGTGGCCTAGCTTCAGAAGCTTTCCAGAGGCCAAGTATAGAAAGATAAGTGCAAAAGTTAATATGATCTTATGAAGTGGATGTCAGCACCATAGCAGGTACTTCAAAAAGAAATCTCACAAAAGAATGATTCGAGGGATGGTTACAGAGGTCAGAGTTCATGAGATCCTTCTGTGGTTTGGGGCTTTAAAAGTATATTCTTCACTGTGCAGAAGTAACTGTCTCATTTTTGCTTTGTTAGCTTAGCTTATTTTCACTTAAAATATATCTATCTTCCTATGTCACTGAGCTGAACTAAGCCAGAATCATACTTTATCTACAGAAGAAACAGGAGTACCACCTAAAGTGCAGATCTCATATACACACTTAACTAGGTTTTAGTTGAACAAAGCTATGTCTATTTATCTAAACAGAAAGCTAATATTAGTTTGGTGAAGCTGTTAAAAATTCAGTGCTCTGGAACACAAGACTGGTGACACTCCACTCTTGCTAAATAAGTCTTCGAAAAGAAAATATCTGATATCAATGCATTGTACTCAGTAGATTTTTTTGTATGTCAAATAGCATGATTGTAGATTCAAAATGAGTAAACAAAAATATAGGTAGATGGATAGAGCTTCTCTTGGGCATCCAAGAGAGGATTCAAACATCCCAAAAAGCATGTGGCTTTAGAATAAATGGAACTGTACCATCTCAGGCAGTAGCCTGGCAAGAACTATAGGTTTAAATATGGCTCCAAGTTTAAAAGTTGCCAAACATGGTTACCCAGTTAATGGAAATGTTGTGCTAAAACCTCCCTTCCTTCCACACGAAGGGCATTTTGACACTTGGGAGCATTCAAATATGTTCTGAATTGACAGTGATACAGTCCTGAAAGAACCATCCTTTCTACCATATAAATGTTTGAATCCTGTGCCAAAGCAAAATAGCTCACCACAGGTACTCACTAAGGAAGACATGGCAAATGTCTATGAGGGCTAAAATTGCATATCAAAGAACACCCAACAACACAACAATTCACCGAGAAGTGAATGGGAAAATCAGTGACAATATTCTCCTCCATTTTCCTCGAACCAAAATAACAAATCTTAGAGGCCTCCCTCCCTCTCATTCACCTAAGATAAATTATTTCACATACTTAAGTTAAATCACTTGGCAGAGGATCTAGAAATTGTATAATTCTAAATCATGTTTACAATTCCTATCAAACATCAAATAAATACCAAAGAGGAGGGAAATGCAAAGATGAAACAATAGAAACTATCTGATACAGTCTCCTTACTGAATAATGAAGGTTGTCTCTGAGCTTGCAATAAATACAATGTAGTGTTTACATCAGTGTAGGAGGAAACCTCTGGCTGAAATGAAGAATGGCATATGTGCAGAAGCAACTCACTGGGCTGGGAGAAGCAGATACACTTGCTTTCTAGCAGGTGGGCTTGTAGCTGCTTACCATGGGGGAAGGAATAGGGAGGAGTGCGGTGGTGGGGAGATCAGTGTCTGCAAAAGCACCAACGGAGCCAATCCAGCCCTCCTGCCATTGCAGTTCGTGCACTATGCCAATCTCCCTGCCACATTTTCCTTCTTCCTCCCGGTAGGCAACAGTGACCCACCTGCCAACGAGCTAGCAGAGTGGCTCCTCACCCACAACTTGTAAGCCAGCCCTGCATACACAATGTGTCTCAAATAGAAATTCATTATTAGTATATGCTCTGAAGATTAGTGGTATGTCTGCAAACCTTGAGGATCCCCCAAGCCAGCTGATATCTCACTCTTGTGTTTAGTGGTGCTGTTTTGACTACATAAGTAATGGCACTCATTGGAGATGAAGGGAATGATGGTGAGATGGTGGTGGTGAGGGTCATCTTCATGCCAAACCTAAGGAGACAAGCTCTGAGATTCAATGTGGAATCCTCCCCTTTAACTAGTATGGAAAACACTGTCAAGACATTAACTCACAGCAAGAAGTGAATTCTGGGAGACAATTGGCTTTCCTGCTGGACTTGAAGTTAACTGATACAATGATGGCAAGGAAAGTTTTGTTTTTGGATAAGTTCTTAAGGGATTAGTACAGTTTACAGTTACTGAAATCAAAGAGAATTTTACAACATATTGTTTTCTCTCTCATTTGACTGCTGTTCTTTAAACCAGCACCTGGACCACCATAGCCCTCTGTGATGCATATCTGCAATAATGGAGAATGGAAATTAGAGTTGGCTGAGTGGGATGCTCAGAGGTTTCCTTCTTCTATGCTTCTATAGCTTTTCACATGAGTTACCACTTTAGGGCAGCAGTTCTGTACCCACTTCCTAGGGACTAGTATGGGACTTACTTTGGAGGCCACATGTGCCATAAAAAGCTTTTGCTGTGTAAAATAAAACCTCATGTTTGTAGCGTCAGTTACAATTTGGGTGGCCAGATGCAAATGATGACAGGGCTCTTTCACCTTTATCAGCCAAAGAGAAGAGGGAGATCCAGCAAATGTAGCTTGCATGACAAACCTTCTACACAGCTAGGTGCTGGAGTCCAGTCTGGATATTCTAGTTTCAATTGAAAATCCAAGCAATAAGTCTGGCCTAAATTTTGCATTGGATGAAACAGAGATGGGATGCATGCTTATAAACAAAATATACCCATTTTTTCTCTCCCTTCAGTGAACTTTGATCTCTGCATGAAAGGTCAGCCATCTGCATTTTATTCCAATATTTCCCATATCCCCATTTACTTAATTAATGCATCATTTCCCAGCCAGTCACTTTATAAAAGGCTCATACGAAAGCATGGTGGCATAAGAGGGCTGTCAGTCTTTGGTTATGGTCCTGTAGGTCTAATTCAAGAATTAAATAACTGTCTTTTCTAAAAGTCATTACATGATTTATTGGAAAATTGGTGGAAACAGCCCTTGGGGGGTTGTGCTCCAATTCTGGTTTTAAAAGAGTGGCTGCTAGCTATGACTATTTGATTTCCTCATAACCTACTGAATAGTATTGCCTGTTTCTATGCTAATTAAATGTTTGAAATTCATTTTCTTATGGATTACATGCATTCAGTTAAGTCTTTTTCTCATGCCCTAAGATAATGCCTATTTTGATGTTTTGCTTGTATGTGCTAAATTAAATGCTTCTCCTAAGCTATCAAAGCTCCTGCTTCAGCAAAATTGTAGGGCTGGTTTTTCAGTTGTCCAGCATTTCTTCAGAAAACTGGGGGCCAAGAATTACAACTGTGGTAAATCATGTTGCATGAATGAGAAGTAATCTGTGATTTCTCTAGGGTGTTTTGGCCTGCCTTTAAACATGAGACGAATATTCAGAAGACCATAAAGGACCCTTAAGATATTTAGACATAAATACATGTCACTGCCAATGAATTCATTATTTCTGAAAACTATATTTCTCTAAATATTGTCTGTTATTGGCATTTTCTGATTTTTAAGAAATCACATTCTTCTAAGGTACAAACGATTCAATGATGTATAAAAGAGTTCGTTTTAGATGACATGTTAGTCTAATAAGTACTTATGACAATAGTCCTTAAACACATTTACTTGGGAGTAAGCCCTACTGAATGCCATGGTGCTTACTTCTGAATTCCATGTACATGACTGAACTGCTTATATGTTCAGTGGTGATATATTATTGTTGTACTGAGTCCCGTATATTCCACCCCATAACAAAGCTAGCTAATGCAGAATGTATGGAAATATTTTCTTATTATATAAAAAATGTGTGTCACCACAAATTCCAAAAGGGACAGAAATAAAATTCCAAATGGCTACTGGGGCTGATGGGAATTGGGGTACAGAACATCTGTGGGGTCCAAGGTTCTTCATCTCGGAAACTGATGACGACGACAATGAACTGTATGTCAGATGGTGGCTGGACAGAGACCAGACCAGATCAGCCTAAGTGAGCCAGCAGGATTTAGGGGAAGAGGAGATGATTTTTCCAAGTACCCTGTTCCCAAGCTATTTACGGTATCTGGTTCTTTCCTATCAACCAAAATCACCCGTCGCTAACTAAGTAGCGGGTGATTGATTTTGTATACATGTTGAAACAGTCCACTTTATAAAAACTATACTAGGTACACTGGCAACTCCTAATGTAGGAGGAATTAAAAATGAACAAGACAAATCAGGGAAGAAGATGAACCTTTCTGGCTGTTAGTAATAATGGTTGGGACATGCTCGGAATATGCATAATCATACATTTCTGCAACCTTGAAATGAATGACTCCATTATTGCCCAGAGCCGTATGCATACATTTTCAGGACAAATACTGTTGAAGATATTGTAGATAAATGTATGGCTACATTTTTATATTCTAGTTTCTGACCAGGAAGAGTAGAATTTGTTTGGCAGGGGATCAAGGTGGGGGTCAAATCATAATATTTTGTGTCTAGTAAGTTAATTGAGAATGTAGGGCAGGATTCAACCAAAAAATTGGGCAAGCAAAATGACTTCTGCTTGTGCAAAGGAACTTTCCCCTGTTTCTTCCCCTGTACCCCCTAAAGTTTCCCACAACCCTCCATAGTAGATTTGTGGATTGTTTGGGGGAAGGTGGGGTGAAAAATTACACAAGTGTAAGTTATTCCGCTGAAACCATTATTTAGCTGAAAACCACCCAAAATAATGATTTGACCTATTAAATGGCCTCAGTTAAGAGATGCAGATTCTACAGATGGAAAACTTGTGTGTGTATTATTATTATTATTATTATTGAAGTAAACCATCCCATGATGGATTAAATAGTTCAATACTTGGTTCAGTCTCTGAGAACTTGGCTATCTCTGAAGTCGAAAATGATACTTTATGCAGGTCAGTGTTATTCCTGTGCATCTGTTACAAAAATGAAAATGAAGAATTAAGGGGAATCTTTTATTGTAAATTGATCTTTTTTTATTTATGCCCAGCTCTCCTAAGTCTGGTTATACTGAGGTAACACACCACGAGGCCTTGCCTTCCAATTTCCTGGCTTTTGTGGTTTTCTGTTTGTTTGTGGGGTCTTTTTTTAAAAAAGCTCAATGTTATTGAAATCTGTGGTTTTGTATTTAATATTATTAAACCCCTCATCAATGGAAAGCTTGTAATTGGTTACAGTGAATGGGTGATTAAAGATAAAGTGCAACCATGATTGCAAAACTATTGCTAGCTTTGCAGATGACAATAATTATGTTGCTTGCAGTGTTTGAAAATATTGCCTAAATCTCTTTCCCACATGTTGTTTGTGATGGAAAACAATTAGATAAAGGATTCTTTTTTTCCAGGATGCCTCGGATTCAGATTGGCTTGATGAATAGTCTTTATGCTGGCCCCAAAGCATTTGTTCCAAGCAAATTATATGTCATTGTGAATCCAAAAGGTCTGCTTCACAATGTTTATTGGGATAAATTAAATATTCTAAAGATGGTAAACAGGAGGCCTCAATAATGATTTGGTGCTGTATAATTTAAACTGAAAAGGATGTCACAGTTAGAAAGATGGGGATGAAGCAAACAACACTCCTTGCATTGTGTTCCCAACACAAGAGCTACAATAGGGAAATTTAATTTGATACTGATCTACATGAGGCAAACATGGTAGCAGTTTCAAATGCTTCTTTGCAAGTGACAGATTTAGAATTGCAAATTTCAACCAATACCCCACCTGATTTGTTATTTGACTATTAAGGCCCAAGCCCACTTCCCAGGAATTCCCTTAGAAAGTGGTGAGGTTTATTTCCACCGACATCAATGAAAACACAGATGGATCATATTGTTTTAAACTGTGTAGGTTGTTAATAATCACATGCCAAATGGCCATGGCTGTAATCCAGAAGCCTGAAAATAGACAGGGCTTGAATTGTTGGCTGCAAAAGAGGGAGTTACATATGTACAGGTAACTCTTTCCCCAGCCAATTTCAATGGTCATCCTAGTACATTACATTCTACTCTCTGTGTGTCTATATCTGCCTTGCCTGTCTATCCAGCCATGATTTGCATCCTGAGTTGATTTCTACGTATGGGTTGATCCCACTTGTGGAACAGAACAGGTATAAGTATCTGCTTTGGGGCTGAGTGAGAATCTTTTCTTGTGAACTTTATTGGTGCAGGAAACAAGTCGCCTTCTTGTTGCCTACTACTCTGCAGCTTGGGGAAGGAGGATTTTTGGCTAGGGTGGCATGTGATTTAAACAGACTGGTCATAACTGGCAGGATAGTGTGGGAAAGAGCAAGAATAATAGAGCATTGGTGAGTGCTCTGAAGCATTTTTATGTTATGATGACTTGAACCCATGGGATGAGGCAAACACAGAGTGCCAGTATGGTGTAGTGATTAAGAGTGGTAGTCTCATAATCTGGTAAACTGGGTTCATGTCTCCGCTCCTCCACATGCAGCTGCTGGGTGACCTTGGGCTAGTCACACTTCTCTGAAGTCTCTCAGCCTCACTTACCTCACAAAGTGTTTGTTGTGGGGGAGAAAGGGAGAGGAGAATGTCAGCTGCTTTGATACTCCTTCGGGTAGTGATAAAGCAGGATATCAAGTCCAAACTCTTCTTCATCATCTGACAGTTAATGGCGGGAAGGCAGGGAGAGAGAGTGAGTCAGAAGAGCCTCCCTTGACACCTAAAGGTGTGTCCGGCTTGGTTGGGGGCAGGTAGTAATATTGTCTCCAATCCAGAGGTCAGTTTTGTCACTTTTACATGGGGATGTCTAGCCACCAACTGCCACTCAAATTTAGAAATGTCAAGGAGGAGATAGCCTTTTCTCAGCCTCAGAGATTACCTTAATGGTGAATTATATTATGTGATTTAAAACGTCATTGATTACTGTATCAATTACACCAGGGGTGGCCAACTCCCAAGAGACTGCGATCTATCCACAGTGTTAAAAATTGGCAGTGATCTACCACAGACATCCAGTGATCTACCAGTAGATCATGATCTACCTTTTGGACGTGCCTGAATTACACCGATTAAAGCGTTCATGTCTGCCTCAGATCTTAGAAGAAATCTCTATGAAACTCAGAACACTCACATTTCTAGAAACTTTTTCTCAGTGCCAACATTAACACTGATAACTGAAAGCCTGATCCTATGAACAAGTTTTTGATGCCATGGCATAAACGAGGCATTAAGAGTGCCAGTCGACCTTTTTATGTATTTTATGGACCCGATAATAAGTTTCCAATTGGTGCATTTAGCATTTGTGGGTACTGCTTTGTAAAACAAAGAAAGTATTCCTTGATGGTAGGTTTTTCTTAAACAGCAGGTGGTCAAAGCAAAGGCGGCTTGCACTGTGTTTGAACAATTAACCATCCTTTTACCCAAATAAACCATTAAAATCCTTTCTACATGAACAACTCTTTATTAATTCCTGTATTTAATTTTACTACCAAGGATCGACAAGCTGCAGATGTATAGCTCGAAATGGAAATGTTAAAAGGTGTAAAGGAAATTACAGGCAAATCTATGTTTATTTGTGAAGAAGGCCATTCTTTTCTAATGACACAGTTTGCATGCGTCTGCTGTTCATAAGGCGAGGGGAGGGTCAGGGCAGATAAAACATAACAGGCTCATTGAATGAAAAACAAATATTTATTTTCCTCTTTTATCTCTTAGGGGCTTCATTTGCATTAAAACTGCAGTGTTTCTAAAGGCTATTAGGGGAGCTAAGGCTTAGTGCAGTCGGCAGCTGATTCAGATTATATCTTATAGATGTTATTGTTTTGTACAAATTCTTTGACAAATGAAAACAAAAACAGTGAAATGTAACTGACGTGACATTTTGTGTGGAACGCTGTGCTTTTTCATTTATGGGAAACTTTTTTAAAAAAACACACCCTATATATTCTTAGCTTTTTTAAAAAACTGACAAGCAGCACAATCCTATTACCCTTTTGGTTTAATAAGACTTATTCCCAAGTAAGTGTGACTGTGTACAGCTGAAGTATTGCATTCCCTTTACTGAACTTCATCCCAAGTGTGTGTTTTATCAATAATCAGATTGCACCTGAATTTCTACACACCTCTCCATACTTTTAGCTTTCTGTCAGCACAGCTGTTACAGGAATTGACCTCAAATTCCTCAATGCATATACATGCTCAGTGGTGGCCATGGCGCTGTGGTTTAAACCACTGAGCCTCTTGGGCTTGCTGATTGGAAGGTCAGTGGTTCGAATCCATGTGAAGGTGATGAGCTCCCATTGCTGTCTCCCAGCTTCGGCCAACCTAGCAGTTCAGAAACATACCAGTGCAAGTAGATAAATAGGTACCACTGCGGCGGGAAGGTAAACAGCATTTCCATGCACTCTGGCACTTGCCATGGTCCTCCATGTGCCAGTAGCAGTTTAGTCATGCTGGCTCCATGACCCAGAATAAGTATTTTTATTTTAGATTTTGTAGTGATTTATGTTGGAAATTGTTTCATTTTGCATTTTTGTAATGCACTTTTAAATGTTTTATTTATTGTTTATGGCTACGTTTGTTATATTGTAGCTATGCATTTGTTTCATGTTGTAAGCCACCTCGAGCATGGGTTGAGCTGTGGAAAGGCAGCATACAAATAAAATTATGTATGTATGTATGTATGTATGTGGCATTTCTAATTTTGAACCTGAAGATAAATAATCTTAATTCATTTTATTTCATTTTACGTGACCTGATCCAAACAGTGCCCATGTGGGTAGTGTGCAATCAATAGCTTTCCAAATAGCGACCAACAAAAACGTTTATGATAACATTTGATATCTGTCACGTTATGGCAAGTTCTGTTTGTTTCTCTTATATCATTGCTATTTACCTACCTTGCCACTTTGAGGATGCAAAGTGCTTTCCAGCACAATGTATCCTATTCATTCACTCAATAGATCTTTAAATCAGCAATCAGGCAGTTGATGCAAAGAGACAGTAACTAGCCCAAGGCCACCTTTGGTTGGACTTCATATCAATAGATTAGGTATAGACACCTGGCAGTCTGAAAATTCATTCCCAACTGGACTCCAGCATGTTGCCCCCATTCTCTTTATTATGTACTTCAGTGGCCTTTTTGGGCCGCCTTTCTGAGAGCGACTACAGGGATGATAATTTATTGGTGATCATTAATTCATTAACAACCCTTTTCATATTGCTGGCTTAGTGAAAGTCAATACAGAGGCACTGGGTGCCGTAATCAAGAATGTGTTCGGGGCTTGATCAGTTATTTCTCAATCCATGAATTTACTACTTGGCTGTAATAATTAAGGTACAAACATAGCTTTAATAAAATGGGTGAATGTTGCACCAGCATTGTAGCCCCTAGTCTGATGAGTTTTTACAACTGAAAGTTCTAAATTTCATTTTCAAATATATAGCATCTTTGAATCAAATGTTTCCACCAGCTTCACCATGCATATACTGTGCATCAATAGTATCAATATTATAGCTTAAAAACTTCTATTTCAATTTCTACCGACATAAGGCATAGGCTTTTCATAGCTTATTAGCTTTTGCTCCTGAAATTATATATTGAAATTTCTTAACACCTTTTTACACCTGTCTTTTTGAACTTGTATCTATTTTTCTGTGAGATAGCTCTATTTATAACCTTGGAGACGTGGCTAATTATGTTATTTGAATTTCAACTGGTTGTTTCTCTTCCTGCCACCCTCTCTGTGTTTAATCTGCATGTCAATTAACTAATTATTCAAAGGACACAATCAAACAGATGGCTGGTGATTGTTTTTGCCCTGTGTGGAATGTGACATCACATTACATCAAAGAACTTCCTTAACAAAATAGTAGGTTGCCTAGTTGTGAGGTCATTACATTTGTCTGCTGATTCACTGTCCCCCACCCTCACCCCCTCCCAACATCATCACAGACTTCCCTACCAGCTAAGGGATTGAAGAAACATTTGTTTCTAACATGGTTGGTCTAGATAAATTGCATGTTTCAGTATTCATGTCAAAGACAAGTCAGTGCATTTAATAAACGATAGAAATTATTTTTTAAAGATTTTAAAATTTTGTAGAGGTATGAATGGAAAAAATGTTTTTCTAAATCAATATTAAGTTTAATAGTGACTTTTCTTTTCTTTTCTTTTCTTTTCTTTTTGTTGCCTTAGTTGTTCAGAAGTTCTGGCCTAAAACGCTATAACTTTCAAAGTATTTGGTTAGTGTTAATGCAAAATACAGCTAGCCCCTCTAACCTTGCTAAAAGTTACAAGAGAATAGTTGTGATGCATACAACATAGTTTATGGTATGGTAGCAAAATGTATATAATGAGACTGATTGATTGATTGATTGTATTTAGAAACAATGCAATCATTAAAACGACTTGCAACTCAAGGGACATTTTAGGCAACTGCATAAGCCTGTTAGCATAAAAAAGGCTTCAGGACATGCCTGAAGGTAAAAAAAAAAAAAAAAAGGGTGTTTGCTGAATCTCTGCAGAGATTTGAAATGGGTACACATGCATTTTTGCCCAAAGAAACAGGCTACTGAGCATGCTCAAGTACTGCGCAGAGAAGGACAGGAAGGCTTGGTTTATATGCTCTCCGTTGGTTTTGCAAGGTATTTTTCTGCACTTAATAATGAGGATAATAGCATGGATTACACCCCTTCCTTGTTCTCTGGCCAAAGGCAGAAGCCAGAATATGTTTTCAACCAGTTCTTTAGGCTCAGCTAAATAAAAAGTCAAAGCTGGGTGTTTTGCTTTGTTTTGTGGCGATGAGGGGGAAGCAGTTTCCTTCTCTTGCTAACAGAGGAGGACAGACTGGTCTTAGCATTCTCATGATGCTGCTCTTGGAAGCCACTTTGGTCTCCTGACCCATGGCAAAGGCCAGAATGAGCTATCTTTCCACTCTGAAAAAGAAATAAATGATATATAAAGATTTCTGGGCATCTTATGCTTACATATCATGCCCAAGTGCAAAAGGAATGGGGGTGCAAAGTAATATTGAATACAAAAATATTGTTATGATGTGGCCTTCAGAGACAAGGATGTGGACCACACAGAACAGACTCTAAAAATGTAACTTTCCCCCCATCAGTCTTTTTTTTTAAAAAAAATGTTAGTTTAAAATCAAGAAAATCATTCACTATTATTTTCAATAGAAAAATGCTACAGAGTTTGCTTTTTCATTCATAAAGTAAACTATGTGATTGAACCATCCTAATATTACATATACTGGAATAATGAATAAAAGTAACCTTTACAAAAACGGGTTCTTGGCAGCCAGATAAATTCCATACTCCTGGTGGAGCCAAGGAACAAGATATGAGCCCACCTGTACAAAGAACGCCTAGCTGGCATTTTGTTTAATCCCCAGGGCGTTCTCTTTTGTGTTTTAGCCATCTGAAGTGCACACCTGCTTTTTTTGTTCCTTAAAACTAGTCAGTTTTGACTTTGCTGATTAAAAGGACAGCATCAAAATAACAATTTAATGGTGAAATGTTTGAATAATTCGTACAACTTTTCCATTGCATCTGAAAGAGACAAAGTATAAAAAGGGAAGAGGACTAAAGTAGTGAAGCATACCCAATGTTTATTATAGAATGACCCTAGAAAGACCAGGACTCTGGCCATATGTGTTCTATACTTTTAAAGCACCTTAACAGTCATGGCTTTCCCCAAAGAATCATAGGAACTGTAATTTCCAGAGTAGTTTAACAATCAATCCTTCCTTTGAGGGAACCCTGGGAATTGTAGCTCTGTGAGGGGAATAGAGGTTTCCTAAGACCTCTCGGCACCTGTAACCAACCATGGTTCCCAGGATGTATTTTTTGGTGGGGGGGAGAGTAGCAATGGCTGTTTAAAGTGGTAAAAGAGTGTTTGGTGCAAATGTGGCCATAACCTTGCTGGCATCTGTCTGTCTTGAAAGACAACTGCGTGCGCCTCCAGGGGCAAAATCAAACCACTGAGTTATCAACAACGAAGTGACTACCCAGGGGCACAAGCACAGATGACAAGACCCCAGTCTTGGCCTCGCTGATGTGGAACAAAGTAAAGCAAAACAATATGTTTGGCACCAGTTTGGGTGCAGGAGTTGCTGGAAGGAGGCATTCAAGGCACCAGCCAACTATCTTAGAGACTCCACTCCAGATTTGTGCTGGGTTTATTGCTTAGCCTTTTCTTCTCCTGAAGGTGTCCCACAAGGCAGCAGAGGTTTAAAACCAGAGTTTTCCTTCTCCTAGAGGGGCTATCTTCCTAGGTTGACACGCCCCATCTGTCCATCCTTTCCCTCGATAGCACGTGCAGAAACTGCATTCTTGACCATAAGGCCCACTATTGGTCTCTCCTGCTCAATCTGCCAAAGCCCCTCTTTGCATGCAGGGGAAGCCTCTAACTCACTGAGGGTTTGAGACCCACCCGCTACCCTCACCTGGTTTAGCCAGGAGTGCTGCAGATTGCAGACAAGTGCTGAGGTGATTTGTAGAATGAAAGAAAGGTTATTCATAAAGGGAACACACCCCAACCACCTCAAAAGTAAGGTAGGTTTATTAAGAATCCTGGACTCCAGGATTTCACCAATGTTTTCTTCCCTTGTCAGCCAACGGTCAAATCTGATAGGGTCATGGCACCATCACAATCCAAGAAATGATTTCTCGTTTGTTATTTCACTCAAAAATAAATGAAATAGAGGGGAAAATGCTGCTGACAGAACAGCAAGGGAGACGTAGAAGAGACTGTGAACAGTACTGAACTGAATGGGATGGAAGGGAGATTCTGCTCCCCCCAAATCAGTTATAAGTGCAGCATTACAGTTATGCACCCTTTCCTGTTTTATCAAGATGTGATTTCCTCCCAGCCACAGAAAAGTGAAGTTTGTTTGATGTTCATTCGTTATGCTCTGATTTGCAGTGCTTAATTGCACTCCTCTAAACTGACTAGCAAATCTATATTCTACTGTAATTACCTGAATGTAAAAAATTTAGGCAATATCTATCTTGCTCAGAGCAGTCATTGCAAAAGAGGCAGTGGAAACACAAACAGCATTAAAGGGATTGTCTTTCAGCTCTCTCTTTTTGCCCCTGTTGGTTCTTAGCATCTCCAGGGCATGACCGCATAGTGGGTATATGTCACAGACACATTTATCATGTGATTACAGCTTTTTAGATCAATTTCTGTGCAATGATTACATAGTATTTTGTGCTCTTCAAGTTCCCAGATGGGATCCAGAGATTTAGGGACAGAAGATATTATCAAAGGTATTATGGATAGATGAGTTTAATTTAGTCACAAAAGCCTTTTCTGTCAACAAATAACAACTTGAAGTAGGAGAGAGAATTCAAAGTTTTAAATATGTGGAGCTAGCATAGAAGAATAGATGTTTTGTTGCTTATTTTGCTGTGCATCAGTTGCAAACAAGATGAACTGTTGGTGTGGAATACCTTTTTGATGTAGCAGGAGGCTAAAATGTCTAAGATTAGAGTAAGGAGCCTATTTAAATGAAACTACACCTGTTCTCAAAACTATGTCTTTACATTTGATAGTCAGCTACAGTACTTAAAGGTTTCAATGTATGAATAAGCAACCCTGGGGGCAGTGACCTAGAAACTTCCCTTCAATTAAAATTAACAGAAGGCTTTTCTTTACCATACTTGAGTACTGCCATCCATAACCTGGTATATCCATAATCTTTATTAATTAGTTGCATTATATGGCCACTTCTTTCCAGTCACTGTCCAGGACATGCAAGAGCATTTATGCCTAGGTTGTTCTCATTTACCAGGTCTCTTCTTGATCTGCAAATATCCTGATTAGAGTAGCTTTTCCTTATCAAACAAGATTTGTCATACCAGAGACTCTTAAGTTGAGGCAGCAATTGTTCACCATACGTAAAGCAAATTAATAGCAGCCCTAATCCATAGAAAATATGTTGTATTTTAAGTCGCATTAATTTCTAAAACACTCAGTTTTTATTACTTCAGTAAGACATAAGCAGGACTAAATTTCCGTGGACTGGCATCACTATCTCCTTGGCTTAGAAATAAGACAATCAATAGAAGAAGAATTGGGGTTATAATTTGAAAAAACCAATATTATTTGTAGGTTCTGAAAACATAGCCTACTGGCATTGTCACACTCCTGGAACTTTTCTCTATATGGTTAGAATTGCCACACAGAACATTTTAAAGTGGAGACTGTAAGAGTAGTTACCTTTCTCCACGCTAGGAAGGTGGTGGTGATAGAAATTTCCCTCTGTTCTGTTATTGGATTCTGACTCCTTGGGAAAGTCAACATTGAACTTCAAGAACTTCTTGGCTCACAAAGCATTCTCCTTTGGCTACTAAAGGAAAACTGGGATAAATGAGCCATATATCCAAGCCAGCAAGACAGTTCCTAAGTTCTGATATTGTAGGCAAGTTTCCGGATACATTGCTATCACCAGATGTTTTTTGTTTTGTTTTTAATATACTCAGAGTTAGGATTCTTCCTAGTATGTTGTGTACATTATGTGACTTTTTATCTTCCTGACTCTATTAAGGGGTTCAATTTATAAACTTCATTGATTCTACCAAGGTTCTGATTTACAGCAGTGTAACCTGAGAGGAGAATAAGGTCTACAACGGTTTATGCAAAAGCAAATAGCCCAGGTGGGTTGCAGAGAAGATGCGAAATGAAAAATGAGTGGCATTATTTTCATTGCACCATGCAGTCTGTTTCCCAACCAGCCAATACTTAAATCAATAAGTGGTATTCTTATTATTTATTAAAAGGGTTATCTGAATGGTCCAAAAGTGAACCCTAGACTGTAATTACTACAAGCCAGTGAGTGGAAGTAAATAAAGGACAGAATGATAAAGGGAAGCGTCCTCCAACTTCTGTACTTCCCACAACTACAAGAGAAATAATAAGTGCAACCAAAGCTCATGTATCCCCACCCCAAAGTGTGTCCAAACTGACCAAAGTAAGGCCCACTGCTAAGTACTGATGTCCATACTAAAAGGACTTTATTCCTGTCTACCATTGCAACCTTTAAAATTGTTATATTCATGGAGTTAATAAATCCATATGCACAGATGCCAAACTGTATATTAACAAATATGGGGCTGTTGTTATTTTGAGAGCACTATGGCCTGGGTAGAAGAGAGATGCTTTGTTCTCCAACTTCCAGGAGATAAGAAAACAAGTACTGGAGTTATAAGGTTATGGGCGTCATTTGAGTCCCAAGTTTTGATAAGTTCATGATCGATGCTTCAAAGCATGTACCGGTAATAACTATCCCAAGATAAGCAATAAATTGCTTATTTGCAAGAAAGAAATTCTTGCTTCATCAAATACACCTTCAAAGTGCACACAGAATCAGAAAGCGGCTAACTTTGACAGATTTTGTGATATTTAAAATCACATTAGGGAGAACTGTTTCTGATAGAAGGAAGTACCAGTAAAATATGCATGAGTGATTGGGAGGGGTGAAACTGTGAAGCTCCTTTGTTTTTGCTATTGGATATTGCATGTTGCTTAAGTAATCTTGTTATATTTATAGTATATGTGGTTTTTGTATGTGCTTATGTTTTGCTATGTTGTTATGAAATTGTTTTTGTAGTAGTTGTTTGCAGTGCATCCGTTTCTTTGTAAGCTGCTTTGAGCATGGTTTTTGTGTGGAAAAGTGGCATACAAATAAAATGATGGAATGAATGAATTTTTGGTATAATGTGCAAACCAAAAACACATGCATCTTCCCCTTAGAGATTCATGAGTTCCGCATGAAAGTGTATATGCCACAACTTTGCCCATTACTGGAAGTGTGTCTCTATTGGAGCACTTTTCAGTTAAGCTCATTATTAGAATGCTAATTATCTGCATCTTCAACAGTGTGTTCCTATGCATCTCTATTAGGAAGTAAGCCTCATTTTGTTCAGTGAGGTTTACTTCCAAGTATGTATGTATAGGATTGCAGTCATCAAAAATAATTTTGTTTCCCCGGTACTAATCTATATTAATTCTATGTATATATAATTCTCAGACATATTCAGATTTCTTATTATCCAAATATATTGTTTGGCATTGCAAATAGTTGTGTAAGACTGGTTTCACATGTGACAGGTACAGAATCTGAAGTTAAATTCTTGGAGTGCTTATAGCAAGACATTTCTGCTTTCTTTAGTGGTGTCCCTTAGCTTTAAATGGCCAAGCAATTTATTTTTCAAAGAACACCAGTTGAAGTTTCCTTAAAAAGAACTGGTGTTCTGTACTTAATAACCTATTAACTCCCTGGATTATGCAGCATGATCCAATGATGGATAAGGTAAGTATAGTTTAACAGCCATTCTTAAACAACCTGGAGTGCCATTAATTTTGTTATAGGACAGATTCATTTGAAATGTCAGGACTTGCTGTACCAGACCTAAAATTGTATTTTCAAACCAATTTTAACAAATTGTATTTCACTCCTGACACAAAATTCATTTACTTGGCTTTGATTGCAATTTTTATTGTAATTGTATCAAATTGAATAAGAACATTATATCCATTCAATGCAAGCTAAAGCAGCCCATAAGGGTGCTATGTCAGTTCTTTCTCTGTTTTAGAGACAGCTTGAGTTCTACCTTGGACTGTATATCCAAGTACCCCCCAGTTGTGATTTCTAGTCAAATGAATAAAATATGACTGTTCAGAATAATAATTCTTTAAAAACACCAAAATAATTGTCAAGAAAAGGAAATGTAGCATTATAAGTTGGCAATTAAAACCCACAATTATAGTTGAAAGACTTTTTCCCCCTCAGAGGTTGAAGGTGTCAAGATCCTTACATGAGGAGAATCCGTATCAAGCTGAACTTCATCCGCATCTTATTATTAGAGTTCTCATGGCTTCCACAACTGCACAAGGATTGCACAAGCATAGCAGAAATGTCCATGAGCTAACAGCTCTTTTTTGGTCTCTATAGCTGTAACTAGGTATATTCCATATCCCCAAAATGGCAGGGTGTGAAGCATACAAATAGGAAGCTAGCCTATTAAGAAACCGTACCTTAAGAACTAACGTTCTAGGTAGCACAATGATTCTTTCCCCATTTGGGGCCTACAGTGATTCAGAGAAACCACCACGCGAAGAAAGGATATAGATATAGATATAGATATAGTTATATAGATATAGATGATATAGATATATTTACTTTGTCTGAACACACCCAGAATTCCTGGAATTATCATAAATGTCCTACCTTGTGTTGAGAACAGTGGGAAAATGCTTTAACCTAAGGTATTCTGCCCTTAGGAGGCAAGACCTGGGGCCCTGCAGTTTGGAGTGCTCCTTTTAAGAGTTCCAGCCTGCCATACCCTCTTCCAGAAAATACTATTCCATTTCCTCCTGCCCACCTGATGCTACTTTTGTTCTTCTGCAAATCTTGTGGTACATCCCAGCTTGCTGATACCAAGCCATGTATCCTACATGGGGCTGCTCTGGCTGAAGGTGGGATATATAAGCTTTATAAACAATGACATAATAATAAGTATTCTCATGCAGAGAATGATCTTGAGATTAGCATATAGGCCTCTGCTTTGTCGAGAGCAGAGATGGGCAACACTGCTGAAAGCATTGTGCAGGTCCGATAATATTAAGGCAGCCGTGTGCCCTAATCTATAGAGGGCAGCCCTTTGTTTGGGCTGGCCCCAGCCTAATTTAAAGGTGAAAAACCATAGGAAGAGAGAACAGGGGCCTTGAAGTTGCTCATTAACAAAGGTGGATTGAGCAGTCATACAGGTCACCTGGTCACAGATTTCCCCACTATAGTGAGATGTACAGGCAGCAACCGATTTGCACAGGGGTTATGTTCTGGGCTCCCACATGCACCAGCAGGACTCGCTTAAGTCTGCCCCGACCCATTCTACCCTGTTCTCTCTCACCCCCCCCCCCTGTTCTCCCCCTTTTGTGATGCTTTTGGGTCACTTCTGAGTTCGGTACGGTACATGTGGTCATGACCATGCACATATGAGACATACCTAAAACAGTCACTGCCTGTATTGCATTTCCATTTAAATGAGCATGCATATTTCTAAATTTTTACTTATATGTATTTATATGCATATGCAAATTTGATGGAAATCTGTGTCCTACTTTGTCCACTTTTTTTAGTGCTCCATTAGAAGCCCTCCTAGACAACATTTCTTTGGTCAAATCTCGAATGGGCATTCAAACCTCAAATGTAAATATCCAAACTAGCTTGAATTTCCATCTCAAAAACTGCATCTATCCCAGCAGTCCATAAAAACGTATTTGTTGTGCTTTGAGATGACCCTGAAGTTTTAAAAGGCAGTTATCTTATATCTAGCTTAAGAATTTTTTGGGGTAGAGAAGTTGGAAATGAATTGGGCTTTAAACTCCCGTGCCCCCCTCCCCTCCACAAACCCCCATGTTGGTAGATACTAGTATTAATTTGGCTTTTCCTGCTTCATCAGACACAAAATAAATTTGTCAGGTCAAACATTGTAGATCTAATCTCATTGTGAACTGAAACACAGAGTAGCTCGCATTGCCACCAGGGTATAGCCTAGCTTACGGTGACCCCACCATGAACTGGAGGGGAAAGAGGGATCGCCAGCAGGTGCAGTCTGACAGAACTCAATGTCGCATTCAAGTTTACTCTTTGTACCATTCTGAGAACTGCAGGATTGTGTTTTGAACCCAATACCCCAGGGCTTTCTCTTGCATTCTCACAATTACATGTGCATTGGGGAGGAGGGGAGGAGGGTGGGGGAGAAGAAAAAGGAAGGAATTCTTCCATGGCATGGTAGGTTCGGTCAAGGGCAGTTCAGATTAAAGCCTGCGATTGGCGCAGGTTAAAGAGTGGGAAAGCCAACAAAATAAAAGCTAGACCCATCCTGTTTAATAGAAACAAATTGCTCTCCACTTCCCAGTGACACAGATAGGAGACCATTTGTACCTGCTGCCCTTTGTTGAGAACAACAGAAAGGAAATGTACTCGTCCTAAGCAGGATAAAATTCTTTTTTGTTATAGTTGGCTACCTCAGTCTACCGAACAAGCGCAGCGGTTAAGTAGTTGAGCTTCCTTGTACATTTGTTTGATTAAAGGTCTGCAACACTGGCTCAGGTAGAAACAGCTCAGCTGCACAAAACCACAATGAATGGAGGGCTTGTTAGAGAGCAGTCAGTGAGACACGGCAGAGCTGCTTTCTGAATTAGCCCTGAATAGGAGCTCGTTGTTTTGCTTGTTCTCTTTAGTACAGAAGCACAAAACTGTACATTTTAAATTACATGAGATCTTGGGACTTGTTCGTCTTTTTCTATTGGGGGAATAAAACAACAACAACAACAACAACAACAACAACAACAACAACAACGTTAAGCTCAATCATACTATGGAAGCAAATATCCTTTGGGTGCCCTGAATACCAGTTAACACCAACATCTGTAAAGGTCAGCTTGGAGTATGTTAGAGGGTAGTTGTGAATGAACTAAATTGAAGATTTTTAACATTGCTCTTTCATGAGAAGAATAACAAACAAAAAAGGATGAATTTGTAAAGGCAGCATTTAGTATTTCCAATTTATATCTAAATGATGGTACCAAGTGACATTCACACTGTGATACCATTGTAAATAGTTATGGCTTCCCCTAAAGAATTCTGGGACCTTTAGGGTGCTGAGAGTTGTTTGGAGTCTCCTGTTATTTATTTATTGCATTTGGTTGCTTTTTTTTACCACAGCAAGTCAAAGTGACTCACATCCTCCTTCCATGCATGATCATCCTTGCTGGATTGTGGGGGAATCTAGATACATATTTCAAAAGTTGTGAAAATGCTTTAAAATATATATATTGAATTTGCCATAGCTCACCATCGCCATCTAGTGTCACGTTTGTAAAATGCACATCACAACACACTTAAAACGTTTTACTTGCAGCTGTATAGCTGAGACAAATAGGTGTACCTCCAGAGAGCAGCATATTTTGAAGAAATGTTAGAATTCCCAACTTTAGATCCATTAAGCCTCAATACTGCAAGAAAGTTACAAAGCCATCTAATACGTTTTCACAGGATTCTGGAATCCAGTATAAGTTTTATTATTGGTGAAGTAGAACTGTAAAGGTTGTTTCCAACAAAAATGCCCTGTTTGTACAATGACTTCTGTTTATGCAACAGAATTTCTTACCACTCTTCTTCCAGTTCTGGCCCCCAATTTGCTCCAGAGGGTTGGGAAACTCCCTAGAAGAGATTTAAGGGATGTGGGGGCTGGGGGCTGGGAGGAGAATGAGGGGAAGTTGCAGGAATGGGATGACTTCACTGGAAGCACTCCTATGTATGGAACATTCATTTTGTGTTGCGTTGGGGAGAAATCCCAGAACAGATTTAGAGGCGGAGAAACTTCCATTGCACAAGCTAAATATTTGCACTGACCTAACCTTAACCTTAGCACCATGATGACTACGACACAAAATAGTGGTGGTGTAGAAACTCTGCTTTTGTCCATAAATTGCAAATGTACTCCAATGTTAGACTGTCAAAATACAGATGTGTGGAAATTAAATGCATTTTCCCAGCATAAACGTATTGCAATTTATTTCTTTTTTTTGAAAATATCATTAGTCCTTTTCAGTTTACATTCAGATTGATTACCTTTCAAGTGGTATTCATCTGACTTTTTTTTACTGCATTTTTTTTTGCACAGTTAAATGGCCGCCGGCAGTGCTTTTTTCTTCTTCAGGGGGCCCTCAAGGGTATGTAGTACTGGCACCAATTTGGGGTTTTTTTAAATAAAAAGTGTGGCACTTACTGTAACAACTTCATGGTGAGTACCACCACCTATTTTTCTAGGGGGGGAAGCACTGGTCATCTGAATATAATGCAACATGGTAGTGCACATTTTATGCAGGCAAGAAAACACCCTTTTTGTATACACAGGATGCCGTTGTAGCTGTAACGGCACAAGCCATCATTTGCACTGTATAAAGCAGCTACATTGAATGAGGTTGTTCTAGCACATAGATAGTGCAAGACAAAACAACCTTGTGTGATGAGCCGCTCCCATTATACAAATTTTATTCTTTTATCTGTATGTGAGTGAAATTTATACAAGGAGGTGCTTATCTTTTGATAGGTTTGAGATTCTGAACAATGGGCATTTAATTTATTTTTTATTTCTTTCACCTCTATTGCTGAAGTATATTATTATTATTATTATTATTATTATTATTATTATTAAAGAACCATTTAAAAAATGTTCCAAATGCAAAGAGCAAAATGACATACTCTGGGGGGGGGGGGAAACAAGTAGGAGAAGTTTGTGGGTCTTGTTTTTTCCTCAGGTTTTGGCCATTTCTTTGTAAGTGTGTCATCAAGCACATTTATGAAAGTGAGAAAAAAAATCCATCAATTACAAACCAGTTTTGTGAAAGGACGAGGTGGTGGGAGGGAACACTCTTTTTCTCCACTTGTAATCAATGTACATTCTGGGCTCTCTTCACATTTGCTCAAATTGATCCGCACTCCAATATCTTCACAGCAGCCTATTTTTAATTGGAATACAATGTTTCCTTAATTAAGCGGGGCACATAAATGATGTCATTTGGTTTAACTCAGCAATGGATAATTTGTTATTAAATCCCTTAATGGCTAATGTTGACGTCTCTGTCGTTACTTGTTTCTTTTCTCAATCTTGATTATCATAGGTCCATTAAAAATGTCTAAAAAACCTTTTCCTCATTAATCCTTTCAGGGAAAGGCCGCTGGTACCAGATTAAGTAGAGCTTGCATCTGAAACTATTCTCTTCTGTATGACACATAGTAAGTGGTCGGTAATCCACATCTTAATCTCCTTGTTGCATGGCTTGGTTTATCGTAATTGATATCCCTGTGACTCTTGCAAACTCCTATTGTATTACCTTGAAAGTCCAGCTCCTCTTCCTGTTTCCCGGCCCTCCCCACTGGAATGTTTGAAAAAAGCAGCCTTGAAGTTGACCAGAGTCTTTTAAGAAGCTATTCTTAAGAGGTGGGTGGGTGGGTGCTTTTTAAATGTGCAATCATCTATATTTTTAAAAAAATATGATTTATTTTTCTCTCTCTTGAACATACTGCCCCAAAATGAACTCATTGTTTTGGGTTTTATTGAGCCACCAAAGAATGCAATCGCTTCTTTTAAAAACTTCCTTGTACTTCATAATTGTCTCAGACAATAGTCTCATATTTGTGGGTAAGCCTGTTGTTCGAGGTAAGCTTATGTGTACTGTTTATTATAGTTTGTTTATATGCCTCTTTTCTGAACAGTTCAAGAGACTTACTTCATGATAAAACTACAATTAGCAGCAGCATAAGAGCCAACTCCTGCGGGCCATGGGAGCTTCGGCCCCCAGAATAAAATATTTGAGGGGGCCAGGCCCCACAAAGTTGATGCGCATTCCCATTCAAACGGTGTGTGTGCACTGCATCATGTGATCGAATATGTGGGGTGGAGCTTACCTGGGCCCCCACAATATTTTATTCAAGTTGACAGCCCTGGGCAGCAGCATAAAAACAGCTGCAGATGACAATATTGAGAACAATATCACCACCCAAAAAAGCCTGTTGGAAGAGGCCTTGCATCCCTTCTGAAAAACCACCAAAGAAGTAACTTTGCTTGTTTGTACAAAACAAAAAACACAACACAAAACCCTCAACATCCTCAAAGCATTTTACAAAAAGATAAAACAATAAAATAAAGAAAAATGGACAAAACTTTAAAACATACAAACATTTAAAATACCAAAACAGACAAAAATTCACATCAGCATTTCTAAGTATCTGAGTAGGCTTTTACCTAAACAACAATGTTTTTAGCAGGTGCCAAAAAGAATACAGTAAAGGTGCCTGGTTAATATCAATAGGCAGGGAAAATTATTATAATTGACAAATACGGGGAAATTGCTATCAATTTCTGCCAGCCACCATCTAAACTTGCTGCAAAGATGGCTAGCAGCAAGGTCTGGTTCTTCAGTTTGTAAGTGGGCTCATATGGGGGAAACCAGTCCTGAAGTAATGAGAATCCCAAGCTCTGCAAAACTTTAAAAGTTTGAAGAAGCATCTTACATTAGTCATAGGGTTGAATCTTGAGGAACTGCCTTGGATGAAGTAGTTTGCTGAATTGGAAGAAGTACTTTCCTCAGATGAAGTAATCTCCTCTGAATTTTAGTTTTCGGTTCAATTCACCATTTTATTTAAGATGTCCAGATCCTATGGTAAGGACCAATGATTCTTACTCCCAGATATGCTCTCTCTACATCTCTGCTCTCCCTCACCAGAGAGTATGTAAGGGGGGACTTTACAATGGGACATGTTCAGGTAATTGTTACTGCTCTCAGTTCTGGCTAGAGCCTAATAGCCCAGTACTATTCACAGGTATACCAGAAAAGTAGCCTTCAAAGCTCTAATCCCAGAACTGGCAATAATGTAGGTGCAGACATTCCTGCTCATTACCGTAGTTACAGTGCAGTAATACACATGGATTGAGAGCTACTCACCTTGCTAGCTCAAACCTATACTGAAAGGCTTTGCCAAGCTGAAGGAATAAGGCTATTTTGAGCCTCAGCTTTTTGAGTTTCTGAAGGTTTTTATAATAACTGACCACCTTGATTTGTGTTCCAGCACTTTAAAGTTCACATATTTCTTATTTGAACTTTGCTAGGTGCAGTAATTTTATTCTCACTCAGGCTGGATTGGATCTGCTTATTCAGAGCTCATTAATTACAGGAAACCGGGCTGCAGCTCACATATCCTCTTCCACATCTTCCCCTTAGGCTAGTCAATTTATCTGACATTTAATGAGGAGTTTTAGATTTTTGCAAGTTATCAGAAGTGGGGCTTGAGTGTGTTAGCTTGAGAATTCTAAATAAATGGTCTACTCTCAGACTTGTTTGAGGGCAAAGCATCTTGTCAAATTAAGGATATCTCTATTATTTTTACCTCTCCTAATAGTACTGTGAAAGGACAATAAGACTTGATTCCCCCCCTTTATGCCTATATCAATAGCTTATTTGTGTTTATTATTGTCTGAAATGAAAAGTGACTTTTAGTTATGGGTTTCAGTGTACTTATCTTTCTCTCTTAAGTATTGATGATAATTGGGGATGGTTTCAGAGTAATGTAGCCATTTTGGTTTCCCAAAAGCACAGCCATCATACTTTTTCTAATGAGAAGAACAGTATAATTGGTAGTGCTCATCATTTGATCTATCTAGGTTACCACAGATCAATTATAAACTGCTTTTAATGGTCTTACTCTCAGAAGCTGCCTAACAATGAGTTAGGACTTCTTTTGTGCAATGAGCTATCAATTTCAGTGGCAAATGTATTTTTTCAGCAGAGATGACAGTCAGTGACAAATCATATTAAGGGCCTTTCTCATTGGTTATTGAGCATAATGGCTGCTGATACTTTAAATAGAGTAAAATATGTTGTACATAATCACTTTAAGCCAGCAGTTTCTCATATGTGCCTGCAGCATTTTTGTGCCTTGCATGGACTGGGATTGTATTCAGCATTTGCTGACAAAATATAGGTATTTCCAAATAACAACAGCAACAATATAACCCCACTTTACCCATCTCCTCTGGTAGAAAGTGTGATTCACATAAATATATAGTGAGGTTGCAGTTCTGTATCCAGTTACTTAGGAGCAAGTCCTGTTTAAACCAATGGTACTTCCTCCTGCATAGATATATAGAATTGTGTTGCTAATCACATCTGAAGGCAAATTAAAACACAGTCTTGGTTGGCAGAGTAGGCTTGCATCACTTACCTGATCTCCCATCACTTCTGTTTCTGTGGCATATCTGTGGTCAGTGTGGTGCAAACCAGTGGGTGAAGGCAATCCAGTGTACCTCCCAGTACGTTCATGTCACACCGTCCTCACCCCCATGTCACAAAACCATATGCAAAGTCCTGAACTTTCCACTTTATTCAATTATACTATATCCTGATGGTAATAATAGCCAAAATAGAGTAAATATCAAATAACACATTTTTGTCCCCAGTACAGAGTACCAAAGTACTTGTGAGATGTGGATTAGGATTAGGATTGTATTCAACTGAATAGTTGTGCAAACAGAAGGAAGCAGAACAATGTCTGCTTGTACAATGGGACTTTCTACCATTCCTCCCCAGGTGTCCTCCTCAACTCTGATCCAGAGGCCTGGAAGAAGCCCCAGAACAGTATGCAGAAGGAGGAGACAGGAGATAATTCCCTGAATTCTCTCTGAATGCTTGTGTTGATGGAACAATCTCCATAGTGCTACCTTGAATACAACCCTAGCTTTCCATGCATTGACTCATCTATATCTCTAGATTGTGGTTAATGTGAAGTGAATGGAGAAGAGAATTTGTATAAACACTAGCCATTGTGCACATTCACCAAACAGCATGTGGAGAATGAGCAAAACTGAACAGTATAAAGAGTGGATTTTGCATATTGCTCAATCAAAATGTATAGTCTCCAACTGGGGAATGTGCACAGCTTGGTTGCTTAAACACGTACCGTACATTGCAGATTTAATATATTGCCTGCTCACTATGCAAATTCATCAGTGGGACTCTAAAGTGCACTCACTGACCTATACATGAAATCTCTCCAACACCACTTGAAAGTTGCACATTTTCCAAGGTGTTCAGTTTATGCGCACAGCCACTACTATTTAATAATATTCTCTGGTTAACACTACTCCACAGAAAAATGGGTATTCTAGAATACCACACACCCACACCCCAAGTTGAGAATCATTAAGAATATAAGGACACAGCTTTGCTTCAAAAACTTACAGTGCCATCCTATGCATGTCTGTCCAGAAGTAAATTTCATTTCATTTAATGGAACTTACCCAGGAGGTATAGGGACGCGGGTGGCGCTGTGGGGAAAAACCTCAGCGCCTAGGACTTGCCGATCTTCAGGTCAGTGGTTCAAATCCCTGTGGCGGGGTGCGCTCCCGTTGCTTAGTCCCAAAGCCTGCCAACCTAGCAATTCGAAAGCACCTCAAAGTGCAAGTAGATAAATAGGGACTGCTTACTAGCGGGAAGGTAAACGGCGTTTCCATGTGCTGCGCTGGCTCGCCAGATGCAGTTTGTCACGCTGGCCACGTGACCCGGAAGTGTCTTCGGACAGCGCTGGCCCCTGGCCTCTTAAGTGAGATGGGCGCACAACCCTAGAGTCAGACATGACTGGCCCGTACTACCGAGGAAGTATGCATAGCAAGAATCACCAAACTAGCATCCTCTAGATGTTGTTGGACTCCAGCTCCCATCAGCCTCAGGTCAGGATTGATGTGAGTTGTTGTCTACAGCATAGCGAGCATCACACTGGGAATTCCTGATATATATAGGTCTATATCATTAGACTTGTATATTCAGCTCCATTGAATTCAAGGCTCTCTCTCTCTCTCTCTGGAGGCTGCTAGGCATAAGAGGGTGACTGCAAACAAAGAGAAAGAGAAAGAGAAAGAGCAAGAGAAAGAGCAAGAGAAAGAGAAAGAGAAAGAGAAAGAGAAAGAGAAAATAATATGGAGATGCTGCCTTGATGAAATGCAGTAATGCTATCTGTTCATTAGACCCACTTTGAATTTTCAGTGAGCTCCTTGATCTCCTCCTTGTCTTGTAGATGTTGTAAATGGACCATCCAGCATTTGCCCAGTTAAAAGGTGACATCTCTAGAATGCCATAAGGTCTTTGGTTGTGAGGAGTGCAGAATGCTATAGATACATGAATTCAAGGTGTGCTATTCAGATTTGGGGGGGAAATGAATGGGAATTTCACTGTTGCCTTCAGTTTAATAGTATAGAATTAAGAACCTATACAGTATTATAAAACCAGAAATTTTACCTTAAGTGCAATTAATATACAGTGGTACCTCGGGTTAAGAACTTAATTCATTCTGGAGGTCCGTTCTTAACCTGAAACTGTTCTTAATCTGAAGCACCACTTTAGCTAATGGGGCCTCCCGCTGTGCGATTTCTGTTCTTATCCTGAAGCAAAGTTCTTAACCCGAGGTACTATTTCTGGGTTAGCGGAGTCTGTAACCTGAGGCGTCTGTAACCTGAGGTGTCTGTAACCCAAGGTACCACTGTATCTAAGGTTGCAATCCTTTGCACACTTAAATGAGAGTAAGTTCCGCAACAGTGCTGTAAACATACATAGGATTATTTTATAAAATGGTGCTCATTATAAGATAGTCTACAAGACAGCATGTCTTCTTAGCTCTTTTGTTTCCTGAGACAGATGAAACTCTGAAAGAGCCCAGAACAATTTAATTTGCAAGGACTGTTATTTTATCTCTTCTATCAAATGTTTCTTTCAGTGATCGTGGCTGTACATATTCTTTATACCACACATAAGATTTTAATGTGCAGCACATAAGATTGTTGCACAGATTTTTCACAGCATTAATTTTATGGTTAGGCCTGCTCAAAAGAATGTTCCTGCTTGTCTACATTTTATTGAAGCTTTCTCACTTAACAAGGGGGGGAAAGCTGCATAAAACCTAATTACACATAGATAATTCATACAAATTCCTGACAAACTAGATTGACTTAAGCTAACACAGAAACCCATCTTGATCGGGGGGATGCAAATTCCCCCCCCCATGGATGTTCATTATAGCACAGGTTTTGCCACCATAGAGTATCAGAATGGTCAAAAATGGACTGTAAGTGTGTGAGTTAAATGCACCACTATTAAAACAGTGAAGAATCTTATGGTACTCTAAATAAGGATGATTTCCAATGTTACTCAGAGGAAGCACATTGGAATCTTACTTTGAGTACGACTTAGTTTGGTATTACCCTAGGAAATTTACTAAGGCATAAGCTACCGTATTTTTTGCTCTATAAGACTCACTTTTTCTCTTCTAAAAAGTAAGGGGAAATGTGTGTGCAGCTATCACAGAAGCCTGAACAGCAAGAGGGATTGCTGCTTTCACTGTGCAGCGATCCCTCTTGCTGTTCTGGCTTCTGAGATTCAGAATATTTTTTTTTCTTGTTTTCCTTCTCCAAAAACTAGGTGCGTCTTGTGGTCTGCTACGTCTTATAGAGCGAAAAATACGGTAATTTTGTTGGTCTTTAAGGTGCCAGAAGACTTTTTTGTTTTGCTATAATAAGCTTTCATGACCATGCCATTGAAGTTTGAAACCCTGTCACTTTTGTCCAGCAGTGGGAATCAATATGCAGGCTATATTGTCTGTAGGCTTGCTTGAAAAATATGTGTGTGGAATTCCTCAATATTATACTTTTCCACAGATGAGTTCATTTTAAACATATATTTATTTTACTTAAGACGATAGGGGAAACCAGCATCCCAAAAACCATGGGTGGTATTCAGGTAAGTTTTACTTAGAATAGATCCACTGAAATTATTGGACATAATTAGTAATGCTCATTAATTTTCATTAGTCTTCTCTCAGTAAAGCTTAGTTGACTAACACCCCATATATTTCAAAAAGCTTAACCAAAGAGCTGTATCTTTGTTTGGGTGTATTTCTAGCATTTTGACACATTTTTACAATTGACTCAGTTTTCACCTTCTTTAATTAGTTTTTTTTGGGGGGGCAGTGGTGTGTTGAATCACAAGACCTGAACTATAGAGGTATAATCTTGATCGGTTCAATTTGCCATTTCCTGGTATTTCAATTGGCTTGTTTGTTCCACACATCTAAAAAGGGCAAAACTTCAGAGAGGATTTTATGTTCAGATTTTGCCATTTTGGACCAGTGACATTTATTGGCTATTAATAATGCTGTGAATCTTGAGTACAGCTGTCATAAATCACAACTTACTCATGTTATAACCAGCACTTTGTTCCAAATATGTGTAACCTTCACAGTGCTGAATCTTATAAAAATGCACACATATACTTGAAGACAGTGAACTAAATGGATATTCAGCTTGTGTCACCAGGTGTAACTACAAAGAGGATACTTATTTACCTCAGGTCTGGTCCTGTAATTCTTTTTAGCTGACAAATCATGCCTTTGAGCAGGCAGGGATATAGGTAATCTTACCTGCACGTTCATATTGATCAGGTTTCTCCATTTCAAGCAACAGAAGGATGTCCAACATTACAGCTTAGTTTGGCTAGTTTTTATTTACACCCTAATGGCGGCTCAGCTAAACTTTTTTCTCTTTTGCTGAGCAATGGAGCCTTGCCAAGTATTGTAATAAACAGGGAATTATTGAAAGTTATCCACTGCGGTGCTAGGTCATTTCAGATGAAGGGATCAGTCAGAATTTCATAAAGTATTTATTTAACTGCCAAAAGAATTCCCAACCTCCCTTTCATGTATGTCCGAATTGATGCTAAGTTTCCGAGACAAGGCTGCGATTGTGGCTGTCACCAAACAATGACATATTTCTTTTCTTCTCTTAAATTCTCTGTATCATTCTCTATAAGAGGGCAATTTGTCTGTCATGCAGCTAAAACAGGGCCCAATCACTGCCCTCATTAAACTGACAGCACAGTTATTAGCAGTAAACGAAGCCAACGGGCAATGAATTTAGCCACTGTTTTATGGCGAGCGCCAGTGAGATTTTTTCAGTAATTAATTTGATAAATATATTAATTATGAATTGAGTTGACAGTACAATCAGATTGTCAGCCATCCAGACAGGCTCTTGTGATAAGTAGCTTTGTGATGAAGTGGTCGAATTTCAGTACCTGTCATCCTCCAGTGTCAGTTTCTTATCTCTGTCCTAGCCATTCACTCTGTAATTTCCTGTGTGTTGTAATTAAATGGTGGCTTTCTGATTGGAAGTGACTCCTCAGTCTTAATCTCTCGTTCTCTCAGAATATATTGTTTTCTCTTTTTTTCCCCTCAGCCCTTTGTTTCAGCAGCTTTTAATGTCAGAAGAGGATCTTTCTTCATATTTATATATTTGTTGTGATGCCAGCATTTTTTCTCCATTTTTCTTTGTAAATTGCCTTCCAAGGTTTTGCTGAGGTTCGACAAAAGCAACTGCAAATCCCTTCTGCTTGTGTTTATGGTACAACCACTTCTTCAAAGCCCAAGTTAAAAAACAAAAACAAAAATCCTTTGAAACATACCCTTTTAGATCTGAGCTCCATTTCTTGGTATGTTTTAAAAGAGTTGAAGAAGACATGGGGGCACTATATTTTAGACAGCAAAGGGTCATTGTGGGTACTTCTTGCCAGATTTTTTTTTTTTTTACACAAAATGGAATTAATTAGGAACAGAGCCTGAGGTTATCTAGCTTCGGAGATACATGTCAAGATAAAATATATCAGAAACACTTCTTTAATAATTTAATAAGGCAGTTGAGATGTGGTAGCAACCTAAGGATTTCTTTTCTTCTTAATTTGTTTCTCTTTGGTTGCTTTTGGCTGTTGTTCAGTCATTGCAAATTTAAACATGAGAGACAAATAAGGAAAAATATTAACAACAGCACTATTATTTACATGCTAAAACTCAGAGTAGGCAGAAGCAGCATCCAATGATATTCACTACCTGTCATTATAGACCAATGTTTCCCAAACTCGGGTCTCCAGCTGTTTTTGGACTACAACTCCTATCATCCCTAGCTAGCAGGACCAGTGGTCAGGGATGACTGAAATTGTAGTCTAAAAACACTGGAGACCCAAGTTTGAGAAACAGTGTCCGTCCTTGAACTAGATGAAACTATGCCTTGACTCAGAGTAAGGTAGTTTCCTTTGCCTCTGTTTTCTAACTTCCATACCTGCAGGCAGAATTGGTTATGGCATCTACACCATGCAATCCTGCTGATTATGTAGCACAGTTCACATAGCACGACACTAAGTTTCAAACGTATGTTGCAATGTGGCATGGAGGCTATTTTATTCATTTATTTGATTTTGACCCCAAATTTCTGCTGGGCATTGCATTGGCTATGCTCTAATAGCATATAAATCCCATGTGGAATCTAAATTACTACTTTTAGTCATACTATAAGACGTTGAGAGACCCAGTGGGATATTGGGGGTGTTGTTATGGTCTTTGAACAATACAGGCTTCCTTTGAAAGTGCTGGAGATTTCTTTGCTATGTGGTGTGGAAGACAGGAGTTCAAAGTACACAGGTCCGAAGCCCCTTTGGATATGCAGAACTATGTGTCCAGTTGTTTAGATGCTGTTCATAACAAACAAATAATTGTACAAGCAAATACCTGTCCACCAGCTTTCCCAGCTCCTATCCAAGTACCAAAGAGAAAAACTTCTTAGCATGTTAACACCTGCCTGTCCACTCCGCTCTGCTAATCAGATACTTCCAAAAAGGAGGAGGAGGAAGAGAAGGACACAGAGAGAGAGATAATCTCATCCCTCAAACGACAACAAAGGTAAGACGGGGGAGGGGAGATCAAAGAATTATCTTGTTGTGCAAATACTTCAGATGCCCCCCCCCCAAGCAATTGAACAAAAGAAGTAACAATTATTTGGTTTGCTTTCTCCATTCCTGTGTTTCCATTAAGATCCTTAGCAACAGCAAACATTAAACAGAAGCATACTCAGGCTTTGCCTTTTTACTTCGGCCTGCATCTCACCTGGCATCCTGTAACATTAATACTGAAGAGAGTACTGAGAGTTTTGTAGAGATTCGAGCAAGGAAAATGCTTCTGTTTGAAATTGTTGATGCCTTGCAAGCTCCAAGGGAACACTATGGAGCTTTTGTGCATCTGTCAAACATCGCCGCTTATTACAGAAGAAGGAATGAAAAATATGCAGAATGCTTTGATGTTAATATCAACTTGAACTCCTGCGGTATCTGACTAGTTGATGCTCTTGTTTTCATTCTCAGTAAAGCTTTAACGGAGGGTTGAAGAAGAGTTTTGTTAACTGTATAATAGGCTCCGGATTCAAATATATTTGTTATTTCTTACATTTACTTTTTCTTTTTTCTGCTGTCATGAAATGCATAGGATGACATATACTGTAATGTATATAATTACATCTAATATAAACCCCAGATGTGGAGCTGTAAAACTAGTTTACATAAGAACATAAGCAGAGCTGGTTGCATGAGACCAGTGGTCCAACTTCCTTTTCTCAGTGCCCATCCAGATGTCCATGGGGACCTCAGTGCAACAGCACTTTCCCCTTTGGTGGTTTCCAGCAAGCAGTAACCAGAAGCATCCTGGCTCCGACAGGGGAGAGAAAGCGTAGCCATCATGGTTAGTAGCCACTCATAGCCTTAACTTTCATGAATTTGTCTAATCCTCTTTTAAGTTAGTGGCCATCACTGCTGCCACTGGGAGCAAATTTCATAGTTTAGTTATACGTTGTGTGAAGAAGTACTTTAGTTGGTCTGTCCTGAATCCTCTAACACTCAGCTTCATTGTATGTCCCCTAATTCTAGTGCTATGAGAGAGGAAGAAAAATATTTCTCTCTCCTCTTTCTCCACACAATGTGCAATTGGGTGCTCTTCTATCATGTCCCTTCTTACTCACCCTTTCTCTTTGGTTTTTCCTTTGGTGAGTCAGCATGGCCAGGTAGGAATTTTTAGTGCTGGTTGTTTTGTATGTTTTAATTGATGTGCACACACACACATATGGAGTTATTTTTTTTCTGGTGGAATACTCCAGAATGAAGTACTCAAGCCTTTACTCTGGTAAAAATGGTGCCCCCTTGTGGGGCTTGCTTTAAATAAAAGAAGTTGGGAAGGAAGTTATGGCCCTAACTGGCTTCAGTGGGGCTATAAGGAGTGGGATCGTGGCATTATAACTATAGCAGACTAGAAAATTATGTAACAATTAAATTCCTATTTAATTGTGAAGAAGAGGAAGAGGTGGGTGTTGCTGTGGTAAAACTTCAGTTTAGGTACGTGGTGCTGCATTTTCTCAGAGGGAAGAGCAAATCTCTTGATTGAGAGACATCATTCAGTTTCCCAAAATGCTCAAGAGCAACATCATGTCAGGCAGCCTGTTGCTAGGCATGGAGGCGCAGGGCAGGTGTCAGTGTTGGTGTGGGAGCACTGATCATAGTTCAATGCTTCCAGCAGTTGCCCAGATATGACAGTTGCTAACTGCAAGGCATCCCAACCTCTGAATAGTTGGCGGTACAGTTAAACGGCAGCTGAATCTCAGTCTTAAACCTTGGAATATTCAGTTGGCAAACTTTCCACTCAGCAATCCCAGATAAAATATCCCATTAACACAATGCTGCAGCCCTGGTAAGGCTATAGAATATAGAGTAACCTTAAAGTACTAGCATGTGAGAATAAACACCAGCTTTTGTACTTCCAAATGGGCTTGGAGCTCCTTCTCTGTTCAAGTCCCAGAGCTGGAGAGGAACAAATCTGTCACAGTGCTATAACAAGCACTTCACTCCGCATAACTGATGCTTGCACTAAGGCTGAAAACTAGGATAGACTTTCTTCCTTCACTTGCAAGCCAGGAAAAAAAATTCTGTAAACCAGAAGGTCAATTTCTTGAAATGAATCCCTGCTTCCTGAATACTGAGCTCCCAGGTATTTAGCTACAAACCTGTTTAATGGATCATTTCCAATTTTTCAACAAGTCTGTAGAACGACCTCCCCACTGAAGTGTGTCTCACACACCCTTATATTATATTAGATGCCATGTAAAACCCCAGCTTTTTGTTGGACTTTCAGAGATAGGTTACTGGTAAGTCTTTTTTTAAAAAAAAAAACCAACCAACCCTCCACCTATGTATTATCTTTTATATTTCCCTTATTTTTGAAGAGTGGTAAAGGAATCTCTTGAATAAATAAATGGGCATTTTTCATTTGAGCTGGCTTGGTCCATGTAGCAATTAAAGGAACAGAGAGAGAGAAAATTCAGCGTAGTTCTGTGTTTGCTGTTTTACAGGAACTTTGTCTCAATTGACAGACTTTTTCTCCTGTTCTGGCCAAATAGTGATAATCTTTGTTATATTGTTTTGCAGACAAGCATAGCATTAATCAAACTAAACACAACTGAACATTGTTTCTTTACAATAGAAAAGTCTTTAACTTGAAGTCTAGTTTAGTTTAGTTAACAGTGTTTGTTCAAAAAGAAAATAAGACAAAGAGAAAGGCTTTAATTTGCATACAAAACTAGTCAGGGAAACAGTTGTTTAAAAAAGAATACTGGCATTGCATGATCTTATTGAGCTCTTATTGATGACAGTTAACAGTAAAAGTTTTCTCTGTAAGTAATAATTTGCTAATAAGCTACCAATTCCAACCAGGCCACCTTTTCATTTTGTGTCCCATAAAAGATGTTGCAAATTATTTTTCCAAAAAACATCACTCAAATGTTAAATCAAAAATTTGCAGGCCCTTGCATGAACTAAGCCTGAAGTTCATATTTGTAGCAAAACATAACTGCAGGCCAGTTTCCTGAATGTTTTCAAACAAAGGTAAGAAATGTTCCTGCAGTTGGCAGTAACACATAACTACATCTGCCAACATAGCTAGGTGCAAATATTGAATGTTAAAACTTTAATAAGAATTTGCTCAGACAAGCTTTGTGCTGTTGCTGGTAAAGGGACCCCTGACCTTAGAGGTCCAGTCGCGGACGACTCTGGGGTTGAGACGCTCATCTCGCTCTATGGACCGAGGAAGCCGGTGATGTGGCCGGCATGACTAAGCTGCTTCTGGCGAACCAGAGCAGTGCACAGAAACGCCGTTTACCTTTCCGCTGGAGCGGTACCTATTTATCTCGAACTGCTAGGTTGGCAGGAGCAGGGACCGAGCAATGGGAGCTCACCCCATTGCAGGGATTCGATTGCAGGGGATTCGAACCGCCGACAAGCCCTAGGCTCTGTGGTTTAGACCACAACTAATATCTAATATTAGTTCATTTTGTTACCCTGAAGAAAAAAATCATTACATATATACATGTCTTCATCTGTCTGTCTCAAGAGACAATGGGGTGCACCTCCAGGGGTGAAGTTTAACCACTGGAGAATCAAAGTGCTTGCTGTGGCTGCAGAGGCAAGTAATTCACAACTGCCTCCCTTGAGTGAAGTTCATTCATTGATCTGGTAAGGCGGCAGTGAAGTTCAGGCACTGCAGGCACACCAGTGGAGCCAATCTTATGCTCCTATTGTTGCGTCCAGGGTGCCCTGATTTTGCTACCCACAGGGCCTCCATCTTGTCAGGAATTAGTCTCAGTATAGTGGCCCTCATCTAGCCTACCACTGTGTCCAAACATTGGCCTAGAACTTGTGCAACAGCATCTGATTCAGGTGTTAGAGAAATAGACTTGAAGGTCATCAGCGTATTGATGATATTATGTTCCAAATCCCCTCTGATTGTCCCCAAGCAGCTTCATATAGATGTTAAGTAGCACTGAGGACAAAATGGTACCTTGCAGCACTGTACAATACAACTGTGGGGCTAAAAAAAGATCACCCAATGCTGATAAAAAGCCAATGGTATGAAGCATGAAAACCAAGGCATTCTGGGAAACCTGACAGAGGATTGTGCAAGATGGGATTTTAAAGGCAAGGAACATGAGTTATGAAAAGGCACACTATAAGCATTCTATGTGAAGTAAACCTCACATACCTAAGGAGAAATAACTCATGAGACCCTAAAGAGGATGGTATTAAGGCTAAAATGGTTACTTCGCCCTCCCTTAGTGTACATTGATAATTACAACATTAAATAGACTTGTGGCTCCAAAAGAGTGTAAAATTTGTGGTTAGTCAGAGCTCAGGTCGATGATCAGTATGAGACTGGCACCAATAAATGCACCTCATAATTTGTTACCCATCCTTCTAAATATTATTTGGCTCTGGGTTATCAAAATCTAGCACATGGAAACATCTTGCCAGAATCTGTGATGCTATTTGCACCAGTCTCACTTAAAGAAGGTGTAGAAATCTGGCAAGGGAAGGTGTCTTGCTTCGATCGTTTACTCTCCCTAGTTCAGTGATAATAAAAGTAATTTGCTGCCTTACATTACGTGTCTCATCAAGTCCAGGGACAGCAAATCTAGTTATGTAAGATGCAAAATTCTAGTACTACCTAAATAGGACAATAATATTCACTATGATCTTGGATTTTGTTATTTTTTTGCTAATATGTTTTTTTTTTGCAGGGGATCTGCCATTGCTGAATTTTCTATCCCTTTAATTAGTAGCATAATCTGGCAATTTCTCTCCCCATTGCCATCATTTGAAGCATATATCCCCACTTCACCAAACTGCATTTTAAGACTATCTTGTTGCTTCAGCTAATAACTCAATTATTACTCATTTAAGTTCAAACTTTCTTTAAACGATAGACAAAAATGCAGTGTCTCTGGTTTTGTTATGATCTTCTAATTTTTTTTTTTTGCTCAGTTTGCAAATTCTAGATGTAAGTACAGAGATAGTACAACTGTTTCATTTGTTCCTGCTGAGCATGTGCTGATACCAAATGTTGAAAAACATGCCTGGGAGGCAATAAATAATGAATTATGGTGGACAATTAGACCTCTGGATTCCTCTGTGATCCACCTCTGGACCTCCAATTTTCACTCTGGCTCTGCCCTCTGCTTCTACAAGAGCATCCAGGATATTTAAAAACATGGGCTGGCATATTTCATCTTCTTGTTTTATTTTTTATAATATTTTTTATTGAGTTTATGAAATACAGAAAAAAGAATAGAAAACAGATGAAAAGTTACAAATTTCCATGTTCTTTTTTCCATCAAGTCTAATGGACTTCCCCGCATCCTCCCAACCCTGCATTCTCTGTAGTACAGAACATCAGCAATTTGTTAACTTGTTTCAATACTTACTGTATCCTTCATTTTATCATGTTACCTAATTTCAAATGTGTTATAACCCAAATCATGTACATTTTCATTTAAACACAATAAAGTTATTTCATTATTCTACCTCTGACTTCTTGTGCCTTAATTTCCATTTCATTAATTTATCATTGCTGAAGCTAGAATTTCCTAAAAGGTGCATTTTTTAACATTCGTACAGCTTATAATGTTTTTTCAAATAGTCCTTAAATTTTTTCCAGTCCTCCTCAATTGTTTCTTCTCCCAAGTCTCGGATTCTGCCAGTCATTTCGGCCAGTTCCATATAGTCCATCAACTGCGTGTGCCATTCCTCCAGCGTGGGTAGATCTTGTGTCTTCCAATGCTTTGCAATCAGGATCCTTGCTGCTGTAGTGGCGTACATAAAAAAAGTTCTATCTTTCTTAAGCACTCTCTGGTCCACCATGCCCAGGAGAAAGGCCTCCGGTTTCTTAGGTAAGGTAAATCTAAGTACCTTTTTAGTTCATTATGAATCATCTCCCAAAAGGCCTTCACTTTCGGGCAGGTCCACCAGAGGTGAAAGAATGTCCCTTCTGCCTCTTTACATTTCCAACATTTATTGTCAGACAGGTGATATATCTTAGCAAGCTTGACTGGGGTCATGTACCACTGGTATATCATTTTCATAATGTTTTCCTTCAAGGCACTACATGCCGTAAATTTCATTCTGGTGTTCCATAACCTTTCCCAGTCTTCAAACATAATGTTATGCCCCAAATCCTGCGCCCATTTTATCATGGCGGATTTGACTGTCTCATCCTGAGTATTCCATTTAAGCAGCAAGTTATACATTCTCGAAAGTAGTTTATTTTTTGGCTCTAACAGTTCTGTCTCTAGTTTTGATTTTTCCACCTGGAATCCAACCTTCTTGTCCACTTTAAAAACCTCTTGAATTTGTGCATAGTGCAACCAATCTCGCACCTTGTTTTTTAGTTTTTCCAAGCTCTGCAACCTCCAATTGTCTCCAATTTTTTCAATTATTTCCCCATATTTAGGCCAATTGGCCTCCATGTTAAGTCTCTTACGTGCCTTGGCCTCCACCGGTGAGAGCCACCTCGCAGTCTTACTCTCCAATAAGTCTTTATATTTTGTCCAGACCATCAAAATTGCTCTTCTGACAATGTGGTTTTTAAACAATTTGTGCACTTTAACCTTGTCATACCACAAATATGCATGCCACCCAAAAGCATTGTCAAACCCTTCCAGATCTAGGACATCAGTGTTTTCCAGTAAAATCCAATCTTTCAACCAGCAGAAGGCTGCAGATTCGTAATATAACCTCAGGTCTGGCAGGGCAAATCCCCCTCTTTCTTTCGCATCAGTTAATATTTTAAACTTTATTCGGGGCTTTTTGCCCTGCCAAACAAACTTGGAAATATCCTTCTGCCACTTTCCAAAACATTCCACCTTGTCCACGATCTGTAGGGCCTGAAACAAAAATAACATTTTCGGCAGTACATTCATCTTTATAGCTGCTATTCGGCCCAACAAGGAAAGTTTCAATCTTGACCATGTTTCCAAATCTCTTTTGATTTCTGACCAACATTTCTCATAGTTATCTTTAAACAAATTCAAATTTTTGGAGGTCAGATACACCCCTAGGTATTTTACTTTTTTAACCACATTTAGTTCTGTTCATATTTCATCTTCTTGATCATGATTAAATCAGGTTTAAGGATAGTGTGAGAAGCCCACACAAGCTGGCTGGAAGGGAAGAGTCCTCATGAGCCAGTGATCCTTGCAGTGATCTCTTACACTAAGAGATGAAGAGGCAGGGGACAAGGTTTGTGAAATAACCCAGTGACATTTGGAGAGAGGGCCTGAGTCCTTGGGAAAGAAACACCACAGGGGTGCAGAAGTGAGACACTGTTTAGGGCAGGCATGGCCAAACCTGGCTCTCCAGCTGTTTTGGGACTACAACTCCCTTCATCCCCTAGCTAATAGGACCAGTGGTCAGGAATGATGGGAATTGTAGTCCCAAAACTGCCGGAGGGCAAAGTTTGGCCATGCCTGTTTTAGGGAGATCTGGTAAATTTAGAGGATGAGCCTCAACACTTTTTGTTGTAATTTTGAGAAATGCTACATGAAGACATCTTGATTGACAGACTTTCCCTCACATAGGTGGATAGATAGAACTTTATTGTGCACAACTTTAAAAACAAGCAATAAGCTGCTCAACATGCAGACAGGTTCCTTGAGGCCCTTGGCTGCAAGCAGCCTGAAAATGTTGTAATTCAAGGTTACGGTTGTTCTTGAAGCCAAACATTGCCTTTTAATAGTTCCCAGTTGAAAGGCCTTCTGTCACTAACTTGCTACATTCCCTCTGCACGTGTGTCCACACGGGCATTCGTAATTGTCCGGTTTCTCAAATGTACTCTACCTTTTAAACTCACCAGGCCTCGTTGCTTGTCTTACCTGCTGTAGAGCACAAAGAATGGAGCCAGAGTGGGTGGAGGTGATGACAGTGGTGTTTTATCTGAGAATCTCTGTGGGGATAAGGTTGCATGGTTTGCAATTAGACAACCAGGTACTGTGGCATGGTACATCATTTCCTTCAGCAGGTTATCATTTTGAAAAAATCAGAAACCTTTTAATATACAGTATAGGTAGCTGAATCTATTGTGCCTCCCCCACCCCAACCCCCTTTAGCCAGCTTAAAAGATTGGACATGATAGCATTTAACTCTTTAGACAGAAACAAGGACTTAAATTAAGCTTCTTTTAGGCCCTGCTGCATATATACCTTGTAGCACTGATGTATGCAATCTGCTCAGCAAGGCAAGTGCTTTAGGTATTACTTAACCTGCTTGATTTGGAGAAAGTCATCTGGATTCATGACACAGTGCTTGAGTAAGATGCTTTGATTAGGGTCACTGCGTATATTAGTACACACAGCCTCTCAGATTGGTATTTTTCTCCTTCAGCATGTTTTCAGCCAAGGAGTTCAGGACAGCATGCACTGTCTCCCCTCCATACACAAACACACAAATGCGGCTGAGAGATAGAAACTGGCCCATGGTCACCCAGTGAACATGGAGTTTATCATCTATTGCCACCAGCATGTCCCTATGAAGATAAAACACCACCACGAATATCTTTGTTAAACAAATGCATCAGCATTTAAGTGTGAATGCACCCATCTCTTGTATGCAATTTTGCTAACTGCACACATTTCTGCAATCAGCTACTCCTAGTATAATGCATCTGCATATGTTATTTTCACTAATGTATGCATTTCTATTCACACTTTAGTTTTTTTAGTCACCTGGTTGAAGTACTGCACTGCAAAATTCAGAGAAATGCGAATTTTAAAGGATGATTGCAATTCACTTTGCCTATTGTTTCAGGAAGTGTGAATTGAGTAGATTTGCCTTTATGTGAAAACTGAACTGCATTTCTGCCTCATCACTTTGCCTGACTACTGATTGGGACTGGTGGGAGGTATAGTCCAAAACATATGGAGGGCACCAGTTTAGGAAGGCTGGCTTAGAGGGAAACAGAAATAAGACAGACATCTGTGTCTGTGCAAGTGCAGAATCCTAAAAGGAGGACCAGGGTAGTCATCTCATTTACCTTGATGGTGGTGTTTGGGCTGCAATCAGTTCACACAGTAGAAAGTGTGTTAAGACAGAGACTTTGTACCCTTCACTAATTGACGTCAAAATGTCAATTTTGTGTCCGGTGGAGTTGGGGGACCAGAGGAGTAACCCAGGAGAGGGGACCAGTGATATTTGGGGTTTGGCACCACCCACAAGGCAGTAACCTGGACGGAGTTGGGGGGGGAGGAAGAGTCAGGGTAGTCCAAGAAGGAGGAAGGCACATAGTGTGGCAGAAGAAGAGGCTGTTCTGGTGACTGTTGAGTCAGTAGACTCCCCATCTTTCCCCTTCCTGCTGTCTCCTAGAACCAGGAAGGGCTTGAAGTGGGAAGAGTAGTGGTGACTTCCATGCAGAGGAAGTCTCAGGTTACAAGTATGCAACCCATCAGAGGAAGGTATATAAGCTGGTGGAATCTCTCTGTAACCACTCTTCAGGGCTTAGATTTGAGGGACAGCTTCCTTTATGGCTAGAAGCATCCTTGAGTGCATGTGAATCCACAGCACCACGGGTGCTGCTGTAAGTGCTTCTTTTGTCAGCTATCAGACATGTGTCTTCCTTAGTTGGGGTGGGCCAGGACAAGGCTGTTACCCAGGGTTTGTGCTTCCTTTTATAAGGAGGCACAGCCGAGACTGTGCTGTCTTTATGACATTTGATTTGTTTACATATATATACAACTTGAGCCTATGATGGACTGGTTCACAGCATTAATACCCCCAAACGGTCTTGTTTCTCCCATAGCCACAGGCTTAGATTCAAACAGAAATCGAACATTACTCTCAAACTGTACTCTGACACTCTCGCTGGTTTGCTGCTCTACTTTTAGATCACATTACTCCAACTTTCAATTCTCTGGCACTCTGGCTTTTTCTGTTGAGGGCCCCTCCCACCTATTTGCCATTTCACACTGAGCCCCTTAATCCCCCTTAATGTCTCATCACCCAGGCTATCAACCCACCAGGAGGCTAGCCTGGCTCTTCCAAGAATTAGAAGCCTTTATTAAATTCTAACATTTGCTGGCTCCAGGGATTAGAGGGGTCTCTGCATAAAACCTGCTTCCTGCCACCCCAAACTCTAAACAGTACATTGTCACCCAGAACTACTATGCCACTTCAGAATAAAACAAACGTGAACCAGTGTCATCTATTGAATTCATTGCCATTAATGACTTCGGCCCCATTTAAATAAACCAAATTCCCATTTGAAATCAAGCAGAAACATCTTCAAATCAAGTGCAGCCCAACATAAATCATGCAAATAAGCAATTGCAAGCAACATAACCAGAATATGTATGTAAATACAACTTGCCTTCTACAGGCATATATTGCTGCTATTGCAGTGTATGTTTTCACTTAGTCTTGCCCCAGATATCTACCAGTAAAATACCAGTAAAATTTCATTTTAGCGGGATTTCATAAATTCATCTGGTAGGAACATAGGGCAGATCTAGTGGAGACATCTGCTAATGCAGGGTAGGGGACCTTTTTTGGTTTGGCAGGCCCAATGTTTATCTCTCCCACACTGGTGAGCCCACTTTGACAGCTGGGTGGGACCACCTCCCTTTCAATCATCTGACACACTATTGACAGCAGGCGCTTGAGAGGTGGGTTGCCCTGCTCACCTGACAAAATTGGCCCTCTGAATAAAGCAGGATTGAATTCTCTCATGTCAGCTGATGTGTGAAGATTTCAGGCAAGCTTTCTGAAGGAGTGGCCTTCTGTACTTCACACTTGACTTCACATATGATGTCAGATGTGGGGCAGGTGGGTGTGGTTTCAGAAAAAAAATGTCCCATGGGCCAAACAGGGAAGCCCACAAGACAGAGGTTTGCCACATCTACATGAATGGAATTTTCTCCTATTCCCTCTTCCTGCTGTAGCTTCTTTATGTCTCAAAATTCCCCCCTGGGGGGAGTGCTATTTCCTTCCAGAACAGTGTAGAAGGTAGCATGGGGGAAGCATCAGTGCTAACACAGGATTAGAGAAATTCCTCTTCCATCAGTGGATGCTTCTGCTGGTTCAAAAGCTGTTCCGTGAATGGGATAGCAGCATTAGATTTCACCCATTACAGTCATCCGTTGGTTATCTATTTTCGCGTTTTCTGTATGGTATCATACAGAAAAACATACCATCCACATTATTCCATATTTGTTTTACATGATCCAGGCCATGGGGACATGATGACAAAAATATCCTGATACATTTGTGCTTCCACAGAATGCCTCAGGATTCAAAGCCAGACTCTTGTGCAAAAATAAAAATAAAAAAACCACTGTCTGAATTCTGCCTCTCTGGATATCTTTGATCTTAGTGCAATTTTTGTCTCGAGTGCTGGATGTGTCTTATCTCCTGTTTATCTGACTTCCTGTCAATTATGTCTGCTGTACCTGTCTATTGTAGGCTTTGTTTTTGAGATGCTATTCTTTGGTTGGTGCTTGAGTTACACTACTGCTGCATAAAGCATGATGGATTGATGACATTGCATCCAACACTCATCATGGATGTCAGAGTCGTATCTTGTCTTGCGTGCATGCTTATTGAATAAAATGGAATCTCACTCATTTAACCGTAGAAAGAATACAAAGCTAAGTGAAGTACTCTGTTTCCTTTTAAAATCCATTTAACAGAATTACACCTTAGCAAACAATGGCTTTTAAAAGAAAACATTTTCATCTATATCAAAAGTGCCCTACTGATTCCTAACGAAAGCTATGCTATTTCTACTTGGCAAACTCAGAACCTCTAAATCACATTGATGGGATTTAACTCAAATTTCAGGGTTATTTTTTTTTTTGTGGTAATCTAACTCGTTTCCAGTCTTTAATAGGATAAAAGGGCTTCCCCCCTTTTAAAAAAAGAAATATATAGCATATACTTGTGTCAGTGAGTGTGCAACAATGAAGAAGCCATTTCTTTCAGGTTTTTTAATCTCTTCAGAGAGTGAAAGTAGTATTTGCTGAAATAAAAGCACATTTTGCCAGAAATGTGATGCTAATCCTCTTAGTTTTAATGGTTTTGAAATGGTTTGTATAAGAAGGTAAACAGTGTAGTTGATTAATAGGAAGGAAGTCAATTGGCCATGTAGCAAATGTTATATGCTGCACCGTACAATAGCTCTTTATTTATACAAAGCGAGAAAACAGACGGGACTCCTTTTTATGTTCTTATTTGAAAACCGATACATTGCCTTATACTGTACGGTTCATAAGCGTTTGATTCTACTATCCACAAAAAAGGCAAATGGTGCACATTTCAAATAGAAGTCAAAGTCAAACAAATACCACTGATAACTGGTGTCATATCAATGTCTTATCTTCTCTTTCTATTGAAAATATTCAGATAATAATGAGGTGCTTCACATTTAAAAGTCTTAAATCTTCAAAAGCTCTAGGCCTAGATGGTCTTGATATGGGCTTATTAAACTTGCCGAGAGAAAAAGAGAGAGAGAACAAACACCATGGTTATCAGTGTCATTTAACCTTTTAATAGCCAGAAAGAATTTTCTTATGTGATTTGTTAACCCGTGTTGTCCTTGTAAAACTCTGGGGACATTACAGCATCTCTCTCTTTTTCTCATTCTGCTGCACAATGTAGACTTAAACCAAACATAATTTTCTTAATCATTTACATGTGCTGTAAGAACGCAGGCCAGAGATCGCGCACCATTTGCATGTGTTGACAGCAAAAACACAGTTATCTTAACTTGGCTACATGAAACAATGGAGCCATCTATAATAAGAATAAATGTTAACAGATGCATTCTGCCAGTTGAATTCTATCACCCAATGACGAGCTTTATTTATTAGCACGATTAAAATATTTATATACTACCTATTATGAAAACATATCAGGGAGGTTTACAGTAAAAGTCATTAAAAATACAATAACAGCAATAAAGTAAATCCAGTAGCATTAACAGTCAGCGCAAGGTGTAACTTAAAAAATATGTTAAATTGCCGGCATCAGTAGCCAACCATGGCCTGAATAAACAGGTAAGTTTTCATCCTGCAAGTTTAATAAACAATAATAATGGTGATGACCCAAAACTGCTGGCAGTGTAATGGAAGTACTGAAGATGTAATGGAAGTGTGAAGAATAACACAGTGGGTAACCTTAAAGAGAAGTGGTCTTTTTGGAGAGAAAAACAGAAGGGTCCCTACTCCTAGTACTGGCATCATTACAATCTGTCAAGAGTGCGTGCAGGAGCCAGGCCCTGTGACCAGTAGCACTTCGCAGGACAGGGGCCTTCCTAAGTTTGTTCAGAGGAGGCAAGGCGCAGCCGCACAGGTGAGGCCGATTGGTAACTCACAGCACCTGGTGGCAAGAGCTGGGAAGGGATATAAGGTCATCATTTCCCTTCGGCTCTTTGCCACAGCAACATGTTCCCTGCCTTGGACTCCTTGCTTCTTGATCCTCAGACCCTTGATTTCATGACTCCTTGCTTCTTGATCCTCAGACCCTTGACTTTGTGACTCCTTGCTTCCTAACTCTTGGACTCTTGGGTTCCTGACTTCTAGACTCTTGTTCCTGCTCCCACCCTGCCATCTTGCCCCCAGTCCCGATGTCCTCAGCCGGGGCTTTGACACTATCTGGGTGAAACTGGAATGGGGCAGGACACAGGCAAGATCAGGGCCCCATGGAAACACCAGCAGGAGCCTCAGATTGGATTCCCCACAGCATCTGAGCAGCCACATCACTGCCACCGCATTGCTGCCACTCTGATCCGCCCAGCACCACGAGATGCAGTGATGCCAGTGTTTGGAGGGTAGTCTTGCGGCTTTGCCTCATCCCACTGGCCATTACTGGAATCAAAGCAAGGGGCATAAAATTCTCTGAGTAGAAAGTTTACCCCAACTCAATGAGGAGTTGACTACAAAGATAGTGACTAAGGCCACCTTGTGGGTTCATGTCAGCAGCAAGCTCTGAAAATGTAATTTCATGATTCACAGTACATTTGCTTTACTACTATGGTGCATTAGCACAATGCTGCTGTCATCCCCATAGTACTGCTAGGCTTTGGGATTGAGAGACAATCGCTTGCCTAGAACCAGTCAGTAAACTTCAGGGATAAGGTGAGATTTAGGCCAAGGCATGGGTGCCAACTTGAATAAAATATTGGGAGGGGGGTAGGTAATAATAGATCCCAGGACATAATCACATAATAGATCCCAGGACACACCATACACACCCCATTTGAATGGCAATACCTATCAACTGGGGGGATGGTGCCTCAAATATTTTTTATTGGAGGGGGGCAAGGGGCCTCAGCCCCTAGGAGTTGGCTCCTACAGGTTGAGGATTGTGTGACTCCTCTTCAACATGTTGCGATAGCTTCACTGTAAGTATAGTCTGCTGGGTTATGCAAATCAATTCCATTCAAATATATATTTCTGCTTTTAGTATAGGCACAAGAATCCTTGACCCTCAGCACAACTGATGTTAAGGCTGCAGTCCTGGCGTCCAATGAGTAGGGAGTAAGTCCCATCAATTTTAGAGATATATTTTTGTGTAAACATACTTAGTCCTGCATGAGAAAGTGTTAAAGATATTTGTGCGGATGTTACAATAGCTGTCATTTTGTTTCATGGGAGTTTCGTTGCACCGCTTTACTCTGAGCATTTATTTATTTTTTATGTGCCATTCCTACAGACCTGAACTATGCAGGTGTTTGCCCTACACTTGACATTTTTGAGCCGAAGAACATCTCAAATGACTAAGCAGTGATCCATTTAAACTCTGTGTCATGTGGGGTTTGGAGTAGTCTTTGAATTCAAGGAGAGCAAAAGCTAATCCTTCCATATCTTCACCCACCGCTCTAAGACATAAGTTCAGTCAATTCTTTCTAGAGAACAATAATGTTTAACTTAGGCATACATTCTTTTAAATAGCCAGAGACCCCATGGGCACTCTAGTTAGTAAAGAGGCCTAGAGATCTCTAGCAGAAGTCTCATCATGACCATTACCAAACTGTGATTTCCAGCATTTGGGAGAGAGGGAGGGAGGGAGGGAGGTGTAGAACCATGAAATGGTATAAAATTGATGCAAGTTTACAGAGTGGCTGTTCCAGACTAAGCCTGCATACACACTAGACATTTAAGGCACATTTGAAACAACCCACCTCCACTAAGAATCCTAGACTGTTGTGGTTTACCCCTCACAGAGCTACAGTTACCAGAACCCTTAACAAACGACACTACCCAGGATTCTTTGGAAGGTGTGCTTAGTTACCTGGTGCATATGAAAATGAGAATGAAAATGAGAATTTGCCATCACAGTTGTGAGATGTCTTGTACCTCAGATGGCTGTGTGCCATCAGGCAATCAGTGGGCCTCATGTGTTGCATTTTCTCATCTGGGGGGTTTCTCACATCCCTTCAACTCAGGTATTTATTTGGACTCTGTGGGGATGGATAGGAATAGTGTCCCTTTTGAGCATTAAGATGCTTGTGAAAGCAGTGGTGGAACATCCAGGCATTTGAGCTGTGACTGCATTATGTTGACAAGTGATTAGTGCCAAATACACACATCACCACGATGATGGGGTCCTCACTGCTGGGAATGAGAAACGAAGATATATGACCTTATGATTGACATAGAGGCTTAACCCATTACTGGGAAGACCCATGGAAAAGGACTTTCCCATCCTGTCCTCCTCACTGCAGCCCCCTGTGCACCAGTCTGGCAATCCTAAATGCCATTGGATAGGGCTCAGGAGAATTTTCTGTGAACAAAATGCCAGTTGTACAAGTTGCTTTTGTCAAATATCTCATGCTGTTCAGAAGGGCTTTCTAACCCTCTGAAGTGACTTTTGGGGGGACACAGGGGGTTGCACCTGGAAGTTAGGGATAGGAAAGTATCTTTCTGTGAGCTTCCTTTCACTCCTGCATCTCAGGATCAAAAAGTCAATGGTGACTTTCCTGCTTCATGAAAGTTGAAAACCTCACAAATACCTTCATAATATATAAGAGAACGCTAGTAGTCTTAGCATATTTGCACATCAATGATATTAGGAACTAAGGTTTAGAGACCCTGGAAACTACATTTAGGTTACTCGATAGGAATCTGCTTCAGAGCCTTCATAGCAGAGATGTTTCAGATATGCTACCCATTCCATGCATAGGACTAGCTAAGTAAACTACTGGGTGTAGCTATGGCATCGTTATGACCTCCTTCCTGCAAAATCCTTAGTGGCTGTTGGAGAAAATAGTGGATGGTCTGATTCAGGAATGGGTTTATGAGAATTATTAGCTCATGACCTGTTAATCATAGAGGATACCATGAAAAACCATTTGGGGAAGAGGATGGGATGTGCTGCAGATAACATTTGCTTCTGAGTTGCTGTGCTGCACCTCAACTCACTCTTAGAACAATGGCCCCAACCATGATTTGGGCCCATAACGGAGCTCTCTATATCTGTTTACTATGAGCAATTGGTAATTCAGCCAGGAAGTAACAGTGGCCCACCATGCCCTCAACAGGCAGTGTTCTGTTGGATTGGTTTGCAGTGCAATCAACTAATTAAAAATATGAAGGACAAATCCCTACAAGCTTACTGAAGCTTGGCTGCAAGTCAAGTATCCTCATTCTGTAATTTCAACCAAACAGTGAAGTAACTGAAGGGTTTTCTAGCACTCAAGTTTCCTGTCATCTCTCCCCTGTTTCCTGAAATGCAATGAACTTTCTGCTGGATAGTAAGTCACTTGTCTTATTTCCTTACGTGAAAATCATTCTGCTCGTCTTCAATGTATATTTGAATAGCCTCTTCCTGTGTGAAAGGCTTCTGGGTCCTCCTTTAGGCATGAACAGCATCAAGTGGCATTCAGGGCTACTTATCTTGCTCACCTGCCAATTAGCTATAAATTGTAAGAAGCATTGTACACACACAAAAAGCTGGATTGGTTTCAGCTTTAATTACTAAAAAAATAAAAATCAGTATAGTATTGCATCCTCCAACAAAAAATATAGGATCCAAATCCTTAATCCTCTTTGAAGTTGCTCTTAAAGATATATCCCATTGATTATTTTAATGCAGGTGATGATCCTCAGAGAAAGAGAAATCAGCATCTTATTTCTAAGCTCAGATAAGGTGGGAAATATGTTTGATGGTTCTGTTCTAGCTTGTTAAAATGGCCTACTAAGAACGTCACCCCCAACTTATAACGTGCACTTTTATGGTTCTGTCTTAAATGGTAGGCAATAAAGTATAATCATTTTGAAATTACATTAATGAATTGTCAGCTTAATATACACTCACTGATTAGATGCCATTCATTATGAATCTCTTTGAAAATATTTGACGGCAGAGAGCTGGGGAGCTGGAAAATATACACTACAATTTATGTGACAGGTTTTGGCCTTGTGGTAGACAGAGTTGTGTACGTCCTCAAATTATGCATGAAACAAATACTGTTTGCTGGGCTTTGGCTGGATTAGCTGATTTTGCAATAGGAGGCTAGCAGCTGCAAAAAATGGAGGCTTACTTGTTTGTAGAGATTGTCACTAGCATTGCAAGTAGTGTTGCAATAAACACATCAAAAGGGAGAACAGAGTGATCAGAAGAAGGCCAAAAAGTCAGCTTGCCATCAGAACTAGTTTGACTTTGTAATAATGGGCTGGCTGGTGGCTGGCTGACAAATTAATGAGAATATCCAAACAAGTCAGAACTACTGAGGCTCACCTGCCCTTTGTTTTTAGTAGCATGTTCAGTGTCCTAAACCTGAGCCAAAATGGAGAATGAATTTCCCTGGTCATTTCTGCACTCCCGAACCCTTGAAAATGAGCCAAGATTTGGTTTAGTTCTATTGCGCTGTGTATCAGTAGTTCTTTGTGACACGGTAATTTGGATGAGATGGCAATCTGTTCGGAGCGTTTTGTGCAAACTGTCTTTGGGTTGCCCGGAGAATAATTTGGGCTTTTGCAGCATTCCAGTAGAATGCTTGACAATTAAAGAAAATTAATACTGTGCCATATGAACCCTTGAAAAGTGGTCGCTTGCCAAACCCTCCTAGTCTTTCTCTTTCCCAAGCTAATAAACAAATAAATAAAATTAAGCTTTAACTTTGGGGAAAGGGAGTGGGTGGCAGATGGTAGAGGGTCCCCATCAACTTAGGAGAAATCCCACAGGACCCCTCCTGTAAATTATGTGTGGAGTATCATTTATTGCCAGGAATCAATGGGCTTGTAGGAAATACACCTGCAAGGCCACTTCTGTGACCATGAGAGTTTTCCATTGCCTGTTACCCTCTTCCCCAAAGAATCTCTCTCTCTCTCTCTCTCTAGCTGGGAGAACATGGGGGCAGGGGAGACCATCCCATCCCTAAACTTGAGCTGGAAGATCGAGCCTTTTGAATTGCAAGATCCATGGAAACTAAAAAATGCTTGATACCTGCCCTATTCAGACATTCAGACATCAGTACAGACACTGAGGAGAAGCATACACTGGACCCTTCTCCTCTGCTTCCAAACTTTCTGTGTTAAGTGGGAAGGTCCAAAGGGGGAATGTAGACATATTTGATTACAGTCCTCCCTGTGGTTGGGTACCCCGCAGGGGTTCAATGCTGTCCTGCTGTAACTTTTTGACAGTAAGGTTTAGATGCAGTGGGCTGAGCATGGAGAGCCCACCATGGATACAATTAGTGAACAGCTGGAAAGGGCTTGGATAAGCAGTTGTTAAGACTAGCCACAGTTTAAGGTTCAAACGTGGGTCACCATGCCTTTTCTTTGGAGCATTGGAATAGCCAACTGGATTCTTTTTGCATTTTGATACCACGTACTGACTTTTTACTTGTGATGTTATGACTGCAATTTGTGCGAGCCACTTAAATATTTTGCTCTATTAAGCAGTATATAAAATGAATGAATGAAATGAGACGTCTTGCTATTCCATTTCTGTATTTTTGCGTGTTGTTGTCAATGTGATCTGTACCTTCAGTGTTAGTGCTCCACACCTATGCATACACACATCAATATGCATGATTGCTGCAGTAAAATAACAATAATCAAGTTGTTGTTGCTTTGCAGCACTTGATCTTGCATCATCACCATCTGTTTTACTCGTGTGGGGAGGTTAAATATTTTGCTATTCAAACTTACAAACCCAAAGTGCTCATTGGCTTGAGACTAAAAGCAAAATGTCAGAAAGACTTACCATTGACCTTCACTCGTGCATTGTTGGCTCACTTGTATAACATCCTTGGTGAAAGATTACAGCATAGAAAATAATCTCCTTCTAAAGGACACCGCTCTTGGCTCCTTACAATCACTAATTCATACGGCAATAGCTGCTCATTGATGGCGATGCATGCATGCATACATAGGGGACCTGTGGTAAGAGGAACTCGCTGAAAGAAGGGGATTAAAATGTTAGCCTTGCCTAGTACACTCTTGAGTGGTTGGAGGTTGCCCTCTACAGACTGATTACAGTGATGCATGCAAAACTGACAAGAAAGTTAGCAGAATTCCCATCTCATTTTACTCCTACATAGTTTGCTGTGACTTATGAGAACATAAGGTCCAGAAGCAACACATGAGAGTCTTTCCTAGGTGTGTGGTTGTTTTTTGGCATCCGATATGGGAGAGACATGTTTTCTTGCATTTGGAGCAGATGAAGGTGTCCTGTTGTTGTTGTTGTTGTGCTGCTGCAGATGCACCATGGTGTTTCTTCTTTCTGCACAATCTGACTGTCAGTCTCCAGGTCCTGTAGACTGTAGACAAGGGGTTCCCACACAGCAGGGTGGATGTTGCTAACCTTCATCTCTCTTTTGCAGACATCTTTGTAACGCAGAGTTGGTCTACTGACAGGCCTGGTGTGAAGCCAGCTCCCCACAGCTCCTTGGAGATCCTGCCACCTTCTATTCTGTGGACCATGATCAAGATAGCATAGACATCTCTGAGACAGGAGTGTGAACACGCTGGGAATGTGCATTTGGGAGAGAGCACCTTTTTGTTTGAGAATCTGTTCTGCCATGTGATGCTCAAAATTGCCCTTGTTAGGTCTGCCTGGCAAGTCAAATACCTTGCGTTGAATGTTTATTTGAGTGTGACTAAGCACAAGCTTTGGAAAAGAGCACCAAGCATGGCAGGATGTAAATAACCATCCAAAAATCAAACAGAGTTACTCAGAATAAGGTGGGGCTCGTTTTTACACTCAGGGGCTCGTTTTGCACCTTAAGTTAGAGAACAGCACAATAAATCAAACAAAAATAATGTTATTCCGTATGTTCTTTCATATGAGGAAGAAAGAGTAACCATTGCTTTTCTGTATCAATACTACCCTGTGTGGTGAAGCCTGAGATCTTTTGCACTGGGAATACACCAAGTAAACATACTAAGCAAAGAGCTTCTTACATCAAGTTCAGACATATTACAGACAGTGCCCTTTCCCCAGTTCTCTTATTCGACCGTAAATGTCCCAAATGACTCAGGCCCCAAATATCTGAAAGGCCACCTCCTCCCCTAGGGATGCTCTCCGATGCTAAGATCAATGGAGAGGTCTGTCTTGGTGGTTCTGCTTGGTAGGGTGAGGGTTGCCATATTTCAAAAAATGAAAAGCTGGACACAAAGTAGTTGTGCCTGTTTGTTTGTTTTTTTGTTTTTTTGCTGAGCTTTTTTTGAAAATGAAATTTGGCAAAATCTACGCTTCATACGTCCACATTTATCTGGACATTTTAAGCAATTTTCACTCGGACGCTGCTTATGAGGGGCAGATGCCGGCTGTGCCTGGAAAATTCTGGACATGGAGCAACCCTATAATAAAGGTAAACGGTAAAGGGACCCCTGACCATTAGGTCCAGTCATGGCTGACTCTGGGGTTGCGGCGCTCATCTCGCGTTATTGGCCGAGGGAGCCGGCGTACAGCTTCCGGGTCATGTGGCCAGCATGACTAAGCCGCTTCTGGCGAACCAGAGCAGCGCACGGAAACGCTGTTTACCTTCCCGCCGGAGCGGTACCTATTTATCTACTTGCACTTTGACATGCTTTTGAACTGCTAGCTTGGCAGGAGCAGGGACCAAGCAACAGGAGCTCACCCCCTCGCGGGGATTCGAACCGCCAACCTTCTGATCGGCAAGTCCTAGGCTCTGTGGTTTAACCCACAGCACCACCCTAAAGGTATTATGGCACAATTCCTTTTTGGGTGTTTTTATAATGGGTCACCTCGGCTGCCTCCATGTTGTATGCATGTGTTTCCACCGGACCTTGAAAAAAAGATTTTTGTTTTTGTTTTGTTTTTGCAGAGACCAGAACAATTCTAAAAGTATTAGAAATATGCACACAATGTGAATACACAGTCCAGCTCTATTTTTAATATGTAGATGGTACAAAAACTTGTGTTTTAAGCAATTTGTTAACATATGTCCCCAAACATGGTCTATGAGTGACGTGTGGCATAATCTAAGTGCATTTATTCAAGCATAAGTTCCCCTGCAATAGTCCTATATCCTCTTACCTGGAAGTAGGTAAAGGCCATGTGTGGGACGCAGGGGTACACATACCCCCAAACATTTTGTGAATCTAAGTTTGGCCTCATTGAGGGGCAGTATTTCAATATGAGTAGGAAAATGAGAGTGCCCTTGAACATTGATAAAGAAAAAAAGCACTGGGTAAAGGTAAAAGTAAAGGACCCCTGGACAGTTAATATTTGACTATAGGGTACAGCGCTCATCTCGCTTTCAGGCCAAGGGAGCCGGTGTTTGTCTGCAAACAGCTTCCTGGGTCATGTGGCCAGCATGACTAAACCGCTTCTGGCACATGAAACACTGTGACGAGTGCCAGAGCACATGGAAACAACGTTTACCTCCCCATTGGAGCAGTACCTATTTATCTACTCACGCTGGTATGCTTTCGAATTGCTAGGTTGTCAGGAGCTGGGAAAAAGCAACAGGCACTTACACCATCATGCAGATTTGAACTGCCAACCTTATGATCGGCAAGCCCAAGAGGCTTCGTGGTTTAGACCACAGTGCCAACCGCTCACTGGAACTTCTGAGTAGACAGTACAAGATTGTGCTGCATTCCCTAAAGGGAGCATTTAGGATTAACTAAACCATGAGCAGACAGGATGATCATTTCCAGATATTTTGGACCATAACTCCCATCAACCCAACCAGCATGGTCAGGGGTGATGGAAGCTGCAATCAACAACTTCTGGAAGGTTCCCACCATGTTGTGCATCCCTGATCTAAAACAAAACGGGGCATATTTAATTAGGGTATTAACCTCATTTAATTTAGTTGGAAGTACCTTTTAGGATTACACTGCAATGAAGCTTTTTGTTTCTCTCTTTTAAAAAATCTCATAATACCTGCCATCTTTCTCTGAGGTCTTGAACAAATGCACACTCAATGTTGGGACTCCCCTGGAATGCATGTTGCAACTTCGTGGAATGTTAGTAATAAGACCATTCAGTATTTGAGATAGTTCTGTAATTGCAGCTTCATTCTGAACAGAGCTTTGATAGCAGTAAAGAATTCATTTAATCCCAAGCACCAATAAGATGAAACCCAGAAATGAAGGTACTAATGTGCTTATAATTATTACAGTATGCACTGTGATGATAAATATGAAGATGACACTTCAACTCAATGGTACGTTTTATGTAATGGCTACTACGCAACATAGTTGTAGGATTCCACTGTCCACATACATTGCGTATTAGCCCATTAAATAAAAACATACCATTGAGCGCAGGGTCACCCTCATATTCTCAGAGTTCCTGCCAAAGTGTTTAATCACAAATAACAACAGTGCAGTTAATTTGTCTTGCAGACACAATTTATTTCCATTTCTGATGTCATAGTCCTTCCATTCAATCTGCCTCTTTATGCCAGGGATAAAGAAACTGTGGCCCTCCAGATGTGGTTGGACTAGAACTCCCATCAGTTCAAGTCAGCATGGCCAATGGGCTGGATGATGGAAGTTGTAGTCCAACAACATCTCAAAGGCCACAACATATACCATACTCCAGTGCTCCCCCCCCCAAAAATAAATAAATGTTTAGGGGTACTCTCATTTTGACTTAAGAAAATCACCGGCAAAGGAAATGAACCCGCCATCGGAGGTGGTAACAACGAAACTGACCATTCACCATGCTAGATTCCAACTCCTACTTCACACATTAAACTCTCACTTCCGTCTGAGACTCAGGAAATACTGGGACAGGAAATGAGGCCACCATTGGAGGTAGCAATGGAATTGACGGTTCACTGTGCTATTCAACGGAATTGACGATCATCATCAATTGACGATTTTTAAAAGTTTCTTTTCCCGTTAGATTCACAAAATGTTTAGGGGTATGCAAACCCCTGCATCCCCCCCTGAAAAAGCCTGTCATACTCTATTATTATTATTATTATTATTATTAGTAGTAGTAGTAGTAGTAGTAGTAAATTTATATTCTGTCTTTCTCCCAAACTAGGATTTGTGTGTTTTCCATATTAGGAATTGCAAGTGTGTGTGTGTGTGTGTGTGTGAGAGAGAGAGAGAGAGAGAGAGAGACAGAGAGAGAGAGAGAGACTAGAGTGACTAGAGGGGAGCAGAGCATTATGTCTGCTAAAATAACAATATCATGTAAATTGGATGTGCCGTCTGCAGGCTCTGGCAGCTATCTCTCACTCTGACCCTTTACTAGCCTGACCATTTTCTCCCTTGTCCTATATTTTGCCCATATGCTGGAATTTGAGACAACATTCACCATTTACTAAGTATAAGAAATGGTTTTAATGCCTCACACTGACACCTGAATCCTATCAATTTTTCTCTGTTTCATTCCTACCAGTAAGCCAGCCAATTGGCTTGTGCAAGCAATTCAGGGGAAGAAATGTAATCGAGGTTCCTCTTTTCAGAAAGGTACTTCTGTCCAATTGTTTTTATCTCGAGAATACAGCTCTGAGGTCTGTTTCAAAAGATGTCCTTCAGCAGGCGGCATGAATTGCAAAATCAGTCACACAAATGGCCCACCATATATAAAATAACCAATATATCAAGTGAGCTGGAGCCAAGCAGCAGTTAAAATAACTACTAGATCACAAACACTAAGCTCACAATGCAGCTCAACAGACAGATACATTCTGGAAATGAAAAAGCGCAAGCTCTTTGCGTGTGTGTTTTAAAAGTTTGATTTATAATAACGCTTCATTTTTTATTCAAGATATGAAACATTCTGAAAAGCACATGCTAAAAATTGAAAAAAGATTGCCATAAATGTATAAAATCCAAAGTAACTATAAAATGGATGGGGAGATATTTTTGTCTCTAATGGCATACATGCTGCAGCTAAATAGAGTTTGTATTATGCAACACATCCAGCAAATACCTTTCTATATAAGCACATGTTACCCCCAGTTATATCACATGAGCATCCTCATTTTACAGTGGACAGAGTATCATAATGTTTATTCAGTAAATGTTCTTTATGTTGACTTTATACTGCTCTCCGATCAGTGCAGCTGTATGTTGGTAGATTCAAGACAGATTTTTTAAAAAAAGTACTTCTTCATGCAGCACATAGGTAAATTAGGGAACTCTCTCCCACAGGAGGCAGTGATGGCCACCAAGGTAACAATTATCAAATCTACTGATGTTGCTTCATTTTGAGGGAAGGTCGGTGGTTCGAATCCCTGCAACGGGGTGAGCTCCCGTTGCTAGGTCCCAGCTCCTGCCAACCTAGCAGTTTGAAAGCATGTCAAAGTGCAAGTAGATAAATAGGTACCGCTCCGGCGGGAAGGTAAACAGCGTTTCCATGCACTGCTCTGGTTCACCAGAAGTGGCTTAGTCATGCTGGCCACATGACTGTCTGCGGACAAACGCTGGCTCCCTCAGCCTATAGAGCAAGATGAGTGTGCAACCCCAGAGTCGTCCACGACTGGACCTAACGGTCATGGGTCCCTTTACCTTTCAAAGTTGGGGAGGAATAGCCAACACCAAAGAAGACAATATCAAGATTCAAATTATCTTCTTCCGAGTAGCCACAAGAAGATCAATTATGTAAGTTTTTTTGTGTCTTTAAGAATTGGTCCTTAAATTTGACTGCTTTCTTTTTTCTTCCTTTGACAGTCTCAGGGTCCCCTACAAGGCCTTTGCCTCTAGAGGGTGCTGGAGTCCAGACTTCCAAAAAACTCATTTAAAATAAACTGATGCCATTACCCACTGAGCCACAGTGAGGACTCCCCTTTACATATTTAACAGTTTAAACTAGCTCTTCCCAACCCAGGCATTTTGGACTGCAACTCCCATCAAACCTGACCACTAACCAAAACAAGCGGCTATTTGATAAGGAATTAAGTGATAATGTTTCTGTCTCCTAACTTAACCTATATCCCCTCTTCGCAGCTAGTCTTCTCTTTCTCTCATTCCTTCAACCCCTTTTTCCCGTTGTCATTTTCAACCATGCTTCCCACCTCCCACTCTCTCTGATTCTGCTCCGACTTTAGTTGTTTATTAAAGGGCATTTTATTCCAGTAGGATTTCATTGTCGGTGGCAAATAATGCTTTTACGCTTGGTTTTGACTGCTGTTTCTGGTTCTTTCATGGTGTTGTTTCTATGTTATTTTAAATTTATGCTGCCCGGAGTGGTGCTTTTGCATCTGAAGAATGGGCTACAGGTGTTTTAACAAAAATAAATTCAAAGTGCTTCCACTCGTTCTTTGAAATTGAGGGAGTCATTGGTCCATTTAGCTCGGCATTGTCAGTTTTGACTGGCAACAGCTCCCCAGTGGTCTTCCCTAGCCCTCCCTGGGCATGCCGGGGACTGAGTTTGTGCATACAAGGGGTGTGCTATGTCACTTTGCTATGGTACTATTTTCATAGCTTTTGTATCCTGTTAGATTCTGAGCTTGCATGACTATGTGTATTATTTTTCCATCTCCGTCCAGCGCCTTAGGAAATGTCAAGCGTTCTGTAAATGCTTGGCAGGGCTGGCCCAGGACATTTTTGCCACTAGAGGAAAACAGAGAAGACCACCCTCCCCCACAGCTTCCAGCTGCTCCATGCACCCTCCATGCACCCACCTGCTGCCCCTGGTTGGTGCTGTGTGGTGCATGCACGGTGGCAGCACCAAGAGAGTGGCAGCTGGCAAGCACAGGAGGTGATGAGCAGGGCCACTGTTCCTTGTTGCCCAGTGCCTGCTGCCCCATGGTCACTGCTTCACCTTGCCTCATGGGTGGCCCAGCCCTGTAAATGAAGGTCAGAGGTTCTTTGAGGGGGGAATTTGGGGTGCCCTCAAAGCCTCGCTTCACAGACGGCATAGTAGGTCCTTTCCTCTTTTACACCAGAGTTCAGGCACACCCCCTTATCAATGGATCCTGCAACAGCAGTATCAACTCCTTCCTGGTCCTAAAAGTACTCAGAACTGCAGGTGGTTTCTTATACTCAGAGCACCCCCTGGTGGGGAACTTACTCAAATAATTCTATTTCACCTTTTCATCAAAGGATTCCTGGTCTGTTAGTTTTTTTCTATACAGTGCTTTTTTCTGGGGGGACGCAGAGGTACACATACCCCTAAACATTTTGTGAATCTTTGTACTTTAGTCTGTTTACTGTATTTATTTTTCCCAATTGAACTATAAAATGGTGATTTTCTTGAGTCAAAATGAGAGTATCCCTAAACATTTTTTTCATAGAAAAAAACACTGGTTCTATATAGTTCTTCTCCCGACTCCCCTGAAACACTGCCCAAACCAAAATACAGCACTTCTCTGAACTTTGAAATATAGTTCTTCATCCAAATAATATTTACAAAACTGCTTACTGGGGCAAAATGTACATAAAAATGCAAACTGTTACAAAGGTTGCACGTCACCTCCAATCTCTGCCGAGTGGTGCGCAAGACTCCAGGGGGTTCTAGGCACTCATCCAGGGTTGTGTTTCCTTCGAGAATTAAGATACAGTGAAGACTGTCATATCTTTTAAGGAATATGGTTCAACTGCACATACTTACAACTGCAGTTTACATGGACGAGGGTGCAAATCTTACAGCATTGTCATCTCAAGAGGGGCTTGTTCCCCACAGCAGCACAGCATTGGAGTCCAAGGCATCTTGCATGCTATCCCCATGACTCTTTTCCAGCCTGCCAGTATGGTTCTAGCCTGGCCAAAAGCTCACAGAGGTATCCCTTTGCTCTCCTTCCTCTTCCCCCCAGCATACTTTGCAAAACGCAACACCTCCCCTTCCATCTGCTTGCCTCCCCTCAAAACTCTAATTTCAATCCCACACAATTTTTACTGTGACATCACACCACACCCTGTCACCTTGGCAACCCTTGTTTTGCATAAACCCAAATACCTTATTAGACCGGCAGAGGGGAGGGGGCAGTTTCGAGTGGACACACAAGTGATCCTGTTGAAGCCCTTGTCTCACTGTGCAACTCTTATACATGTCAAGCTCTTGAAATGAATGCCCCCCAAGCACCCCCTCTAGTACTGCGGAGTCCATTCTGTACCTTGGTATATCAAGGAACTAAGGGTGACAGAGCAGGCAAGAGGTTCATGGTGGAACGGTTGCAAGCGCTCTTGAAGAAATTGAGTAACTTCATTCATTTCAGTCTGTGTTGTACCTGGTTATGCAACTGACTCAGTCTTGGCTGCCCTGATGTATGACCTTTATCAGAAGAATGCAGGGGGAGCACAGTTGTTCTTGATCTCTCAGTGGCTTTCAATACCTACTGGCCATGCTATCCTCCTGAGCTGACTTGGCTTCTTGGGTATTGGAGGCACAGCTTTTCAGTGATTTCAATATTATCTCCAGAGATAATATTGGTTGGTTTCAGAGAATAGCGTTGGGTGATTTGTCTTTCAGCCACTGGTAGCCGTGCTGTGGAGTGTTGCAGGGTACCACCTTGCCATCAATGCTATTTAACATCTAAAGGAAGCCATTAAGAGATTTGGAGTGAGGTATTATCAGTATACCGATATGGTCCAGCTTCATTTCTCAGTAGCATCAGAATCAGGAGAAGCTATGGAAGACCCTGACCAGCGTCAGGGCTAGATGAGAGCCATCAAACTGAATTAGAATCTGGCAAGAAAGAGGTGCTGTGAGTGAGTAGGTTCTGACTCATATACTCTGAACATGGTCAAGAGCATGGGTTAAAAGAGAGCCCAAGAGTGAGCCTTCGTCTCCTGTTAGCATAGTACAGAAGGCCCGAAGACGCACTAAGTCAGAGGGGGAGTCTTCTGATGTAGAGGACACACTTGCTGGCCCCAGTGGGTCAGAAGGAGCACCTGAGTTTGTGCTCAGACGGTCCACTCGCACCACGAAGGGAGTTCCACCTGAGAGGTTTCAGGCCACCAGTGCGTGGATTGGTTTCGCACAGTGCGAACCTGGGAGTTTTGAGGAGGTTCAACAGTTGCCTGAGAAAAATGCCAGGAAGGGGCGAAAGGCAATGGAAAGGGGGTTGAACTCTCAGAGATCTGTAAATGTGTGTTCACAGTTTCCCTCTGAATGCGAGACGAGAGGGGGTGTGAAGAGAATCAGAACTTACAGGGTTAAGCAGTTCTGAGTGACGTCTCACATTCTGAGGCGTGACCATGTTCCCAGAAGGGAGTGTTTTCTCTGTGCCTTTTTTCCTTTCGCTTTTGCGGCGAGGCAGCAAGATGTGTGCTCTCTCGCCGGGGTGATTTAATGTTGTTTTCCTACACGATTAAAGACTGGAAAGAGATAAGCAAGAACGCTTGAGTGAGACTGAGTTATTACACACACACACAGCAACAGTTTCTACGCTGCGGAAACTCTGCTACAGTGAGCTGACGGAGAGCTATTCCCGGGGGTCCAGTGGGGAGCAGAGTGCCAGGGAAGCGTCTGGACTCCATCCAAAGCCACATATACTTGGTCAGTTGCCTGCTTTGTTTGGAGTTGTAGTCCCCTTGGAAGAGCAGGCTCATAGCCTGACCACTGTTGTAATCTCCATGATAGATCACTGCAATGCACTCTATGTGGGGCTGCCCTTGAGTTTGTCTGGGAAGCTGCAGCTAGTGCCTAATCTGCTCACTGAGGCAGATTATCACCATCATGTTATGATGCAGCTGAGTGAATTGCACTAGCTGCCAATTAGCTATTGGGCTAAGTTCAAGTTATTGGTGCTTTAACCCAACTAGTATCTCTACTGGACTTGCCATTATCTTTAGCACATTAAATTGTTTTAAATTGTTTGCATGTATGGCATTGCTTTTTAATTGTTTTTACATGTGGACTTGTTTTTTATTGCTGCTGTTTCTTCTGTGAAATTACGTTCAGGTATCAATCCATAAATGGAATCAAATAAATATATAGATGTATTATGGTATCAGGGTTCATGGACTATGAAAGTTTATGCCGCGTTCAAATGTGTTCATCTTTAGGGTACTACAAATCTCCTTGTTTCTTCACCATGACAGAGCATGTCCCCTCTGGACACTGTATTTCTAATGTAAAGCATCTACCGGCAACAATAATTCCTTTAAAAAAGATTACATTGAATGAATAAATAACAGAGACTGGATTCTGCCAAATGTAAACTACACCTTCAAAACAAGGAAGAGAGATGATAGCTCTTTCGGCTGCTTCTTTTGCCTAAACTGAGTGACAGGATCTCCCACAGAGTGTGGTACATGCAATTGAAATTTGTTTCAATACAAAAACTAAACAAAAAAGTAGGTTTATTATAACCCTAACCCAAGTCACCAACTCTTAAGATAAAAAGTATTGAAATGATGCAATGCATACACCCGCCCACCAGGTGGTGCTTTTGGTCCATGAATGAAGCACTGCCTTCCTTTTATGATCAAACTGCAACTGTGGAAGATGTATCAGTAGCATTAATAAATGGAAGTCTCTCTTATTTTAAAAGAAGCCCAACATCCCAATGGTGGTCTGCAACCAAGTTAATATTTGTCTTGGTCTGAAAACAATAACAAATCAATGTCATGCACAGTTAAAAACAAACCAAAGTTAATGAAATTAGCAGTTCATGTTGGTATCAACAGATTGGGGAATTATAATTCCTGGTCTCTGCAGGTAAGGCTGCAATTCTGTGCTCCTTCATCTGGACACTGTACCTCTGTTGATGCAGCCTAGAACATCATTAGCATTTTCTGCTACTGCACCATACTGCTGATTCATGTTAAACTTGCGGTCTGCTAAGACCCCTAGATCCTTTTCACATGTATCATGGGCAAGCCAGGTGTCCCCCAGCTTCTTCATACCTTACAATTGTCCCTACTGAAATTCATTTTGTTAGTTTTGGCCCAGCTCTCCAATTTGTCAAGGTCACCTTGAATCTTGATTCTGTCTTCCATGGCATTGAGTAAGCTTCCCAGTTTGGTATCATCTGCAGATCTGATGAGCATCCCCTCAATTCCTTCTTGCATGTCACTTATAAAGTCATTGAATAACAATGGGACCAAAACAGAACCCTGCAGTCCCCTTCTTGTCACTTTTCTCCAGGGTGATGAGGAACCATTGGGTTTGGTCAGTCAACTAGCTACAAATCCACCTAACAGTTACCTTGTCCAGTCCACATTTTACCAGGTTTTGCACAAAAATATCAGGGGAGACTTTGTCAAAAGCCTTACTGAAATCAAAATATATTATATCCACAGCATTCTTCTGATCCACCAAGCTTGTAACTCTGTCAAAAAAAGAAATGAGATTCGACTTGCATGACTTGTTTTTGAGAAACCCATGCTGGGTCTTATTAATCAGCATCCTTTTCTAAGTGCTCCCAGAATGACTGTTTAGGACCTTTTTTAGATTTGTCTTCCTTGTTTCCCATACTCTGTACATTAGCATAGTGACAACTGAAACCAGGAGTCATTCCCTCCAGGTGCTTCTGTCTTGTAGTTTTCTGCCCTGTAGCAGCTTTTAATGCCACCACCTCAGTTTCCTGTGTATCAATGAAGCTATTATCCCCAGTACCAGGTGTTCTCCTGTCGTTTGTAATATTGTCTCCCTCCTCCTCAGGATTTAATTTAAAGCTCTCCTGATCAAGTTCACAGACTCTTAGCAAACACATTCTTGCCAACTGCTGTGAGGTACAACCCATCTCTTGCCAGAAGTCCTTCCTCAAGGAAGCAGAGACTGTGGTCCAAGAAGCCAAACCTTTCCTGACAACAACACCTGTACAGCCAATGGTTTACTTCCAGTATTTTCCTCTCTCTGGGCTACATCCTTCAACAGATTAAAAAAAAATCTAGATAAATGTGGAAATGGAACAGAATAGATCTGTGGGTGGAACACAGATTCACATAAGATAAATATTTCTTTTTCTTTGTATTTGTGTGAAAAATTCATTGTTAACTAATTTTATTTTTTTTCACCCAGAAAACACTGTGTTAATACATGGAGGGTGTCATTTGAGCCAGATATAAATAGATAAGAATAATAGACCTGATTAGCATCATTGTCCAATAAACTATTGTCACAATCCACAAATATCTATCATATCTATCTATCATCTGTCTGTCTGTCTGTCTGTCTATATCTATCATCTTTCTATCATCTATCATCTATCTATCTATCTATCTATCTATCTATCTATCATCTATCTATCTATCTATCTATCATCTATCTATCTATCTATATCATCTATCATCTATCTATCTATCTATCTATCTATCATCTATCTATCTATCTATCTATCTATCATCACTAAAATAAAAATAAAGTGACAAGTATTTAGCTGACATTTCACTAGGTGGCGCTCTTTCTTCACTCTGAGTCATAGTTTCAATCATGGAGACTGTCTGCTGGAAATGGTTCTTCCGATTATAATATGAAGCTGCTCAGTACTTTTGCCTTGATTTGTTGAAAGCAATCTACATGGAGAAACAAGCCTGAGCTTTAGAGCCCTTTCCTTTTAGATCCAATGGGATGCTGCCAGGCAAATTTTGCAAACTTTATCGAACGACGTAAGGAACATGAATACAGTGAAATGAAGGGGAGGGATAATTCCATGAAAATGTCAGCCTCCAGACTCACTTTTCATTCTCATATAGAGTTAGCATGTGCTATATCAGGCATAGTCAAACTCGGCCCTCCAGATGTTTTGGGACTATAACCAGATGATTTGGGACTACAACTCCCATCATCCCTGACCACTGGTCCTGTTAGCTAGGGATGATGGGAGTTGTAGTCCCAAAACAGCTGGAGGGCCGAGTTTGACTATGCCTGTACAGTCATACCTCAGGTTAAAGTAGCTTCAGCTTGTGCGTTTTCGGGTTGCATTCCACAGCGACCCGGAAGTAATGAAATGACATCATACGCATGTGCAGAAGCAGCGAATCGCGACCCGCGCATGCACAGACGCGGGTTGCGTTCTGCTCAGGATGCAAACGGGGCTCCAGAACGGATCCTGTTCGCATCCAGAGGTACCACTGTACTAGCTGATGTGAAGGGGAATTATTCTGCTCAGTGCTTAGTCCCCACTTTGTGTTTCAAAGGCTCCTGACAACCAGCTCTTTGGGAGTTGCACTAAACAGCTTTGGGCAAGCCCCACCCTGCCTTGACCTATGACTTGCCCAAAATGGCCTCATGGCCCAAATGGGGAAGTTTGGCTCCCAGCCAGAGGTTTCCCACTCCTGATCTTAGAGCCACAAAAATTCACAACAAGAGCTGTCAGTGGCAGACTTTGGGCTCTCAGATTTCAGCAGCACCCTGTGTAACGTGAAAAATTTGTGCCCCCTGCCTCTCTCACTCTGTTCTACATCATTGCTGTGATGCTCCCTGCAGTGCCGGCACTGAGTGTGGCCGAACTGGTTGCACTACTCTAAAGCTGCCTCTGACCCCATAAAAGTCTGAAGGAAGTTTTGAAAGCAACCTGTAAATGAGTTTTAACATAATTTAAAATGAATACCACAACCCTTGTTGAGCTTGAAAATTTGGAACATATAACCACAAGCATTAGCCTGGTAGCAAATATGATCCTAAATTAGCAAGCGTTTGCCTTTTAGGTAAGCTGCTTACCATCTCTTACTTAGCTTTGACCATAATATTATCCCTGTTGTGTCCCACCACCAACACACATATAGCATTTTGCGCAATCCTTGTTCAATATTACTTGATTTTTGTTCCTAAAAACAATGCATAGTCTTGTACATTTGAATGCAGCTCTAACATAGTAAATAGCTACCTAGTCCCAGCCTAGTACCATTCCTGCTGCTCTGGGGATAACAGACCACACCCATCAATGCAGCACTGAACTAAATGTGCAAGTTGAAGTGACACTTGACTTCATAGGCTATCATTGTGCCTGCAGCCTTTCCTTCTTCACACAGTTTCTTGGACTGGGAGAACTATCTATAAACGTCCATTACATTTTCCTTTCTTCTGTTCCTGTCAAGATCTTACACCCATTCCATCCCTTAATGTTCTTGCATTTTAAATTTGATATGCAGCCATTAAAACTTCAGTCAAATAACTGATTCTCCTTTACATTTAGCAGCAATTTGAATTAGCTTTTTGTTCTTTACCTCTTTGGTAACATTATGTTCTTTCCTGCCAGAAACTGTACCTGAGTGAGCTATAATACAGCAAGTCTTTCAAAAGATCAGGTTTTTACATTGCAAATGCATGTTCATTTGCCCAGGGTTCAATGGTGTGAATATCCAACTGCAGCCTAAAATGGTACAGGCAGCCTACACACAGGTTTATCTCAACCCAGACTCAGATTCCAAACTGTTCCCCCACGAGCCTTGCTAAGTCTTTTGTTCTTGCCTTGTGTTTCTGATATTGGACATTTCCCTACAATTGTTTCCAAAGACCATGTTGATGTCTGCCAAGCAGACACTCCAGGGAACTTTACTCAGCAGCTTTCAATGGCCCAATAGAGTACAACAGTCAATGCCAGCTGCAAAAATGATGTTTGCCACTAGCCAGCTGTAAGCTTAGAATTGGGGTCCTTACCTTATTACCCTTTCAGAGCCAGACACCTCCAGCTCTGACCACCTTCATAAATCTATGCTTTATAGAAAATGGACTTTGTTTTTCAAAGGCTCCATGTTTTGTGCAGTAGACATTCCTAGCTCAATAACTGTCAATCTTACAAATTCTGGGGTCTTCTAAGTATCTCCAGCCATGTATGAAGATGTATGGTTGCCTATAGCTCAGTCGGTAGAGCATGCGACTTTTAATCTCAGGATTGGGGGTCCGAGTCACACACTTCTGTCCTTCTCTGTATATGGCTATCTTTGAAAATAGATACCGTAGGTCTGCTACTAAGGGAGGAAAAAGTAAACTGCCATCAGTTTTTTAATCTAAAAAGCTTTAGTTCCCCCTCAGACCATTTCCCTCACAAACAGAAGATCACATTTATTCTTACTGCATTTGCCACACACACAAAGATGAAGTAGAAGAAGCAGGCCGGCTAGCTAGCTAGCTGCCATTGTGTATTAATCGTGCGTGCCTTTCCCCATCCGTAACAGCAATAGGTATTTGTTAAACCAGCTTAGAAGTGCAGCATTTGACATGCTGGAAGGAAAGGTTTGCCAGTCACTTTGGCTTACAGATTTTATTGCTGGTGGCAAGAGTTCTTTTGTTTGCACAGATACGTCCATCTTAATTCTCTGCTTTCACATCGAAAAGTCATCAGAGTGAAGAGCAGGTTCTTCAAATGGATGACAATTTCCCCAGCTGCTTGGTTTTGTTTTGTTTTTAAACCCCTTTATATCTATATCATTAATTTATTATTAAATTGCCCTCCCTCCCTAAGGAAGCCAGAGCAGCGAACGGATCAGCGTTAAAACAATACATTGGGGGTGGGGGGGGGAAGAGAATAAAAACAAAACTTATTAAAAATATCTAAACATTGAATGACTGAAAACAACCACACAATATCATAGCTAAGAATTTCAAGGTTGCCAGGAATAATATATTTCAACCACCAATGTTTTAAAATTCATCCTGAAATAATAATGAAGGAGAAAGATGCTCTTCACCAAGGAGAGCATTCCAGAAATGGGAAACTACCACCGAAAAGGCCCTGTCACAGGTCAACGCCAACTGGGCAGCACTGGTTGATTTGGGGGAACAAATACAACAACACCCCACAGAGTATGGTTAACCACTGCAACATAACAACGCAGACAAGAAAAGTCAAGCTATGCTAACTTGACTCCCAGTGCCTCTCATACCCCAATCAATGTAAGCTCTGGACAGGTCAACACCTTGCCTTTCTGATTTCTCTACTGGTAAAGAACTACATGGGTGTAGGGTGGGAACCCTTTCCAGCCGAAGAGCCACATTTCCTCATGGTGAAAGTTCCAAGGATCACATACCATTAGTGAGCAGGACCAACGACAAAAGTGAGCGAAGCTGTCTTGCATTCCAGTCACAAAAAGCTGGCACTTTCTACACATGTACCCACATACTGAGGTCTCCATTCAGGCAAGCAGTAAGCATTATAACAATTCAAGGATGCATTCCATCCAGGCAAAAACACCTTAGGGGGGCTTCCGGGTCGGCGCCATCGCCGAATGGCGGACTCCCTCCGAGCTCCGGAGGGAGCCTGCACGGCAGGGGCTGGGTCCTACCGCACCGGCGATGCGGGGACCCTTAAAAACCACGGCCACGGGGGCCGTGGACATGGAGACTCGGCTGGCACCGTTAGCGCCCTCCCGACTCGTGAAGGAGCCTTTTTAAAGGCTAAGGATCGGGTGCCGGGGAGAAGCGTGGTGTTTTGAGTCCTCTGCCATCCCTGCCGTGCGAAGCCGCATGCCATCCGGCGGAGAGCGCTGGCTTTTTCCTTTGAAAATTTGGACCTAAAAGAACAACCCGTAAGTAATTGGAATCTGGACTAAAAAGAGGGACAAAATTTTAAAAATTTCGGAGCGAGCGGGGGAGGCGCAAAAAAGGAAGTCAGCCACCCCCTCCATTGTAGAAGGGTCAAAACAAAGGATTTGATAACTAAGATCGGAATAACATCATTTTGGCAAGTTTGGAACCTCACGAGTGAAGAATATGAGATTGAGCTGGAGGAGGAAAGTAGAATTTGGACTTAAAAACACCCCCCCCCCTGGAACCCCGGGAGCGATCGATGACGGTGTTTGGAGAGGAGAAAGGCAAGTTTTGACAGCTGTCAAAGAGCTGTCAAAGCAGAAAAACAAGATAGAGACTATGTCACAAGGACTTTGCAGGTTATATTTGTTATAAATTGGACATAAATTGCTTTAAATAAGGATTACAAAGTTACTAGGGCTAATGGATGTGATCTGGAAGAGAACTCAGTTTTTGCAATCCACCTAGAGGAGCCGAGGGATATCACAAGTGGTTTTAGTTGGAAATTTGAACAGAATTTTTTATCTCCTGGGAAACTGCAGAAATGGAACATTATTATGACTACAGAGGCCAGTATACCGAAGAAGACAATGGAATCATCCGTTGTGGAATGAAAGGAACTTGACGTAATGTTTTGTTTCTGAGCAACAAGCCTCTGCAAAGGAACTAACTTTTGGAATTAGGACATTTGTGCAGGAAAACAGGGACAGAAAGAAATAGAAAGAGGAGTGTGGCCAATAAGAACAACAAAACAACAAGAATTGGACTAAGTCGAAAGTGGGGACATTTGGGACATCCAGATTTGACAAGCTTAAGGATTATAATTTGGAGTTTTTCACTCCTGGATACAAAAATCTGGATGGAAAAAATGGGCCTTTCTTTGAGACAGAATCCTTTCATGATTGGACATGCGAAACTAAAGAGGACTGGCAAAGGACTATGACTTAGAGAGACGTGGAAATATCGGACATTGAGGAATATTGGGAACGCAACCGGGAAAAGGGGGGGTGGGAAATGTGGAACCCAAAGGGCGTAAACTATGTTTTATTTAGGCTATATACATCCACATGGTATTCTAAAGTGGGGAACTCGTGGAGGGACTAAGCCGATTTTAGGGGAATGGAAAATAATTTTTTTATAAAAAAAAAAAAAAAAATTTTTGGGTTAAGGATAACAAGTTTGAATTGAGGAGAAGAACTTGTTGAGATTATCTGTTTATTTGAGAGATTTGGAATACAAGGGGGGGAGGGAAGGGGAAGTCCTGAAAGGATGTAATTGGAAAAAGATTTGAAATTGGATGTTTTATTAATTTGTAATTAATTGGAAAACTTTAATAAATATTATTTAAAAAAAAAAAAAAAAAAAAAACACCTTAGGGGGACACAGAGCACAGACACTGAGGGTGTGGCCTGCGGAGAAGAGTGTGACCCTGGGAGAGGAGCATGGCCTAGAGAGAACCCCAAGCACCAAACAGAAAGACTCTGTAGACTGCATTCAGATCCTGGACCTGAGGTTCCTTACCTTGATATGGAGTTTCCCCTAATCTGCAGTCCTGTAATTGACTAGGGATTCATATGGGAATTCTCAAATATTAAATTCCTCAAGTATCCTAGCTATTGACATCTTGCGATCCAGAATTACATTTTAAAATAGTTTCTAGTAAAAGAATCCAGACAAGCTAGTCAGCATGGCTTCATTTGAAACACCCTTTCTCTGCTAGGAAATGCATGACAGCCCCCCCCCCCCAATTAATTGTCAGTACACAGAAATGCTTCAATCCTAGAGCCATACATCACATTTTCAACGCAGATTCTGGGTGCTGCAGAGTCGAAATGTGTGCCTCGACAGCTTTCACATCACTCATTTTCCCCCATCTTAAGTTCATTAGAAGATTCTTAAAGGATTTTGTGAATGAACAAATACAGAAATTATATGATGACTGGCCATCCAGTGAAGAATCTGGGTGACACATCACGGCCCTGTCTGTGGAGGATAAAATACAAAATGTACAATTGTCCTGCACTTATGAATTGATAGCACACTGGGCTGAGTGCTGACAGCGATGACAAATAGCATTTCCAGAAGCAGTGAGAGCTGTTTCTTTGTGTATTAATAAGCTGCAAGGCTGAGGCTAAAGAAAGGGATGAGGTTGGAGAACTGTAATGGGGGGGGGGGAATGCACTTCATCAGATACAGATGAATGGTGGTTAAATCTTGACAAAACAGTGCAAATTTAATATTTTTTTAAATTTAATATACATTTTAATATAAGATTGAATTTATATTTTTTATCAGGTTGCTTATATGACACTGGAAGGGGGCTAGGGTTGCATATATGCCCTTCCAGAAAATTGGTTTGCCCATCTTTCCATCAGAGTAAGCTACCCTGGATGTTGCTAGACTACATCTCTCATCATCCCTGATGAGCAGAAATCCAGTGAGTGAATGCTTTCAGCACTGCTTTTCCTTCAGGGATGCATTAGAAGCAACAAATTTCTAAATCCACAGAACATACTCAAGAAGCCTCTGTAGCCCCAGTCTTCTCCTCCTCCTGATTTAAGGCAGAGCAACTTTCCTTTGGACAGCTGAGCTAAAGGTAGTGAGGGTCTATTATTTCTGCAAGAAGTTATCACTTCCCTTGCATATTGGAATGTGTGGAACAGCCAATGTGGTTTCTCCAGAGGTTGTTGGACTGCAGCTCCCATCCTCCTTGAACATTGGCAATGCTATCTGGTGCTGGTGGGAGTTGTAGTCCCACAACATTTGAAGGGCACCATATTGGCTACAACTGAATGTTTAGAATGGATATGTATTTTGAATGGTGTGTGTGTGTGTGTTGCACTGAAATTACATTCCCAAACCATTTATCTTGGAAGTAAGTCAATTAATTTTCAATTGAGTATGCACAGGGCTGTAGGAATCACTGTTAAGGTAAAGGGAGCCCTGACCATTAGGTCCAGTTGTGACCGACTCTGGGGTTGCGGCGCTCATCTCGCTTTATTGGCTGAGGGAGCCGGCGTACAGCTTCTGGGTCATGTGGCCAGCATGACTAAGCTGCTTCTAGTGAACCAGAGCAGTGCACAGAAACGCCGTTTACCTTCCTGCCGGAACTGTACCTATTTATCTACTTGCACTGTGATGTGCTTTCGAACTGCTAGGTTGGCAGGAGAAGGGACCGAGCAACAGGAGCTCACCCCGTTGCGGGGATTCGAACCGCTGACCTTCTGATCAGCAAGTCCTAGGCTCTGTGGTTTAACCCACAGCGCCACCCACGTCCCTGGAAGAATCACTGTTAAGTCCCTTCAAATGCATAGTACTGATATATATTTCCCTTGGCACATTCTCATTGAGCAGTTACTTTCCAATATTGAGACAGACAGAGAGGAGGCATGCATTCCTTTGCCATTCCACATACTCCAAGATGATATAAAATATTTTGCTTTTCTTATGCTTCCTCAGCCACCTGCTGCAGAATTTTAATTTTTACTTGTCAGGCACCACTCATGAAGCAGCATGAGTTCCAGGTGAGCTTTCTGATAGGCATTGTAAAGTCATGAATGCAAACAAGGGAAGGAGCCAGCAGAGTGTCTATAATAGCAAGCTAAGAACATGCAAGGAAAGGAAGCTGCCTGTGCTTCAACAGAAGGTGTAAGAAAGGTCTTGCTTTACTTGCGCACCTTTGCTCCATTCTTGTCTTCTTTAGTGCACCTCTTTAGTCTAAGCTTTGGCTGGTCACTGCCAGTCACTGTTACCTGATCCACATATCCTGAGTACCTGTGGGAAACAATTTTGGCCTTGCACTGCTGAAATTTGAAAGTCCAAAGCCTGCCCCTGTTGCGTGGTGAGGAGGAACACAGAACTTGAATGCAACGAGAAAACTCAGCATGCTTTCCGGTAAGCATATGTTATTTAAAAAACACCCTAGACCTTCCACAGTTTTTCCATTGCCAAATAATGCCTGGGCTTGAGTGTGTTATGTATGGGGATCCAAGGAGAAGGGAAAGAATGTTGTGGGATCATCACTCTTAATGTCTCCAATTAGTAGGTAACCAAATGAGTACCTGTTAGCTGCTGGAGAGCAGTTGACTGCCCTCAACTGCATAAGAGCACCCACTTCTACAAGCTTGCCCTGGAATTAGTTCCTTTGGGGAATCCATTCACCAGCTGCTAGGGATGAACGGAGGCATTGTGCTTCATTCTCCTCTGTATTTGCTGTGTGCAGCCCTGTTTCCATTCTGCTGCAGTTCATCTTCCACCTAAAACTATGTTATTCACCTTGCTGTCTACCATGATGAAATTGGGGGTAGGGGTGGGGAGACACAAATTGTCAATTATGTTTTATTTGCAGGCAGAAAGCAGCAGCAACGCTGCCCGGGGCTGATGGGGGTTATAGCCCCAAACTTCAGGAGGGCACCGGAGTGTCAGAGGCTGGGGGAAAAACAACCCACTAATTCAGAAGTGGAAGCAATTTTGCTTGCTATTTATGTGACAATCTGTACAAAGGAATATCAAAGAGACTGACATGCTTTAGTGTCATGAGGCTGTTATGAATAATCGCCACTTCGCCAATCATCAGAGAAAAAGCAGAGGAAACTGAAAAGATTTCATTGTGGATGTGAAAGTAATAACTCTTCCAATAACCATTTTAAAAAAAAAAAAGACCATTAGGAGCATAGCCATTTTAACCATCTCAGAATCCGACTTCTAAAACAGCCCAAATTTGAGCCCTAAAATTTGGAGTCTCAAATGTCATTCTTTTGGAGGATGCAATAAATTATTCCCTCTCAGAAGAATCTTGTTAAATTTATGCAAGTTGTCTGGCACTGCTGTCTCTTTTCATTTATCCATAAAATATGTAATTTTCCTCTTTCAGTTTGCTTTACTCAGTCTTACTCCTTTGTTAATTACAAAGCCAAGTAATGGACACACACACAGAGAGAGAGAGAGAGAGAGAGAGAGAGAGAGAGAGAGAGAGAGAGAGTGAGTGTACCTGGCATATTAGCTGCAGAATATTTTCAAAGAGTTATTTGGGGTTTGGGTCATGCTCATCTTGCCATGGTGAGGAAAAGTAACATAGCAGATTGACACTAACAATGCAACCTGTCATGAAGAGAATTTGGGATTGGAGGAGACACCAACTGCAATGATACCAATTTGTGGGAAGGGACACAAGCACACCTCTATTTGTTGCAATACTCAAGAGCTCCCAATTGTAACATTCACACATAGTTTCTAACTAGTTGGCCAGGCTAGTAGCACCAAGGGATGGATGTAGTTCAGTGGTAGTGGAAGCTTCACATTGGTCCTTGGGCTGCTGCAGAGTCTCACCCCAAAATGCCCCGGTCCTCACATTTCTTATACTCTTCCTGTCTCTTGTTGTTCAGCCCTCTGAGCCTCTTCCCTCTTTGATGGCATCAGGACAAAACAGTTTCATTTCAGGATGCCTTCGCACCACAAATGCTTCTCCAATTTTCTTTTCTGATGTTTTAATCTGTTTTAAATCCTGCACCACTGTATGTCTTGTTTGTTCTTTGCACGCTGCTTTGAGACACATGTGAAAAGCAGGATATAAATTCTTTAAATAGAAAATTATTTTTACAGGGATCTTATGAGGATGCTGTTGTCCTTTCTGAAAGCCCACTGTCCTGAGCATGCAGTTTCAGCTAAGCCAATCATTCCTTATCTATTTGAAACTTCCAAGGAAGTTAGCTCGCCTCTAAATCATTTTGGAATATGGTCAGCTCCATTGCTTTCTCAGAGACAAAATCCTGTTTATCTGAGGTAGCCATCAGTCGCTCTCACCTTATTGTTTTCTCTCAGTAGTTTAAGCAGAGCCAGCATCCACATATTCATTAGTAATTGATCATTGATTACAATACATTGGGGAATTAGACTATCCATAAATTGCTTATAATTGATTACAGTACATTTGAGAATTAAAAATAGAAACAATAATAATATATGACCATGCAATCAAAAGGGCGGAAAATCCCATTGAAATATGATTTTTTCTGGTGGTGTTTGTAAATAGGCAATTGTTCGTTGTATTTCTATACCCCATTTAGAATCTTATAATTGCATTCAGTTCATTTGATCCTAATTTTTCATTTTTCATTTGACTATATTATCAAAAGCTCCTTGTGTTGAACTTATATTATTTTCTTGTTTGTTAATGTTTATTCCCCTTTGTGTAGTTTTGGGGTGGGTGTGTGGGTGTTTGTGTGAATGAAGCTTTATCATAAAGCACTTGAGGTATATTAAAAGGTTCAAAGCTAAACACCCATTAAAGATATATGAAGACATGAGCACATTGTATTCACAAAACTTTCATGAAGACTCGCATGAGAGATTGACAGCTGAGTTCCCTGGGCTTACTCCTTGGTAAATGGGCACTGGAGTGCAGCCTGACATTACTGGTGTGTGTGTGTGTGTGTGTGTGTGTGTGTGTGTGTGTGATGTTCTTCACACTGTGGGAAAGATAAAATCTTTCTCACACATGATGAATAATGGCAAAAAATCACACTGAATAATGAAAATGAATAATTTGGCAAGAACCAACATCCAGCAAACCAACTTCTAAATACTTTTGAATATCAAATCATGAATATCAATCCAGGGGTAGTAGAATAAATACCATTAAAAGGAAGTTTTGCAGCTCATGAAGTTGTAATTTTTTTTGTTTGTTTTTAAGGGACAGTGCATTGACCGTAGCATAAAAGAGTAAGCATTGGGGGCCCAGGTAACTAGAAAGGAATGCTGAAACTTCACATCAGCGCCTGAGAGTGATGACTCATGTTTGGTCTTTCAGGTCTCTGTAGTTCGCAATTACAACCAGCAATGTGTTAAGCTTCTGCTCTTGGATTTGAGATACCGTCGCAATGGAAAGACGCCATGCTTTCATTAATGATGAGTTAAGCTGGGATGGGAAGCTCATCTAGCAAGCATGCCACATCCTTCCTTCCCCCTAGCCACCACCAGCCAAGTCTGACAGGTAGGCAAGGCTGCCCTCCGGACAATCATCTGCCATCATCAGGTGGGCTCACCTTTGTTCTGCTTGCAAGAGGTTTCATTGATGGCAGCCACACCTTTACGTGCCTCACATCTGATATCACATACGATTTTACCTTTCCATAGTAGACTAATTTCTAGATACACTCACACACCTCCCCGCTCTCCACTCAGGCAGGCAAGAGTCAATATCAGAGTGTGAGGGCACAGTCCAGTCAGCAGAAACACTGTTGGAGGGGGCAAGCAAGGCTAGTGAAGGGTGTGACCTGGGAATAAAGGGAGGGGTTGTACAGCCAAGGGAGAGTCTCAAGAGTAAATAAGAGGGGTCTATAAAGCCACATTTGGCCTCTTGGATTAAGGTTCCCAACCCTTGTCTTAAGCGTGTTATCCTTCATGGAGAGCACGTGTTGTGGTGGGGGCTATCAAGAAACCCACTGTTGCTGGGCGGGAAAGAGGTTGGCCACCATTATCACTGAGCTCTTCTTGTTGCTGGGGAGATTAATATGTTGCCATTTTGTGATTGACAGCCATAGCCTTTAAATACCCTGCGCGCAGCATTGAACTTCCTCTTTTTCACTGCACGCATTGGATCACCCACCCTCCCTCCCTGTCTTCAGGGTTGTTCACTTGACCTTGCTATGCCTATCATGGGGTCGTCTGCTTATGGGGCAGGGGCCCAGTAGGAATTTTGTCCATTTGGCTGATAGGCTGGTGCCATTTGGTTTTTGCCTACTGCATAGCAAATCGTCACAACTTGTAGGGTTGAGGTTAGGCATTGGTTTTATGAATTGGTTGGTGGAGGGGTATGGATTGGCTGTGCCTGCCCCTCCAAATGCTGCTGCTGCAAGGGTATTCTGTTAAAGGAATCCAGGGGCTCGCCATGCTTTTGTCTGAATCCCTGCCAAGGGGCTAGGGCCACGCAAGAGCCCCTGGGGGCATTTGGGGAGAGTTGAGGCATGGTACCCAGCTCCATCTCTCTCCCCAAAATGTTTTCCCTTTCTGACTTCGCAGGCGTGCAAATGTCAGTCTGTCCCCATACGGCGTCAGATAGTCGCAACCAATGCCTAAGACTCACATTCTTGTAATTTTAATAAAGTTGTGGCCAAAATTATGCCAAAAGCCTTAAACTAAAATTATGTTACGCTTGGACTACTGCAACGCGCTCTACGTGGGGCTACCTTTGAAGGTGACCCGGAAACTGCAATTAATCCAGAATGCGGCAGCGAGACTGGTGACTGGGAGTGGCCGCCGGGACCACATAACACCGGTTCTGAGAGATCTGCATTGGCTCCCAGTACGTTTCCGAGCACGATTCAAAGTGTTGGTGCTGACCTTTAAAGCCCTAAACGGCCTCGGTCCTGTATACCTGAAGGAGCGTCTCCACCCCATCGTTCAGCCCGGACTCTGAGATCCAGCACCGAGGGCCTTCTGGCGGTTCCCTCATTGCGAGAAGTGAGGCTACAGGGAACCAGACAGAGGGCCTTCTCGGTAGTGGTGCCCGCCCTGTGGAACGCCCTCCCATCAGATGTCAAAGAGATAAAGAATTACCTGACATTCAGAAGACATCTTAAGGCAGCCCTGTTCAGGGAAGTTTTTAATATGTAATGCTGTATGGTTTTTAACACTGATTGGGAGCCGCCCAGAGTGGCTGGGGAAAACTCAGCCAGATGGGCGGGGTATAAATAATAAATTATTATTATTATTATTATTATTATTATTATTATTATTATTATGTGTCAATTGTGTTTATTTGGGGGGTGTCTTGGAGACCTCGACACACAAATGCATATTACAGCCAAGTGTAAGTGGCAACTTTCTTTTTCAGTTGGCAGTCTGTTACATGTAATTCATAGGAGGAAGGGGAAATTTATTGGTAGCATTTATCATTATCACCACTACCACCATCGTCTATTAGCTGCTTAACTTGTAAAAATGATTCAAAGCAACTTACAAAAGATGCCCCCTTTCACTCTGCTGAATACTTACATCTTAAAAAGGAATAAAATCTCACCACGATATGTAAGAGTTCTTTGCAAAGTGGCCTCTCCAAACAGCTTCTGTTTCCATTTTAAACATTAACATTATACACACACACACACACACACACACACACACATACTGATAGAAAGAAAGAATTAAAAATTGCAGGTAACTTGAAACATTCCAGATAGACCTGCAACCTGAGATGGTCTTGTTTGAGGGAATTAAAATCACTGTTTTCTTGATGTTAGCAGACAGCGAGTATGCAGTCTGTGGCTATTTATAACTCACAAACAAGCAGACAGCTAATATAGCCAAGAGCAAGTGGTAACAGAGTAATATAATTCTATTAGCCAACATAGGCAGGCATGTTGTCTGATCTAGCCATGTGTAGATGTGTTTTTATCATCCATATGTTAAAAACAACCCAGAATCCTTTTAATGTGAACATTAAATTATACCATTCCAAAGACAGTGAGTCCCTGCAAGGGCTACAGGATGGCAGTGGTCTGAGCAATAGTTAGGGGAAGCCCTGAGATTATTATATATGACCTTGATTTGCTTATTTGTTTTTAAAAGCCACACACCACCTATGGTGCATTTAGTCACTAGGATTATTGTGTTAGTTAATGCCAATGCTAGCACTTCTGTCCCCCTTGCTAACAATCCTTTTGCTTGTTGTGTTATGGAACTGTGGCATTTTGTATCAATACTACTCTCTCCATGACAAACATACAACTATGTTCTGTACTGACCCAAAATAATTATTGGTGTTTCTAAAAGGATGAATAATTAACTGAACATATCCCCTTGGTCGCGCTGGTCGATGATCTCCGGCGGGCTAGGGACAAAGGTGAGAGCTGTTTCCTAGTTCTGCTGGATCTCTCAGCAGCTTTTGATAGCATCAACCATACCATCCTTCTGGACTGTCTTGAGGGGCTGGGAGCTGGGGGCACTGTTATACAGTGGTTCCGCTCCTTCCTCCTGAGCCGTGTCCAGAAAGTGGTGGTGGGGGTTGAGTGTTCAGACTCCTGGGCTCTCACTTGTGGGGTGTCTCAGGGTTCTGTCCTCTCCCCCATGCTTTTCAACATCTACATGAAGCTGCTAGGAGAGATCATCAGGGGGTTTGGACTGGGTGTCCATCAATATGCAGATGATACCAAGCTGTACCTCTCTTTTAAATCAGAACCAGTGAAGGCAGTGAAGGTCCTGTGTGAGTGTCTGGGGGCGGTTGGAGGATGGATGGCAGCTAATGGATTAAGGTTGAATCCTGACAAGACAGAAGTACTGTTCTTGGGGGACAGGGCATGGTCTGGTCTGGAGGACTCCCTGATCCTGAATGGGGTAACTGTGCCCTTGAAGGACCAGGTGCACAGCCTGGGAGTTGTTTTGGACTCACAGCTGTCCATGGAGGCACTGGTTAATTCTGTGTCCAGTACAGCTGTCTACCCTACCTGCCCACAGACTGTCTTGCCAGAGTGGTGCATGCTCTAGTTATCTCAGGCTTGGACTACTGCAATGCACTTTACATGGGGCTACCTTTGAAGGTGACTCAGAAACTGCAATTAATCCAAAATGCAGCACCTAGACTGGTGACTGGGAGTGGCCGCTGAGACCATATAACACCGGTCCTGAAAGATCTTCATTGGCTCCCAGTACATTTCTGAGCACAATTCAAAATGTTGGTGCTGACCTTTAATGCCCTAAACGGCCTCAGTCCTGTATACCTGAAGGAGCGTCTCCACCCCCATCGTCCAGCCCGGACACTGAGGTCTAGCACCGAGGGCCTTCTCGGTAGTGGTGCCTGCTCTGTGGAACACCGTCCCAGCAGATGTCAAGGCAATAAGCAAGTATTTTACTTTTAAAAGACAACTGAAGGTGGCCCTGTTTAGGGAAGTTTTTAATGTTTGATGCTGTATTGTTTTTAATATTCAGTTGGAAGCCACCCAGAGTAGCTGGGGAGGCCCGGCCAGATGGGCGGGGTATAAATGAATTATTATTATTATTATTATTATTATTATTATTATTATTATTATTATCATCATCATCATTATATTACTCCCCATGATTATGGAGCAGAAGTGTCATTCAATATATCCTGGCCCTTATCCTCAGATTTTAACAGTTCTGTCTGAATGTCTGTCTCTGAGGCGAGCATTGTCAAGCAATTTCGTATTCATTGATGAGGAAGGTGAACATCAATATGTAATATATTTACAGCAATTTTTTAAAAAAGGGTTAAAATTGTACCAACCCAAATACCACTTCCAGGTGGTGAAGAGAAATTTGCTTGTTTTCCCAGAACAAATCATTTCTGGCTCTGTGGAGGAAAAGAGCTGCTTGTCAATGCTATACGCCCACGCGACAAGGAGATGAAATTGGCGCCTGAATTCTGCAGCACGGCAGATATTTCCATTCATTACAAACAGAACAGCTGTTTAAATGTAGGGTGTTAATAAGATCAGCAATGCACTTATTAGCTGCTGATCATGGCCTGATCTAATGCCTCTCAGTGCCTCTAGAACTTCAGCAGCAGTGGCACAACTGTGTATGTGAACTGAGGACCAATCTAATGTGTTCTGTGATGTGTTTGCAGCTTCCACCATATCTTGGAATGGTTGGTTTTGCTTCTAGGCTATTGAACTTGGGCAGCTAGCAAGCATAGCGCCTGTAGGACTCTATGCCAAAGGCAGTGATCCTGCACGGTGCAGCTTGCTATTGCTCAGAAACATACCCTCCAAGTGCCCCTGTATTCCAGGGACAGTCCCAGAATTATGAAAGCCATCCTGGTTTCTGATTTGATCCCAGAATGTTCCTACTTTCCCTTCCAGCACTGCTGCCCTCCAGTGGTGAAGCTGCATGCTCTGGCACCGGGGGCCAAGAGCAGGTGTGGGCGTGACTGGCGTGCATCCCGGGGTGTGTGGCGTCCACCCGGGGGTCCGCCCGGTGGGGTGTGTGTGGCACATGTTGGGGGCAGCTGCAATGGTACCCCACTCCCTGATGGTCTGCGGGCAGTGCGCTCCCTCTGGCCCCCCATTCCTCCACCAGTGCTGCCGTCGAGCTCAGGGAGGAGGATGAGCGACAACGACGGTGGCTGCTGCAGTGGTGAGGGAGCATCTCATTGTCTCTCCATGGCCACCACTGCCAGCATCCTCCTTTGGGCAGCTTGTAGCAGCTGCTGGAGAGCGGATGAGGAGGAGAGAGTGCTGCTGATGCCCAGCCCTGTGTGACGTGCTGACTCTGAGGGGCAGGCGGAGGGCAGGGACACCCTGGGTGGGAAGAAAGGGTGAGCAGAACGGAACGCAACGAGTCTTGCTTTTAAACAAAAAACGCTTTGTGGATTCGTGTTTAATATTGCCCCTTTCTAAAATTTATTTATTGGTGTGTGTTTTTCTTTTTATAAATCTACCAAAGAATAAAATAAAATCGGGATTAAGGGGTTTTCTCAGGACAGTGGAGGATGTTGTGTGCTGTATATCTCCTTCCTTGCTCATTCAGTGATTAATCCTTGACTTGATTGTTCACTTTTCATATTGGGGGGGAAACATGTATTCAAGGTGATTCACAGTCATAACTATGTGCAAATAATGCAATACAGTGAAAACACAGGGAGACTATTGGAAACATTAATAAAAAATTAAGGCCATTAGCAGCCAGATGCAGGACTTATGCTAATATAATGGGATCCCGAATGAATGGATTTATCAGTTTTGCATGTCAATAGGGCTACTATACAATGCAAGTAAATTTAATGCTTTTTCAGTCAGAGCAAGCATTTGCATTCCTAGAAATAAAAGTTTCACCCAGAACAATGGCCCAATTCACGGGTAATAGCTATTAATAGCTAAACCCCATTTGCAAAGAAATGGAAAGTAAAAAAGGGATCTAAACAAACTTCAGATGGAACAATTTAAAATTGGCAAGCGAGCAAATTGGCATAAAAGCCCCTAGAGAAGCTATGCTGCCTTCTTTAATTAAAAGATAATTAAGAATTATGATTAATTATTTGAAAAGATCGCTTGCATTTTCTGTCTCTTTGGATGAATTGCTTCTTGGCCTTTTGGCTAAGATCAAGTGTAGTATCTTTGGATGAACGTCAACTGAAATATACAAAAGGTGATGAGGAGGTTTGCCTTTTCTGTATTCAGCAAGATTTCATCTGGCAAATGATAGATTATGGCTGGAGAAAAGAATGCAGAAGAGAAGCTAACCCATCACGTCTGTCAATTGTCAGCTGTATTTTCATAGTCAGGATTCTTGCACATGTCCAAACTGCACATGCTTTCACCATCATATGATGCATTCACCATATGATCTATTCTTCAAACACAGTACACTTTTGTTTTGTTTTGTTTTGTTTTGAATTCAACTACTTTAACAATGGTAAATTCTGAAACCTTCATTCCAATCAGTTTCCATGAGTTGGAATTATTTATTGAAACCAATGATACTGCTCCCAAGTACACCTGTCATTCAGGATTGTGGGAAGAACTATAAAGACAAACATAAATGCAGACAAATGTCCAAGTGTGCGTAGTTAAAATCTTTACATTGAAAATAAAGCACTTAAGGGAATGAAGTATATGCTTGATCTTTGTGAGAAAGGGATGTTGGACTAGAAAGTCATTTGACTCTTCTTATGTTTTTGACACCCAGATTCATTTTTAATACTACTTGTGCATTGCTTGAGAAACTTTGAGTCAAAATGTGCTCATCTAAGCTGGCTATTTAATACAGATATGAAAACAGTCTGTTTTAGGTAATGCTGCTTGTGCAGAAGCAACCCATTCAACTAACTGTTGTTTCTCCAGTCTGGGGAAAAGGTGGGATATCAACAACAACAACAGCACAACAATCACAACACTTGGCTAGCTTATAATTATAATGCAGGCATGGGCAAACGCTGGACAGCAGCCCAGATGTATACCCTCAAGATGACTGAGATTGCAGCTCTGAGATCCCCTTTACCTGGGATTAAGCCCCATTGAGCTCAGTGGGGCTTGCTTAACTGGAGCACCACCTCGCCTGGCATCGCCCCATAAAGTGTTTTTCAAAACAGTTGTTTTGAACAGACACAATTCACTGTCTGCAGACTAACTGGCATTTCCCTGTTCAGTCAAGCATTCAGGCAAGCTGCTGCTGCAGCATGACTCATTTCCCCCGCTCTTGGTTGGATCCCGTGTACTCTCTGGCCAGCGCAAACACAGAACATCACAGCAGTGCAATAGTTTATATTAAGCAATACAGCTATCACTGAGTTGCTTTGAGTGCCTCAACTGATGGCACAGACGAGAAGAAACCTATTAAGATGATGCCAGCTTGAAAGAACTGCAGTCATTTAAAAGCAACAATCAATGCAAATATGTCATATAGGATGGTACAATAATTGTTTCTGGAAAGCAATCTGAGAGAGGAGAAATGTGGCCAAACTTGGAAAAGGGGGGAATTTTAGATGCCTTTTCACTTCCACAGGGCCTCTTCTCTTCATATTTTTGTTTCTAGTCCCACCCAGCATGGCCTGTTTGTAAGGCTGCCTTCTTCCTGGGCTGGCACCAGGCAATTAAACAGCATGGGCTTCCCAGTGCATCTTTGAATATATGCTCATTATAGCCAAAAATAGGAGGAGGATTGGGTAAGGTTGCTAGATGCCAATATTCAGAAGCCAGTGTGTGCATTTCAAAGAAAGCAAAACAAAACTGCACCTTGGCAGAGACGCAGCATGCACAAAACTGCTGATGGCCAAAAAGGAGCCTAATTTGCAATATTTGATTGGCCGTTCAGTTTGTTCAATTGCTGACTTCTTCCCTCCTGCAAATAATAATAATAGTAGTAATTTTTTTGGCAAGCTTTTAGATGTAAACTTGCTGAGCTAATCCACATCTAATTAGAGACTTTAAGTAAAATGCTGCTATAAAGTGGTGCTGGAACCAGAACTGCTACCTCATTGTATATTCCTCTCCCCTTCTTCCCTCCCCCCAATTTTTGCCCACAAGGAGTTTCATTTATTTACTGTATTGCTGAATGTTGCACAATTTGGCATTTTCATGATCATTCAGACAAGGGGCTGCCTCAATTTATCCATATGCGAGACAAGGTCAGACCATCACTCTCTGGACATTACTTGGTTTTGAAAATAATTGGGCCTATTGTTCCAATGAGAGATACATACATAGGATGATCAGTGATGCATTGCCATAAAAAAAAATTGCCCTCTGCCACAGCCTCTTTCTGCTCACTAAACCCTGTTACCTGAATTTGCAGGAATGCCAGTTGAAAAATCTGTTTAGTGGACACAAAGCTTGGGATCAAAGGGAACAACTACCTGCAAAACCAAAATATGAGTTTGCCCTTTAAAATGTAGTTTAAGAAGTCAAATTACGGTGGTTGTTGAATTCTTAGTTACTTTTTTTGCTGTAAAGAAATGCAGTAAATAAAAAGCTGCATTTATTCCATTTCTGCCTGTCAGGCAGTTCTGAAAGGCACCTCAGTTCTGCTGGAGTGCAAAGAAGGAGGAGAGTGATTGTTCTGAGGAATACTATGGCGTTGCTGGGTTCTTGTTTGTTTATCTTCTATACCATGCATGGGCAAAAATGAATGCAGTAGTGACAGCCTGTGATGCTAAGTCTTACCAGTTCAGCCCTGTTATCTCTTTCTGAGTGATAAGTGAAGGTTCTGGTATATCATTATATGTGTTTCTTGACAAGTATGGAAGATAAACTACATATATATCAACATTAATCTCCCCCACACCTTAACAGAGCCATCTGCTTGCATGCTGGAAATGCGTATTTACTATAATTATCGCTTTGCATGTTGCACTAGTTAAATCAGGAATGGGTATAAAATCAGATTTCATTTACATGAGAGGCGGTGTGAGTGCTTTAATCTTCACCCAACAGCCAGAATTCAGCCTGAGCAAGAACATAAATATGAAATTACTTCAGAAATACATTTCTCTACACATTGCAACTTAGCTTCCAATGGATATTGATCATATTCTGATGATTTCCCTTTTGAGTAATCCAGTAACAAATGGTATACATGTTACTGACCAATCTAATAGCTTTAAGCTCAAGAAGAGCTGTAATTGACAGTGTGTCCGAGAACATACGCAAACACTCGCGGAATCACACCAGTGGTCAATCTTGTCCAACATCCAGGTGCCTATGGGAAGCCAAAAAGCAGGATCTGAGAGAAGCACACTCTGTCCACCCTGCCTCCCAAAATGGAGGTAGAACACAGACATTGTGACTGGTAACAACTGATAGCCTTATCCTCCAAGTATTTGTCTAATTCTCTTTTAAAGCCATCTAAGTTAGTGACCCTTGCAACTTCTGGGAGCAAATCATATACGGTAGTTTAACTAGGCACTGTATGAAGCCTCCTTTCCTTCCTTCCATCATTCAGCTTCATTGGACGTCCACAGGTTCTTGTGCTAATGAGGGAGAAAAATATTTCTCACTCCCCTTTCTCCACACTATGCATAATTTTATATAGCACCATCATGTCTCTTCTTGCTCACCTTGTCCACAATTCTCCTTTCTTCATGGGGAAATCTGTTTACAAGAAGGGAAGGCAGACTTCCTGTTTATACCTTCCCACTTCGGTGTCAAATTAACTTGTTCTCCTTTTAAATCCAATTTAATCCTACTCACAGGTAGTTGCTTTAAAGTCCAATTGTCACAGGAAAAAGTCAGCGCTCTCCGATAACGGCTGTGCGGCTTCACGCCACGGAAGAAGCAGTCGACTCTCAGCACCACGCCGCTCACCCTGTCCCGCTCCGGAGCCCTTAAAAAGGGTCCCTTCGCAAATTGGGGGGGCGCAAATGGTGCCTGCCAAGTCCCCACGTTCACAGGCTTCCCCCGCCTGTGATTTTTAAAGGGCCCCCGCTTTGCCGCAGTGGTAAGACACGATCCGGCGGAGCTGGTCCCTCCGAGACTCTGAGGGAATCCGCCATTAATCGATGGCGCTGACCCGGAAGTCTATTTTTCAGTTCCTTTTCAGAATGGGTTTTGCCATTTTTCACTTTTGCCACACATTGGGTCAACACTGTCATCAAGCTATACACTACAACCCCAAAGTCTTGTTCCTTGTCAGTCGCTACCAGTTCAGACCCAAAGAGTGTATATGTGAAATATAGATTTATTTATTTTTGCCCCAGCATGCATCGCTTTTCACTTGTTTGTATTGCATTTTAAATTTTACTGCCCATTCATCCAGTTTGAGGACATACTTTGGGAGCTGTTCACAGTCTTTTTGTTTTGTTTTAATAACCCTGAATGATTTGGTATCATCAGCAAACTTGGTTACCTCACTGCTTACCCTTAACTTTAAATCATTGATGGACAAGTTAAAAAGCACAGGCCCCTCTACCAATCCTTGGGAGACTTCAATTTATACATACTGGGATAACTGTCCATTCATTCCTATTAATTGCTTCCTGTTCCTTAACCAGTTACTGATCCAAAAGAGGATCTCTCCTCTTATCCTGTGATTGCTAAGCTTACTCTGGAGTTTTTGGTGAGATACTTCATCAAAAGCATTTTCTAAGTCTAAATACACAGTGTTAGCTGGCTCACATCTATCTAGCTTTATGTTTGTTGATACTCTCAACTCAAAGTTCCTGTGACAGGTATTACTCTAGCAGAAGTCATGCTGTCTCCACTTCTGTAAGCCTTGTTGTTCTGTGTGCGTGGTAATTTTGCCCTTGACAATGCTTCCCACCAGTTTCCTAGGACTGTTTTGCTGCAACAGAAAATTAGGAAACTGCTCTAATTTTATTGGAAAGCTGAAATCCACTGTTTTGTCTTCTGTGATACAAAACTGACCAGGCTTGCTTGAGGGGCTGTGAGAACTGCCCTAAAGATGCAGGTTAAATCGAGGTTCCAAAACACACAGGAAACTTCCATGGGTACAACTGACATCTTTACTGACTTCCAACTTGTGCAAATGGGCTACAGAAGGGCAGAGCTAGCAAGCTCATCCCCGCTGCTCATGTGGCAATGTACCCATGTACATAATGCCTGAATAGGGCAACTGTCTCTTAACAACTGCTCTTGGCCTGTGGGACTGTATGTGAGTAGGAAATATTTGCCCCAAGTAGGGCTTGTCCTATGTAGCGTGATAATATCTTTGAAAGAAAATTGAAAGTGGGTGGCCTACGTGTTAGTTCTTTGAGTAAAGCACTTTCCCATTGTGTGGCAACTATTTCAACTATGAAAGCCTTCTTTTGTATGGGGTTACCAAAACCATGGTTGAAATCACCCCAGCTATACAGGGAGCCATTTCACACTGTTCTTGTGGATTTCAATAGGCCTTGCATGAAAGAACTTCTGTGTGGACTGTGGCAGTGGCTGGTGTCCATTGAGACTGGTAGGGCAGAAGCTAGATTGACTAATAGCTGGTGGCGCCAGAGCCAACTCACTCTAATCTTGTCCCAGTCCTACCTTTGGCTTAATTCTACAAGGGCAACACTGAGACTGTGGAGGAGGAAGCTGACAGGCAATGCCACCCCCTGGACTGTTTGTAAGCAAGAAGGCAGGTAGTTGGGAGCTTGCTGATGGCAGACTGAGGTTGGTGAGGCAGTACCCCATTCACCCAAATGACTTGTCCCCCACTGGTAGATTGTGCCCTAATTGTATCCCCCCCCCCGGCTGAAATTCTCATTACACCTTGAAAATACCTGGTAAACAATCATGAGGGATGTAAGCCCTTGATCTGCCTACTTTTGCATTTGTGGTTATTCTTCTGCTAGCACCCCGGGTATCTGAGAAAATGTGAGTGACCAGCATGGAAGAGCAGAACACCCACTGTGTGGAAATGAGACAGATTTAATGAGCAAGTGACACATTCCAATTCGTCTCCTCCGGTAGTCAGCAATCAAACATTTTTTTATTTTTTTATGTGTAGCTTCAGTGAAATCCAGCAGATCGAATGCTTAGTAAGATCTCAGCAGCTCCTAATTAAGATCTTTCCATCACAGCATGTAAAATGTCAAGTACCAGAAGACATAGGATTAATAAATTATTTTTAGTGGCAATTTGGCTCATGCCTTCAGAATTTCTAACTGGGCCTTAATAAGCTGAATGCTATCGTGTTGCAGAGAGGCTGCTCTGAAGTGAATGCAAGTTCTGAGTAGTCTCAAAACTTGCAGGAATAGTTTATTCCTTCGTTTCCTTTCAGTACTGCTGGCACATTGTGAAAATGCGTAGGGCACTGTTAATCATTTAGGAATGGAAATGTAGGAAGCTTAATTAAGCCACTGGTCCATCTAGCTCAGTATTGCCTACCTTGACTGGCAACAGTCCTCCATGATTTCAAATCTCTCCCAGCCCCACTTGGAGATGCTGGGGATTGAACCTGGCACCTCCTCCATGGAAAACATATGCTCTGCCACTGAACTACGGCCCTTCAATACCCATTCTTCAATCAATAGTAAATTTTAAAACCTTGATGGAAGACTTTTTGCAGAGGGTGGGGCAGGTGGGGTGTGACCTTGTCCCTGCTTCTTGATAGCTTTCAACCGTGGTATCCTTCTGGACCAGCACCAGGGAATGGTAGGTGGGAGTTCCAGCCCTACCTTTGGGACTCAGTCCAGAAAGTAGCATTGGACGAGTGAGTTTTGGTCCATTGATGGCTATGTTATGGGGTGCAGCAGGGCAAGATCTCAACCCCAGTTCTATTAACAAGCTATATTAAGCTGCTGGGAGGAGTCACAGGGAGGCATTGAAGCCACCAACGTGGATGGCTTTACAAAGGATTAGACAAGTTCATGTAGGATAAGTCTGCTCACCCCTTTAGGTGTGGTGGCATTGCAGGATGGCAGAGGCTCCACTGGGGCCCTGACAAGGCAGCCATGGCTTCAGTGCCCCCCGTCGCCTATCAGGAGCTGGGTCCTAGCCTGCACCCTGCTTTGGCCAATGGGCATGTAGGCTGGGACTTGGGCTGTGCCGAGGACGGAGCCGACAGAGTGGGGTCTTCCCTCAGAACCACCCCATGGCCATTTCAGCACCCTGCACCTGGGGCACTACCAATTTGTAGCCACAGTGGCTACGCTCTGCCTCCATGGTCACTGTAGGAGGGGGAACGTGCTCTGTACTGAAGCCCAGCTTGCAGGTTTCCCACAGATATTTGAGTAGCCACTGTGAGAACAAGTTGCTGGACTAGATGGGCCTCTGGACTGATCCAACAGGCTTTTTCTTATGTTCCAATTTGTATTTCTGAGTCCAGAAATATGAACGTCTAACATTGATTTGAAGTAACTATTTTATAAATATTTGTGGCATGGAAAATTGTGGTGCAGTATACAGGAGTGCAGGGATGCAGGTGGTGCTGTGGTCTAAACCACAGAGCCTAGGGCTTGCCGATCAGAAGGTCGGCGGTTCGAATCCCCACGATGGGGTGAGCTCCCATTGTTCGATCCCAGCTCCTGCCCACCAGCAGTTCAAAAGCACGTCAAAGTGCAAGTAGATAAATAGGTACTGCTCTGGTGGAAAGGTAAACCATGTTTCTGTGCAGTGCTCTGCTTTGCCAGAAGCAGTTTAGTCATGCTGGCCACATGACCTGGAAGCTGTCTGTGGACAAATGCCAGCTCCCTTGGCCTATAAAGCGAGATGAGCGCGCAATCCCAGAGTTGTCCGCAACTGGACCTAACAGTCAGGGGTACCTTTACCTTTATACATGAGTGCACATGAAAATGTTATTGTTGATAACCAAATCCACATGGACTTTGTAGATAAGAATTGCAAAAAAGAAATGATCAGTAATCTAATGTCCTGGTTACAGATCTTTTCCTCAAAATGCCATATGTATTTTTGAGTGGAAGAAAAAGAAACTTTCATTAAGGCTACAATGTTACTAAATCTCAATGAGCTCAGTAGGGATTATTTATGAGAGCAGACATATATAGGATTTCACCGCATGAATAAATTCCAAGATTTAAAAAAAACACTGAGTTTTTCTTCCTAGAATTGTAGGAATCTGATATATAAATGTAAAGTCTGAAATTGGGATTAGATAGAAAAGGACATGGTCTCAATTGGAATACATGCTCGGTCAACTGCTGTACGTCACCCCAATTAAATATAAGAATAATCTTGTTCTTTCTGTGGGCTGTGGTTTTCCCAAGTATGGAAATCCCCATCTTGTTTCTCCCAAAATTAAACCACTAGCTCACCACATAATTTGTTTGGTCAGATAGAAACTGTTCTGTCATGAGGTGCTCTTGCCTTTTAGTAGAGGAAATGGGGATCTTTCAAGTAATTGCAATCTTCAGCCAGACGAGCAGTCGTTAACTTGTGAATAACAAGTTCCAGGAAAGGTAAGTCTCTTCCACTTACTTGTTGTCTGTCTTGGCAAAGATTATCACATCTAAAATCACCTTCCTTTTTATTATTTAAGAAAGAATGTGGCCTGCCCAATTAAAACAGTGTTCTAACCTGAAAAGAGTTGGCCTATTTAACCTCACTCATATCAACCATTTCCTAAGAAGTCGTGGAGAAAAATATTCCACTGCTTCCAGTCTGAAGATGCATAACTGGTCTTGTAATTCAATACTTCAAAATCAATTTGCAGTAACCTCAGAATGAAAGGTTCAAATTGTGAGAAAGAAAATGAATAGCTTTTCTTGAGCGCTGTCATACTCATTAATGGAAAGTGGGGACAGAACATCAGATGAACTGTCTTGTTGACTAAGCTAGGCATTGGAAGGAAAGTTGCATAAGTGAGAACAGCGATAGACATGTGGCTGGCCACATGTCCTTATTTCAGAACACAGTCCTCTGTTGAGGGGCTGTCTATTCCAAGCCTAGGTTTAAAATAAGGACCTATAGGAAGGGAGAAAACAAGGGCCTTAGAGTTTCTCATCAACAATTACTACCTGGACAGCATACTAAACAGGTGTGCAGGTGACCTGCTCACGATGGTAACATGTATTGGGTGATATTTAAGTTAATCATACTCAGAGTAGACCCACTGCAATCAATGGACTAAAATCCATTTGTTTCCATGGGTCTACGCCAAGTATGACTTGCGTGGTGGACGTAACCCACTGTGTTTCTATTTATGTTATAGAAATTTACATATAATCTACATATAAATTTACATGTGGCCATACTAGTTGACATTCAGGCCCAGCTCCAGAGTTTGCTGAAGAGCAGGGAACTAGGAAAAGAGATGGGATAGCAATGGCAGGTGGCTCACAGGTACATTCAAGTTGCATGGATAACACTGGTCAACAACAAATTTGTTGTCTGCGTTTTTTCAGTTGATTTAGGATGAATCTGATGCGCTGAATCCAAAAATCACATTGGTTTTGCTCAATCAGGTCAAGTTTTTGAGCTATGGCCACATGTCTTTTTTTACGTTTTTGTTCACATGTACGCTTGTGTGGAGCATTTTAGAAGAAGTTGGTGGGGGTAAAATGCCATGTCGAAGAATTGTTTTGATTGGAAATGATTATTTTAATGACAAAAAGTATTCAGGTCCGATAGTTCTGGGTGATTATGTCAAAAAGGGATCAGTTTGAAGTCATAAAACCTCCATTTTTTCTCGGAAGAGAAGGGCTTGGTGTACTGTGCAGATATCGCGCAGCTTCTGCTCAAGCTTGGAGTGCCACAGTACGAACCCAAAGATTGGAGACTGTTCCTTGACAGCAGCAAGCGAACACTGAAATGTGTTCTGCTACACAACGGCAACCAGTTTGCCTCTATACCCCTAGCTCACTCGAGTACACTGAAGGAGAACTATGAAGCGGTGAAGTATGTGCTGGAGAAAATTGGTTATGATCAGCATAAGTGGTTTATTTGTGTTGACCTGAAGATGGTGAACTTTTTGTTGGGACAACAGTCTGGCTTCACCAAGTACCCATGTTTTCTGTGCATGTGGGATAGTAGGGACCGTGCTCAGCATTACACGAAGAAGGACTGGCCTGTGAGGGAGGAATTGGTGCCTTGCAGAAAAAGGAACGTCATCAACGACCCTCTGGTTGACAGAGGCAGAATACTCTTCCCACCGCTGCACATCAAGCTCGGCTTAATCAAGCAGGCTCTGGACAAGGATGGTGACTGCTTCACTTACTTGTGCCAGGCTTTTCCAGGATTGACCATGGAGAAGTTAAAAGGTGGCATCTTGGATGGTCCTCAGATCCCTCAGCTCATCAGAGATCCAGAGTTTGGAAACTCAATGAACGAAGTGGAACTGGAAGCGTGGAAGGCATTTTTTCTGGTAGTGAAGAACTTTCTTGGCAACAATAAGGCCAGAAACTATGCAGAACTTGTCAACAACATGCTGACTGCTTTCAGAAACCTGGGCTGCAACATGAGCGTCAAGATTCACTACCTATTTTCACATATGGACAAGTTCCTGAGAACCTGGGTTCAATGAGTGACGAGCAGGGGGAGAGATTCCATCAGGACATGAAAGAGATGGAGACCAGGTATCAGGGTCGCTGGGACACAGTCATGATGGCTGACTACTGTTGGACTCTGAAGAGAGACCTCCCTGCCGCTGAGCATTCCAGGAGTTCCAAGAAATGGAAGTTCAAGCCCTGAAGTTTGAAAAATGGTGAAGCAACATGCAATTTACGTGTACTTACCTTTATCAATGCCCACCATTCAGTTTACAGTAAACCTGACCTGATGGAGAGAAATGGATGCCATTTCCTGATTCAGCAGTGCAAAAATACCCTAAATCAGTTGTAGAAATCTAGACAACATTCAGAAAGTAAAAAATTGTTGCCCAGTGTAATTGGGCTTCAGGTTTTTGCCTTGCCATTGCCTTTACCAAATAGATCATCTGCACAGTGAAGTTATATCTACAAGCACTCCCAGTTCAATATGGCCAATCAATTGCAGAGAAATGGGATCATATCCCATATGCTGGTATTCAAATAGGAAGGAGTTGTACCATTTGTCTATCTCTAAAAAACAAAACAAACCCACGCATAAACACCCAAATCTGCCACTCCCTTATATTTACTGCCTAAAGCAGCACACTTAATTTTTTTTTTTTTTTTTTTTAATACAGAAACAGAAAGGAAAATCAACACAGCCAACAATCCCCTTCCCTCCACTCCCCAGTTGTAGAACTTTCATGTCAATCTCAACATACAACTTAAAGGTCTGGCGATTCCCTTCCACCATTTTCCTGGTTCCTTTCTTTTTCTATTACATTGTGTATTCCAGTGTTTTTTTTAGTCTTCAAAGTTCTTTCTCTGTTAATTTCTGTTAACTTCCATTCTGCTGGATTTACTCAAAACCTGCTAGGTTATTTACTTGTTTATACTGGTTCTTAAAATATTCAATAAACATTTTCCAATCCTCCTGATATTCTTTGTCATCTATTTCTCTTACCCTTTTTGTTATACCTGCCAATTCAGCATATTCAAGCATTTTAAACTGCCACTCTTCCTTTGTGGGTACCGTACTTATTCTCCACCTTTGTGCCAATAAGACTTTAGTCGCAGTGGTGGCATATAATAATAATTTTCTTTTGTTTTTAGGGACTTTTGTTGTTAACATTCCCAAGAGGAATGCCTCAGGCTTTTTTTTGGGGGGGGGGTTAAAAAAAATTAAACAATTCATTATAAATTATTTCCCAGAATTCCCTGATTACTTTGCAGGACCACCACATACGGAAAAAGGATCCCTTTACTTCCTTGCATTTCTAACATTTACCTTTTTCTTTTTAAAACATTTTCACTAGTTTGGCAGCTGCTAAATACCATCTGTGGCTCATTTTCATTGTATTTTCCTGCAATGCACAACATGCCACCAATTTCATATTTGCTATCCATAAATTCTCCCACAGCTAAGTAGAACACTTTATCTTATCTCATGCAAGGTTCAAAAAAGCTACACTAAACACAAACTTTTAAAAGAGAGGCATCAATAGTACCCCCAAGATCCAGCTGAGGATGGATGGAAATGCATTTGTTGAAGACTTCTCATATTGAGGATTCAATCAAACATCGCTGCAAATTGCCTGTGTGGAAAATTCCACATCTCAGGTATGACTAGTTATGCCCTGAAATGGCTCTTGTTATCATTCCTTTTTTTCCAAAAAAAATAAAATGTAAATAGTCGCAAGAGTAGATGCTTACATTTCACTCAGGAGATGCACTGTTACAAACAGAGTACACTATCTAAATTGATTAGTTAATTTCCATCCAGATCCCTAGGCATTTAGGTATTGTCTTCATTGCAGAATGAAGTATTTAAGTGCCATCTGCTAAGAAGCTGAACTAGTATAATCTGCATAACATGAATTGTTGTAATAATGAAAGGCAGTTCATTAAAATTACCTTTTAATTAAGAGACTGGTAGCCGGTGTTCTTTATGTTACAGTGGTTTAGAAGAAAGAATTCTCTTGATCTTGCTATAATCTAAAATTAATAACAGGTTTTTGAAAAAAGACACACACAAAATATGACAGGATGTGCAGTATCACTGAGTAAAGGAAGCTGCCACTGTTATTCTGTGGAGAGCTGATTTACTTCAAGTGAACCGATGCATTAAAAGTGCCATTTAATGAACAGCTTCTCATTGTTAATAAGCAGATACTTATGCAGATTGTATTTGCTTTGTTTCTTTGGCCCCACCTTTCGGAGATGCTGGCCTACTGACTACAAGTGGCGTTCTGAAAATGATAGCTCCAGTTCAGAATTGCATTAATTAATTCTCACATTCACTGTGCTCCTGGAACAGCAATGCCAAAGGGAATCCCTCAAACCTTTCCTTCCACTAACAGCTGCTCTGCAATTTCTGCCACTGTGTTTTGCAGACTAGCTTCCTGCGACAGCGAGTAATTCTGACACCTTGGGCACCAGTTGTATCATCAGATGATTCAGAGGATTATAAGAGTGCTAAGGCCTCTCTGCTACCCTCTGAAGGCTCTGGCCAAGAATGGGAGGAACCACTGTTCACCATAGGCCACTTTTCTCCTAAAAAAGAGGAGGAGAGCGCTGAAGACTTACGTCTAATTCGCAGGTCTGAAAAAATATACATCCTCTCTCTGTGAGACAGAGAACCAACTAGGACAAAGAAACAGGAAACCAGTAACATCAACATCCGTAGCCCATCTCCTGTGAGACTTCCAACAGTCTGGAATGTAAACAGAATCTTGTGACTCCAAGCACTGCACAGTGGCTCAACAGAAACCTAACACTTGTATGGTTTTCCCCTTTCTTTTTTGAAGCACAATTAGAAATATTGATTTCAGCCCTATTATTTAGAGGTGATCCAGTCCAGTAAACCAGAAGACCAGGCTTCCCAGCCTAGCTGCTGACCTGGTTGGGTGGTTGGGAAAAGAGATCTGGGATTGCAGCCAATAACAACTTTCTCCTCCTCCTGCCAACTAAAACAATTCTCACATGTAATGTGCAGAAGCAACTAGAGATGGGTGAATCTGTCAATCTAAGTTTTTCATTTTTCCATTCTTAAATTCAGTATTCCACATCAGTTTGCAATTTTTAAAAAGTCCTCATGAAAATCGATCAGCATTTTAGTGTGAAATTCGCCTAATATACACAGATTTGTATCCAATTGTGTCCAACATGCAAATTTTTTTGCAAGGCAATTTCACTAAATATAATGCAGTTTTGTTTCCCAGTTTCACTAATATATGCATTTTTGTGAACACTTTTCTTTTGTATATGCATTTTTGTACCCATATCCTGGCTGGAGAAGTGCATTGCAAAATTCAGGGTGAATTTTGAAAGACGGTTGTGTCTTAGTTCTTGTATTGTTTTGGGAAGTGCAAAAGAGGGAAGCTTATCTTTAAACGTGAAGTGAATCAAATTTCTCCCCCATACATACAGAAAATGATTGTATAGCATCTTTTTCTCCTAAATTTTCCACCGCAGTCTACTATAGCGCTACTTACTCTAGAGCAGAATAGGCCTTTCTTCTTACCAGACTCTTTGCAAGAGGACATATATTGCAAAGATCATAAGAATTGGAGTGTGCAGTGAATTCAGATGAATCCTAAATTGAAACAGGCTGCTTTCGACAATTTGGGGGCTAGTTTGAGCTGAAGAAGAATCTCTCTAAAGTGCCCCAAACTGAAGCTGAGACCTCCAAAGTGATTTGGGACAGTTTGCAGATTTGGATGTTAGAAAGTGTACACAGTTTTTCTGCATATCCCCCCAAACACACCATATAATGAAAATGCCAGGGTGGGAAGAGGGGGCAGAGACAGCTCTTTTTGTGACCTGGCAGGTCTACCTTTCCTTTTCCAGGGCTCTCCAATCACAATGCTTTGTGGAAGGGATGTCTAAGTAATGTATCACCTGGTTCTTATCTTTTCTGTGCCCTTGGTTGTTCTGCTGGTAGTGCTTGCTTGGAAATGCTGGACATTCAAGTCCTTCTGCCTCTGTGTCACATGCCTGCACATCCATTCCTGTCAAATTAGCTTGGCATTTTGTTTATGTGACTTTTGGTGCCAACTGAGGAGAACATCAGCCTGAAGCTGCTTTCTTCCCCTTCCCATTCATTGCAACTCCCTAGCCCTTGCACCTATTGTTCTAAAAATAAAAAGTAAATTACCTTCCCAGTAGCACTTCTACAATACATGCCATTTTCTCAATAAAATTGTTGGTCACAAAGATACCAGAAGAGAATCAAATCCCTTTTAGAAATTCCCCCTAAAAGCAACTTTAAAGGCCAAAGACACACACACAGTGATCTAATTGACTGTAATTTGGAAGGTTTCTTACTCTGAATTTATGGTATTTTTATACAAATTGCCCATAAAATACAGTTTTAACATCTCCCAAACTTTAAAGACTGCTAAGGCTGCAACTATCCTGTGAAAATTGGTGGGATTCATCCCACAGAAAAGGCTAGTATTCCTGCAAATTTCATCAACTTCTGCTAAAAAAAGTTGTACAATTTCATATTTAAAAATAATAACTTTAAAGGTGTGAAGCACAAACACTTTGGGATATTTTGTATGTAATTTGACAGCCTTTACCGCTCAGAATGGGCTAATGTGCCAACAAATGTTGCTTTATTTATTTTTTTGAATTTGGAAAAAATTATTTCTCATTGACACATTTTTAGCTCATAAGCAAGACAAGGATACCTGCCGCACCTTATTGTTTAAAGGGATAAAAAATAGGATGGCTCATGGCACTTCTTGTCATCCTTAAAATGAGGCTTTTGTGAGTCCCTAGAACAGGGTTAGCCAATGTGTGCCCTCCAGGAATTATGGAATATAACTCCCATCATCCTTGACTATTGTCCATGCTGGCTGGGACTGATGGGAACTGCAGCCTGCCACTTCTGGAGAGCACCACATTGACTGCCTCTACTTTAGAGGAAAGGGTTTTTATCAGGCTTCCTCAACCTCTGCCCTCCAGATGTTTTGGCCTACAACTCCCATGATCCCTAGCTAGCAGGACCAGTGGTCAGGGATGATAGGAATTGTAGTGTCAAAACATCTGGAGGGCTGAGGTTGAGGAAGCCTGGTTTTTATGGTTGCGAGGAGGTATGCATGATTATCTTAGAAGTACTCTCCCTCATATTTCTACCAAAATTAGGTGGCTCTCAATCCATACAGAAAGAGTCAGCCCATACCTTTCACTGTCCAACTAACCCTGCAAAGTAGGCTCCCAGTCCTCTCCCCTCCCCTCTTCCCCTGTTCTCAGTAGTTTCAGGTATAAGAGGAGGTGGGAGCTTTTAAAGGTCCAGGTTTGATCTCTGAACTGACAGCTTGCGGTCCAATTCAAAGGGAAAGGAGACTTCAAAGCTGTGATGTTTGGAATGAAAGGACTCGTTATAGTCTGTTTCATACTGTGAAGTAAAGGACATTTCTCAAATAAAGGTCATCTGGCAACGTTATGGTAGAGCAAGGGCACAGAAAAATATCCCCCATTTTGGACATACAAACATGGTTGCAATGGCTATACTATAAATCTCTTTTTTCATTTTAAAATTGAGTTGAGTTTTTTAAATCACCCCAGTTACCCAAGAAGTGGAATACCACACACAGTCTCTTCCAACAACCCTGTTAAGTAGATTAGGCTGAGAAGGCCAAGGTGACCCAGTGAGATTTATAGCCAAATTAACATTTGAACCCAGGTCTTGTCCAGTATCAATGCACCATGCTGTTGAGAAAGATTGTGAAGCTGAGGCTCCAATACTTTGGCCACCTCATGAGAAGACTCGACTCCTTGGAAAAGACCCTGATGTTGAGAAAGATGGAGGGCACAAGGAGAAGGGGACGACAGAGGACGAGATGGTTGGACAGTGTTCTCGAAGCTACCAGCATGAGTTTGACCAAACTGCGGGAGGCAGTGGAAAACAGGAGTGCCTGGCGTGTTCTGGTCCATGGGGTCGGACACGACTAAATGACTAAACAACAACAAATTGAGAAATATAGCAATCTGGATACCAAGTCTTTTGGGGAACAGTTGAAAATCCTGGGGGAAGATAACAGGGAAAGCAGCCTCGAAATAATATCAGAAGAGCTGCCATGTGGAAGATGGTGCAGGCTTGTTTCTGTAGAAGGGAGATGTAAAGAGTAGACATTTCAAGGAAGCAGATTGCAGCTAAACATTAGCAGAACTTTCCTGGACAGCCATCTGCCAGAACTTGCTTTACTTGCAATATTCCTGCGTTGAGAAGCTAGTTGGTCTAGGGTGACCTTCAAGATTCTTCCCAGCTCTAAGATTCTATGATTTTACCTATATGTAAAATATAATATCAAATGCAAAGACATAAAGGATGCCAGAAGTACCGGTATGATGTGTGTGTTCAGGGGGAGGCGTTGTCCTTTAAAAGGTGGTTCCTATTACAAAGTACAAGCAACCTCAGACATTGCCTTGCTAAGGAATTCTAAGAAACCCAAAAAGTCAGAGCAGTTTTGAAAGCTCTGCTCTGTCATCTTGATTCAAAATGGTGTCCAGTTGAATCCAAACATAGATGAAAATCTACTCTTTGATTTCAGGACCCATCATGCAAAATTTGTTTATGATATCTGAAGCATAGGGGACAGACAGTCCAAATACATAGACAACAGGCAAACAAACAACTTTCCAAATAATAATAATAATAATAATAATAATAATAATAATAATAATAATAATATCTTTATTGTCATTGCCCCCTCTCGGGGACAACGAAATTACTTGGCTGCTCCATCCACCCAGGTAGGGCACTCCACACAAAATCAAAACAACTATAAAAACACTAATTAAAGCAATACAGTATAATACAGCAAGGAAGATTAGATGACTTTCAAAGTCCAGGCTTCCCATTCAGGGCCGAGATCGCTCTGGAGAAGAAGCTGTTCTTAAGACGGCTCGTTCTTGTCTTCATCGTCCTGTATCTCCGTCCCGACGGCAGGAGCTCGAAGAGACAGTGACCAGGATGTGATGGAATATATCCTCCAATATAGTGGAATATATCCTCACTTAACATTCTCTTTGGAATAGAGTTCCTATGAAAGATTAATAAACAGCATACACCTACACAACACACACACACACACACACACACACACACACACGGTACCTTGAGTCCATCACATCCTAACACTGGCAGAAACAAAATAATCTGGATAATAAAATGTTAATGTATTATTATTATTAGGTTATTTAGCTCTGAACTCAGAACTTGCTGCAGATAGTAAGCAAGCCTTTTTATTCAATTAGTAAGTATAAAGCACACAAAACAGATGTGATAATTCAGATAAATAAAACACTTTTGATTAACCCACCCACATACATAATTACACTTTAGGAAGTTAGTTCATGTTAATGAATAGCAAAGCCCTTTGTTTCTTCAATGACTGCAGTTCAGATGCTTTGTTTTTGATTTATATTATTGTATCCTGCCCTGGGAATACTCTGCAGCGAAGGTTGAGTTAAAAATATATCAAAGAAATGAAATGAACAAATAAAATAAATTCTTTACAAAAGGATATACACAAAGAACAATGCAAATGCTAACCATAATCTCAAATAGAACCAGTCATTGACATGGAAAATGCATAAATAGTGACCTTTACTATTAGATTATGTGAAGGTGTGAAATACATTCCAGAGATACGTTGATTATGAATATGCTAATAGTATTCAGAAGTAAATGCTCGCACATCTGACTAGTTTTTCCCCACCCTGAGTAATGACTTAAGCATAGGACAGCAAAAGACAAGCATGCACAAGTCATATCCAAAAATTGCTGCATTGAGGATTGCTGGTGTTTATGGTTTCAGAAGCTGTTTCGTGTGGTGGGACATGAGATGAAGAACCTCCCTCCCAGCACTGACATCACTGCTGTTTACCCGGACAGGGCTGGAATGGGGAAACAGCAGGGTCAGATGGACTGGTTGGACTGCTATCACTAATAAAGCACCTCCACCAGTGCACCCACGCAGTCCTAACCTCTTATCCTGTTTGAGTAAGCAGCACCACTGCTGGTGTCAGGTGCAGGGGTTCCATAGCTCCACACCACTATTGACCACTGAGAACATATAAGGTCCTTCCCTCCTTCCTTCCTTCCTGGTTTCCAGAACCACATGTATCTCAGCGCCTGGCACAACCAGTGTAGAAGAGTGAGCCATGGGTGGGAGGCAGGGAGCAGAACTCTAGCTGCCCTGTCCAATATGTCTATGGTTTTTCTGCTTGTGGTTTATTACTGTGCAGACACTAAGAAATTACTGAGGGGCCCAGGTTGTGTGTGCTCAGCTTCTAGTGTTCAGTATGGGTAAAAGAGAAAGGTACCCTTTATTGGGAGATGGGGAAAGCGCACATTCCACCCAAAGGAATATGTCATTCTACAAGGCATTCTACAGGAGCTCAGAGATGTTCGGTCCGGTGTGGCAAAAGCTTCAAAACAAAAACACGTCCTCTAAATACAGCATCTCATTGAAATGGAAGCATGGCAGTGAACCATGCTATCCGAGCATTGCAGCAAAAATGAAGAAATGGCATTTATGTGACAGAATAAATGGATGATTTCCCAAATGCCAGCTGCACAATGGGGACAGAGACAGCTCCTTCTGTATGACACACAATTCGAAAGCACAAGTGATAATACTCAGTTTGTCTCCAATTCCTTCCTAAGCTCCTAGAGCAATATTTTCTTAAGGATTAACTGTTCCTGAAAGAGTTGCTCTGGTACACTCTTAATCAGCATCAAGCTGTCATGCTTATTTTTCACCTCTGTGCTTTCTCCTGAAATGGGCATTGTTGCAGCCCCCCCCCCCAATAAATAGCATATACCAGGTTCACCATCTCTTCCCATGATGAAGATACACAGATAAGGAGGGATGAAATGCTAGTGCAAATCAACATTGAAAAAGGACCCTGCTTTGCTCAGCCCAGTGGAGTGCCATGCAGACAGAGTGTGATACAGCACACTATAGGTGGAAATTGTTTTCAGAGTGGGAAGAAAATGAATTTGGAGCCTGAAATTCTGCATACCAAATGACAGGAGAAACACCATCTGCGAGGGAGGCTGGTACTAGTGCCTTTCAAATGAGAAGTGATATCCCTGAACCCTGAGTCTATAAACAGAGAAGATCAGACACTTCTTTTTTTAAGTGTGTGTGTGTGTGTGTGTGTGTGTGTGTGCCCACACACATCCTTCTGGCTCTCTTCCTTTTGAATCAATGCAAATCTTAAGCAAACAACCTTACAGTTTAACTTTTAACACACCTCCTCACAACTGTGGCAAAGGAGGAATAGAAAATAAGGCATGTATTTCAGGGTGAGGAGTACGGGGCAATGGGGATAGGGAAAGGGATTGCAGGGAAACTGTGCTGTTAATGATGGTAATTAGTCTTAATCACTTTCTAGGTAAAAAATTTAAGTGGATTTATCACCATCAGACTCAAGCCAATGTGTCTGTCTATATAATCTGAGTAAGAATCCTCTTGCCTCTCCTTGCATACAGGTTTATTATGTCCTGAATAAGATGTAATAGGAAGCCATTGTTTGTTGTTAAATGCATGAACTGGCCCAAGTCTTTGGCTTGCACCTAGCTGAGGAGTGGAATAATAATAATAATAATAATAATAATAATAATAATAATAATAGTGGTTTGTAGTTGGGTCCAAATATGGAAAATGGTGGTTTGGACAAGTCATTAGCCAGGCTTAGCCAATGTGGACATCCAGACCTGTCTATCTGGTCCTTGGGACTTTCCCCAGGTTGCAGCCCATTGCCAGGCCCTATGCCAGTCTTGCTACTGTATATGACCTCCTTGAGTGCTTTTGTCTGGCTGAAGTGTGTCTTTGTGCTGTGTCAATGCCTCTTGCTGGTCTGGATGCAGAGTTGGGGATTGCGTGTCAAGGCACCGCACACCACCATTTGATGAATAAGACATGTGGACACCAGTATTTTAGGTTAATGGGCTAATAAAGGCCACAACTTTATTGGTTACAGACCTGGACCCGAACCAACTATATTTGACTCCTGCCTGCCATGCAGGGAGTCTCACAAGGGTTAACCACCAGTAGGGGGAGCCCTGTTGATGTACATCAACTCGGATCTCCCCTCAGGGTCACAGGTGAGGTCGTGTCATGGCTCTAGCTTCTACCTAGCTTCTTTCTAGCTTATGAAAGCCTATGAGATGGCTATGAAAGCTGCTAAGAAATCTTACTTTGCAGCTTCCATTGCATCCGCTAGCTCTTGCCCGGCACAACTTTTTAGAATAATTAGGTCAATAACGTCCTTAAGAGGACAATCAAATTTAAGCACAAATTCGACCCACAGCTGTGAGGCATTCGCGAGTTTTTTTGCGGATAAAGTCCTATTGCTCCGCCGTGACCTCCCTGCCAATTTAGATACAGTGACTGAACTGGAGGCCCCTCGAATGACTTCAGGTCCAGTGTTGGACCATTTCGATCGGATACTCCCTACTGATGTGGATAGATTCCTCCAAGTTAGTAGGCCCACCACCTGCCTCCTTGATCCGTGCCCGTCTTGGCTGATTAGGGAGTGTCCAGATGTTGCGCGGACCCCTCTGGTTGAAATTATCAATTTGTCCCTTGACACGGGGACATTCCCAGGGGAACTGAAGGAGGCAGTGGTGTGTCCACTCTTAAAAAAAAACTTCATTAGATCCCTTAGACCTATCCAATTACCGCCCAGTTTCAAATCTCCCATACCTGGGTAAGGTAATTGAGAGAGCGGTTGCTGAGCAGCTTGGTAGGTTTCTGGAGGAAACATCGGCATTAGATCCATTTCAGTCCGGTTTCCGTCCTGGTTTTGGGACGGAGACGGCTCTGGTTGCCTTAACAGACGATCTCCATAGACAACTGGATCGAGGCGGGTCAGGACTGCTGATCCTTTTAGATTTGTCAGCAGCCTTTGACATGGTCGATCATGATCTTCTGGACCACCGCCTCGCAGACGTGGGGATACAGGGCATAGCCCGTAACTGGTTGTGCTCTTTTATCTCTGGTTGGGGACAGAGGGTGGCACTAGGGAGGGAAATGTCGTCGCGCCACTCCTTGGTGTGTGGAGTGCCGCAGGGCGCAATTCTCTCCCCGATGCTTTTTAACATCTTTATGCACCCCCTTGCCCAGATTATCCGGAGCTTTGGGCTGGGCTGTCACCAATATGCTGATGACACTCAGCTCTATCTGCTGATGGATGGCCACACCGACTCGGCCCCAAACACATTGACCAGATGCTTGGAAGCTGTGGCTGGATGGTTTCGTGGGAGCCGATTGAAACTAAATCCTTCGAAGACAGAGGTCCTATGGCTAGGTCGGGATGGCATGGGGATGAGGGACCAACTCCCTTCTCTTGCGGGGGCCCAATTAGTGCCATTGCCTTCCGTTAAGAGTTTGGGTGTAATCCTTGACGCCTCCCTTTCCATGGAGGCACAGGTTACAGCAACAGCCAAGGCGACATTTTTCCACCTTCGCCGCATCAAGCAGTTGGTCCCTTACCTTTCCCGCCCTGACTTGGCCACAGTGATCCATGCGACGGTCATCTCCAGGCTTGACTACTGTAATTCGCTCTACGCGGGGCTGCCCTTGAAGCTGTCCCAGAAACTCCAGCGGGTACAGAATGCTGCAGCAAGGCTCCTCACGGGGTCTCTGCCATGGGAGCATATTCACCCAGTGCTTTTCAAGCTGCACTGGCTCCCGGTGGAGTACAGGGTCAGATTTAAGGTGCTGCTTTTGACCTTTAAAGCCCTTCACGGCCTAGGACCCTCGTACCTCCGGGACCGCCTCTCCTGGTATGCCCCACGGAGAGCCTCAAGGTCCATAAATAACAACACCCTAGTGGTCCCGGGCCCTAAGGAAGTTAGATTGGCTTCGACCAGAGCCAGGGCCTTTTCAACTCTGGCTCCGGCCTGGTGGAACGCTCTGCCTCATGAGACCAGGGCCCTGCAGGATCTGATTTCTTTCCGCAGGGCCTGTAAGACAGAGTTGTTCCGCCTGGCCTTTGGCTTGGAGCCAGTTTGATTCCCTCCCTCCCCCCCCCCTCTCTCTCTCTCTTTTTCCCCCTTCTTTTCCTTCTCCTCCTGCGATGAGGCTACATTTTAATATTTTAATGTTCCATTATTTTAATTGTTGTGTTTTATTTTTGTTTTTAAGTTTGTAATCATTCATCTTGTTTTTATTATTGCTTGTAAGCCGCTCTGAGCCCGGCCTTGGCTGGGGAGGGCGGGGTATAAATAAAAAAAATATTATTATTATTATTATTATTACCTGGGCTTTGGACAGGAACCACGACTCCTGGATTCCTTTAACGGAACACCCTTAAAAGGGAGGGGCAGGTGATGGCCACAACCTCACCTCCCATCAACAAAGCTTTTCCAATGCCTAACCGCCACATGAGCCAAATGGCTCACCACCAAATACCCTCACAACTGCAGCCAACACCTAATGCCCTCAACAACATTGGCCAGCCAAACATCATTTCCATGTTTGGAAAGATGAACACCATAACCACGGAACAAATTCTCCGTACAAAATGTGATGTCAAAGTACGCAATCACATGGCCATTTAGCATTAGCATTTTCCGTGCCACCACTCGATTCACAAGCTTCCTGGCCTTGTTGATGGCAGCTGGGCAGAGAGTGACATGCCATACACGCCTCTCCAGTAGAGACGACCAAATCAAAGTCATGTTAGGGTATGAGGTCACCAACCTATCCAAGTCCTTATTTATATTCCATGTCAAGTCCAAGCCTTTCCTAAAGGCCAAGTCATTCTCCCCCAGCTGCATGACCAGAGGGTTGGGAGGGCTAAGCAAAGCTGCTCTAGCTCTCACTGCTGGCAAAAATTCTTCCCATTGCATTCCACACCTAGAGATCCAGGAAACTCTGATGTCTTCAGGCAATCCTAGCCTACATCCCAAACCGCTAATAATGGTGCGTGCACAAGCCCAGTGGACAATGCTGTGACTACAGATCCAAATGCAAACCCCAAAGCGCCTAAAAGTAAATAAGTGACAAAGAGTGTTTAGAAGGCGACAATGGCCAATTACATATTCTTGTGTAAAATAGAGACACTTGGAGGTTCTGGAATCACAGAATTGTACAGTTGGAAGGGACCTTGAGTCCATCTAGTCCAGCCCCCTACAATGCATGGATATGCAGCTATCCCAAACAGGGATTGAACCTGCAACCTTGATGTTATCAGCACCACGGAAAAGTGCAAGGCCGGCCCGCAATCCTTCCCTCCTGTGAAGGAAACCAGCTGTGCAGAAACTTCTGGCTCCAACCTGTCTTCCACTACTGTGACCCACATTGGGGAAATTTTGTTTCTTTATGCAACTCATATTTTGCTGTTTAAGTTCCAAACATATTTCAAGAATTCATTCATTACAGAAGGGCAAAAGTCACTGGATCCTTTACAGAAATTTCAAACCATGTTGGCTGTAGCAACTGTTTGCAGAGCAGTTCTGTTGGCCTTCAAAGCACCTCCTGTGGCAGCTGGTCTCTTTCTGTCCCTTGAGTGATTGTTTAGGATAGTAAATGCCAACTGTATTAAAAGCCGAAGTTGTGATATATCACTTTTCTCCACTTCATGTTTTCATTTGCCTTCAGTATTTCTGTCAATTAATACAATACCATCCAGGGGGAAAGTTATTTTCTAGAGTTTCTGTTCCTTATCTCTATCTTCAAAGCACAATTCTGTCAGGAGAAGAAGAAAATAACAATGAGTGAATTAAAAAAAACAGAGAGCACTGACATTTGTCAAGATAGCTAGGGAAAGTTTTCTTAGACCATTGTAAAGTTTGGGCACGCTAAAGGAACAGGCTGTCTGCTGTGAATAATGGTACTAGCAGACAATAGTTAATCATTCTTTGCAGAGAAGTAGATGTTTTAGAATATGTGCAGAAACTAATGTCTGTCTTTTTGAAACTGTGAAATACAGATTCCTAGTCCCAGTCCTAAGCAAACTGACTGAAATTCAGACCTAAAACAAGACCTTAAGGTGGGAGCTTGGTTCTTTGAATTGAAACTTGATGGACTGAAAGTGTCTTCACACTCTGAAAGTCAAGTAATGTTTTCCCTGTACAGCCCATCTTTATAGCTACATTTCCATACGTTCCCAACATTTGGTATCCATCTTGCTACTCCAGCATAATTTTTGCCAATTGTCAATTTTGTCACCTAACTAGAGAAACAATATGGTGTGTGTCATATGGCTGATCATTTTTGTGGTAAGAGTCAATGAACTAGTTCAGATGTAACAAACCATGGTTTGCTCGACCAGAAATAAGCTATTTTTCTGCATGCTTCTTCCTTCCCCATCTTTGGAATGATCCCCCCCCTTTTCTAATTCATTTTCTCATACGCCTTAATACAATACTTCCAGGTTTGTTAAACCACCATGTTCTGGCACATCAGGCAGCTGTGATTTGAACAATTCCTACAAATCAAGATATCAAACCATGGTTTGATCCTGGTTTGATTTCCTAGTTAGTAGGGTGCTCTCTAAACATAGGGTGGGATTCAACTCATCAGCCCCATCAGCAAAAACTCTGCACAAGGATTTCTGCATGTGCAACGGGACCTTCCCCTCTCTTAACCCTCTTCCCTCGAACTCCCAAAAATTGACTGGGAGGAGTGTCAGGACAGGGCACAGGGGAAGAGATCTTCCATTTGGCAAGCTGAATTGAACTAGGCTGCTATTTGGTGAATTGTCCTCACAATATTCAAGTGGCCAAATGTTATTCTTGTAAAAGAAATCCAGAAAAAAGTTACAGACAAATTACCACAGTCTAAAAAATCCTTCCAATTTATTTCCAGTCTCCTTCTACCAATATCTCCAGGACTGTAGCTCAGTGGGAGAAGAATGGATATTGAAGGGCTGTTGTGCAGTGACAGAGCATCTGTTTCCTGCAGAAGGCTCCAAGTTCAACATTTCCAGGTAGGGCTGGAAGAGACCCTGAAGATTTGTTGCCAGTGCCAATAATACTAGCTAGATGCACCTTTGGTATAAGGCAAGTTCCAGTGCAGTATACCACTGTGATTCTCTAATCTAACCCCACTCCAGTCCAACTCCTGACTCTTCATAATTGTGCATGTGTAAGAGGAGAATCTTCTTGAAGGAGCATCTCCACCCCCATCATTCAGCCCTACACTGAGGTCCAGCTCTGAGGGCCTTCTGGCAGTTTCCTCACTGCGAGAAGCGAAGTTACAGGGAACCAGGCAGAGGGCCTTCTCGGTAGTGGCACCCGCCCTGTGGAACACCCTCCCATCAGATGTCAATGAAATAAACAACTATCTGACTTTTAGAAGACATCTGAAGACAGCCCTGTTTAGGGAAGTTTTTAATGTTTGATGTTTTATTGTGTTTTTAGTATCCTCTTGGAAGCCGCCCAGAGTGGCTAGGAAGACCCAGCCCGATGAGCGGGGTATAAGTAATAAATTATTATTATTATAAATTATAATTTCATTTTAACAACTCTCTGAGGACTCAGCTATACAGCTGCAAATAGAACATTTTAAGTGTGTTTTATGTGCCTCATATAATGTGACACTAGGTGGCGATGGTGAGCCTTATGGAAAATTCAATATATTTTTAAAAACACTTTAAAAGAAAGCAGTTTCAGAATGGTTTTTATATGGGTGTAGATTCCACCTGAGAAGAAATGACAACTGTAGTAAATGTTCTTAAGAGAGGATTAAAAGCTCAGTTTAGCTAATTTCAAGATATGCACTCTTCTGTTCATCTAAACAATATCCAATACAGCTTCCAGCAGTGAAAGTCATTGACACGACACTCAGGAAAATCTCACAGCAAGTAATCTTTCTTATTCATTAATGGATGAAATGATAAAGGTAGGATTGCCAAGAAGTTAAAAGAGAGGACTTTGCTGAGGACTATATAAGGAAGGGAGACATCATTATGTTCCAGAGGCAGGTACATGTTTGTATCAAAATAAAAATGTGTGTGAAACATATAGGAGCTTCTATTGTTCTGCTCATCCTTTCAATTGATGCCTAGGCAATACCCATGTTTGTCTACAGAGAACCCACATCTGTAGATCATTGGTACATAGTGTAATGTTTATATGGGGTTGCTCGTGTGTAAGTTGCCGCCACTCCTGGCTAGGTTGCCTGGTTAAACCTTTTCTGTCTGGATAGCCCTTCACTTCATGGCTGTTTCAGTCGCTAGCAGAATCCGTAAGTGGGCATTTCTTGAATCTCTTCCAGCAAAGAAGTTCTTTGACGCCAAGTCTCCGCCTACTCTCCCTGCGTGGAAGTCTTCTGCGCAGGGTGGGTGTGGGCAGCGGAAGACCCGTGCTCTCCCCGCTGGTCTCCAGCGAGGAGTCCTGGAGCCCCCTCACCGATTCCCCCATCTGCCCCCCTTTATCCCTGGTGTTACGCTGATTTCCTTCTCCAGCCGATGAGCTGCCTCTCTCCCTGCTGGGCCCTTCTCCAGCATCGCTTTGGAGCCTTGCCTCCGCCTCTAGCTCCGATGGCAGTTCCCTGACATATAGTCTCTGCATTTGGTGGTCTTTTGACAATCAAACAGTTCATTACAATATTTATCACAATCCAGTCTTCCTAATGATTCCTGTCACATCTGCCCATCAAGTAAGGTAAAGGTAAAGGTAAAGGGACCCATGACTGTTAGGTCCAGTCGCGGACGACTCTGATTTGTGTGCTCATCTCGCTCTATAGGCCGAGGGAACTGGTGTACAGCTTCCGGGTCATGTGGCCAGCATGACTAAGCCACTTCTGGCGAACCAGAGCAGCGCACGAAAACACCATTTACCTTCCCACCGGAGCGGTACCTATTTATCTACTTGCACTTTGACGTGCTTTTGAATTGCTAGGTTGGCAGGAGCAGGGGCCTAGCAATGGGAGCTCACCCCATCATGGGGATTTGAACCACCGACCTTCTGATCGGCAAGCCCTAGGCTCTGTGGTTTAGACCACAGCGCCACCTGCGTCCCTCAAGTAAGGTAGAAGGTCGAGGGGGGGAGGTCTCTGAAAAGCAGTTACCCCAGTGCAATTTTTTGGTTATGCCAGAACAATAGTAAGCCCAAGTGAAAGAACATCATGGTAACTGGTGGTCCAGGTGGCCTTGGCGGCTAGCAGTGTCTATTTCCAGCTTCAGCTGGTTTGCCAGCTCTAGTTCCTTTTGGACAGAGGTGACTGGACCACTGTATTCCATGCTCTAGTAACCTCCAGATTGGATTATTGCAATGCACTTGGAAACTTTCAACAGATGCAAAAAGTAGCAGCCAGATTTCTGGATAGAGTTCCATTTAGAACCTACATAACTCTGATTGAAAACAGCTATCTTGGTTGCCAGTTTGTTTCAAGGTGCTCACATTAGCTTCTAAAGTCCCAAAAGACTTAGGTGCTGAATATCTGAAAGACTGTATCCTTCCCCACAGACACTCTGGGGAGTTAATATCAGCAGAGGGGAGACCTCTTCTTAGTTCTTAGTTCCATTACCCTCCTACATCTGGTGGGGCTGGGGAGGGGTGGAGCAGCTCTGGAGAGGGCATTTTCTGTGGCAGCCCCCAATTTGTGGAATTCCCTCTCCACAAAGGTGATTCTGCCTCCTTCATTATGTAGTTTTCATCCCTGGCATCCAACATCTGAGATAAATATATTTAGGGCTTGCCCTATTCTCTTGATTGTAATATATTTTAATTGGTTTTAATACTGTCTTTTTAAACTGTTGTAATCTGTCCTGATGAATGGCAGATGAGAAATTTAAATCATCACCATCACTCTTGGGGGGGTGATTCCCCCTCCTTTTTAATAGGCTGACATTCAAGCCATGTTACAATGTGAAGGAATTCATTAAGCACCTAGTGGGATTTAAAATATAGCATGGGACACTATATGTTCCCTCCTAGATTACAGGGGTCTGTATGTTATGCAGATCTGCTCTAAAGTAAATACCGTAATGCAGAATCCACTTTGTTTCAGTGATCTTCTCTCCTGTATTTTTCAATCAGACGGTGCTTACAGAATTATCGGGCTATAAAACTGGATGGGCACTTCTTTTTGATGATGCATGCCTTGTTTAAAAACATTATTTTTTCAGGCTGATACGTGGGACATTGCTTTTTTCAGTCCGTGGAGCGTTTGTGCTCTGTAAAATGCCATTCAAATCAAAACACTGGTTTCAGATGCCTCATAACTCAGTGGAAAAATGTGAACGCAGCCAGGATTCTGAGTTTCTGAAAAATGTTTGCCTTGGATCTGCTTACTGCTAATGGAAGGAGGTTACTTCTAGAATTACACGCTCTATAAGTCGTTGCAGACAGATTCTAGTTTAAATACGGGCAAACTACAGACTCATTTAATCACCACATTTAATCATAATAACATCCTGACGGGCTGATCTGTCCCTCCTCTTTGGATATGGCTTCTGTAACATTTGCAAGGCTAAGTAAACAGATTTCTAAATTCTGTTCTAATGTTCCACGGTCCAACGCCTAGCTACTGCACACACACGCACACACACCAGTTCAAGAATTTAAACTTTGCTACTTGCCTAAAAAAGCAGCAAAACCACAAATATTTTTTTTTCTTCCTGGAACAAAGGGTTCTTGAGCTTCCACACAGGACTTTAAAATCATGTCAGCTGTAATTCTCAAGACCGCAGATACAATATAGAATTTTTAGCATTAACTGCTTGGGCAGCCATAGACTGGATAGATTGGAGGTATTATCTTGAAGTAGCAATGCAATCCAAAGGCATGGCAAAAAAAGGAGGAAAATTGATTGGCAGGAAGGAGAAAAAAATCAATTACAGATAATAGTTCTCTGTTACAAACTTCTTAAAACGACCAACTAGAATGGAAAGCAATCATAGAAAGGAGAAGCCAAAAGTTACTGGTCTTCCTGGTGGGCCACTAATGAGCCTCCTTTCCTTCTGTTCCTAATGTATGGCTTTTGCTAGAGGACAGCTGATCAAGAGAGGTCCCTGATGCAACCAAGGGGGATAGTGGTCTTCCTTAGCTCCTCTCCCAATGGAATGACTGATCCTTCAGGTTTAAGTTAAAAGTTGTGTACATCGCTCCCGAGGATTTTGGCAAATGCTCTAGAGTTCTGTGATGACTCTATAACAGGTGGGTCCTTATCCATTTCCTTTAAAGTCCATGGAACCACCCACTACAAAATGTGCTCTCACAAAACCATGCAATTTACCTCTCCTGCCTAGGTCAACTCTATCCCTGTGCCACACACAAACTGATAGGCTACTGATGGGAACTGTAGTCTGAAAACATCTGGAAAGTTCCAGGTTGGCTATCTCTATATTTCATCATACTAAAACTCTGGAGTGAACTATAAAATCTGGAACGGATTCCTCAACGCTCTCTGGGAATGCACAGGCCTCATTTAGGACAGGTGAGCTTATTAACTAACAGCATCTCATCTCCCATGGGCATTGTTGATGGAATGATAGAACAGAGCATGGCTTTTGCCAGCACACTCTTGTGTAACATTGATAGGAAACTACTAGGGAAAAACCTTCTCAGGGATAGAACCCCAGCTATGGAATGTCCACTCCATTGAGGCTCACCTGACACCTTCCCTGTGGTCTGTTTGATGTTAAGGAATGAACAGGGTGTTTCTCCAGACCTTGGATAGTGCTAAAGGAGAATTAAAGAAATTCATGGAGAACAAGGCTACCAATTGCTACTAACCAGGATCACGATGTTCTTCCTCTGAATACCAGTTGCTGGGGAATACAAGAAGGGAGCCTGGAATGTCATAATGGAAGATACGACAAAAGCAAAAGGCAAAATTAGTACATGAGACTGGTATAGCAGAAATGGGACTAAACATAAAGGTGTATTAATTTATCTAAAACTCCGCTGGTCATTTCAGAGGTGAAGCTGAGTCAATCATCTCCCCTCCTGCAATGTTCAGACTGTGGGTTCCTATGTTTATATGGAGCTAGAAGAGGGAGGTTTATCAGCATCCCAAGAATTTCAGTAGTACAACAAATACTTACAAATATATAGAAAGGGGGAGACCCCCACCCCACCCCAAAAAATAGGGCAACAAGAATTTAACGTGCTCAGTGGAAACTGAATGCTGACTAACTGGAGGAAGAGGAGAGAAACAGGTAATGGGTTGTAGGTGGAATGACGTGGCTGGAACCCTGAGCAGGCAGACTCTACGGTGCAACATTTTGTTGCAGGTGTCCCTTGTAGTGGTCTAAACTGAATCACTTCAAGATACATTTAATATTACACATGTCTTATGCAATGTGTATGTGCTGTTTATTACTGCCACTGCTTTTATCCTCCTCCCTCTCTCTTTCCCTCTTAGTCACAAAGGAAGTCACCGTGTAATGCAAATGATAAATATAGCAACACATAGAAAAGAAGGAGCACAACACAGATTAGTCATTTCCCCCCATTGGGGCTATTTTAAGAATGACTGCGTGGATTGCCTCCCCCATTTTTGTTTTGTTTTGAAATGTATTGCTCTAATCCTGCCCACATTTATGCCTGCATCAGCTCCATTTCTTTTTGTGGGCTTTATCCATCCATAGCTCTGGGGTGGGAACTGTAGCCTTGGCATGGTCATTTGTGGAGATTTTCAGGCACAATTAAAGTGTTTAGAAGAGCAAAGTTCTCCCTTAGGAGCCCAACAGTTTCACATTTCTACTGTGAACTGTGACTCTTTGAAGTGCTCTAAGGCTGACCTATTTGTCCAATTGGCATTTCCCCTTGATCTTTCTATTGCTTTGAAGTAACACACACACACACCCCACCTCAGTTGTCATTTGGTCTTAATAGAAAAGGACCTAGAGCCAAACCCATTTCCGTCTCACTGCATATTCTGTAATATATGTACAGGCACCAAGCGTTTTTACCATATTCATGTAGAGCGTTCCTCTCCTCATTTCACTCATTAATGTTTTTTTAAAAAAAGAAAATAATTATTTTAAATGATCTCTATACTTTGGGAAAACAAAAAAAAATACAGAAAACAACGATGACACAGAATTCCAAAATAAATGTGATGGATAGAATATCTCTTAGGTGGCTTTCTGACATCTTGGCTCATAGCCAAGCTCACATGACAGTTTTCATTTCCCATCTAGGCATGTGAAATGGAAAAGATTTAAATTGTTTTCCAGGTGGTGGCTGCAGCTAAGAGTCCAGAATAAATAAAACATGGATGTTAAAATAGGCTGTTTCCAATAGAACACTGGATTCACTATTTTACATGAATTTAAGCAAGGTATAATGGTCGTTGAGTCACAGGTCAGAACAGCGAAAGGCTGTACATATCACTCAAATGTGGGGGTAGGGACTCTTCAGCCCACAGGCCAAATTTGGCTTGAAATGGGTCCCAATTCAGCCCATGAAGTCATTACCTCCAAATTATGGCTGCCTGTCCCACAGCTGATGTCAGGTGCAGGGCAGAGACATATGCCTGCATGACAGAGTTTCCTGTGGGGAACCAATCCATCCCTGATGGGCATGACTTCAAGCCAGCTGGATTGGCTGTGTGACTTGATTGTGCAGCCGATGCCTGCAAAAAAGAACTTTGTCAGCCCTGTGCTTAGAGCTGGCAGGCTTTGGGCTGGCAAAGCTCTTCTGCTGCAGTTCTCAAGCACCTGGCAACCAGCTGACTTTGGGGCATTTTGGAAGTGCTGCACAAGGGACTTTGACCTGTTTAGGTCGGGTTAAGGGTGCGTGGGGACATACAGGGACCTGGTCCACAGAGCCAAAACATTTCCCCACCCTTGCTTTAATTGTAGATATTCATTTCTGGAATAGTGGGAAGAGTAAAAGGAAACACTGTAGCTTCTAGGAAGGAGATCCGATATATCCTTTGTTGTTGCTGTTTAGTCGTTTAGTCGTGTCCGACTCTTGGTGACCCCATGGACCAGAGCACGCCAGGCACTCCTGTCTTCCACTGCCTCCCGCAGTTTGGTCAAACTCATGCTGGTAGCTTCGAGAACACTGTCCAACCATCTCGTCCTCTGTCGTCCCCTTCTCCTTGTGCCCTCCATCTTTCCCAACATCAGGGTCTTTTCCAGGGAGTCTTCTCTTCTCATGAGGTGGCCAAAGTATTGGAGTCTCAGCTTCAGGATCTGCCCTTCCAGTGAGTACTGAGGGCTGATTTCCTTAAGAATGGAGAGGTTTGATTTTCTTGCAGTCCATGGGACTCTCAAGAGTCTCCTCCAGCACCATAATTCAAAAGCACCAATTCTTCAGATCACTGCTTTGCTGTGGCGAAGGGGCTTGAATAACTCAGAGAAGCTATGAACTATGCCTTGCAGGGCACCCAAGATGAACAGGTCATAGTGGAGAGTCTTGACCAAATGTGATCCACCTGGAGGAGGAACCAGCAAGCCACTCCAGTATCCCTGCCAAGAAAACTCCATGGACAAAGACAACAGATATATCCTAGTGTATAGTATTTTTCACTGACACCCCACAAGGCCTCATCTCAACTAAATACAGGTACAACATAATTCTCAGGCAGGTCACTGTGCAGTAGGCCTAAGGAACAGAGAGCTTATCCCAGACATTTGTTTTCAGTGCCAGAATGGACCTTGCAGCTAGCAGTGCCCCATAAGGTGTTGTGAATGGGGTACCACTGCTCACAGCTTCCCAACAACATAGGTGGCTGGCACTTACTGAGAGGGAGGGTCATGGCACATAGAGCTTGGTGTGATACATGGAATGAAGCCAATCAGATGCTCCCTCTACCATGCACCACACCAAGCTCACCATTTCTGGCCCCCACTCCTTTCCCCTGGAATAAATCCCATTGAACACAGTGGGACTTACTTCTGAGTCAACATACATCGGATTGCATTACACATGACTCTATGGGGATAAAAATTCTGGCCTAACTCACAGAGCTGTTAGCTAAGGATTACTGTGATAATCTTTTGGAAGCTCTGTGAAGACTCAAGAAGGGCTAAATCTTATTATTGCTGTATCATCCTGTCCATTGCCAGCTCTTTTGTTGACTGTAGTGTGTTTAGAATGCTGCATCTTAAAAGTCATCCATGTCTACCTGCTCGCATATCCACAGAGTGTGTCACCTTGAAGAGTCGGTTGGATGCTGCATCCTGCAGTGGTATGTAAATGCACTTGAAGAAATGGTGCTGCTCACCCTTCCTATATCATCGCTATCATGAGCTCTTGGTTCTTGGATCATGGACCATGCATTTGCATAGTGGCTGTTAAACTCCACTCTGTTCATTTGCACAGCTGCTCTATCTGCACTGCTTCTTTGTGACCTTCTTCGCATGCAACATTAACCGAAGCTTAGTGCAACCATGCAGGCATGCAGAAAGGAAACCATGACCCTTTGCTCTTCCTGTGGTTATTCTGTTGCTGTGTTATCCTGAGCCAAGCCACGCTTTGGCTTAACATGTCATCTGACCTCAGGCTGGTGGTTCAGCTCTCCCAGATATACCATGAGCTGTGAACCATAGGGCTAATTTTTGCTAATGACAGATTGTAATACCTAGGCCTATGTTTTGGGTATTCCCATTTGGAGATGACCGAAATGTTGAGGAAATCCAACAACATTTGTGACTCACAAATTATTATTTTTTATTTTGACCCCAGTGTTTGAAATGTGGACTTTGAAACGGGACTTCTCCTTTAAACTGTGAAGGCTATGTGTTTGTCATTGCTGAGGGTGGGTGGGTTTCCTAATAAGCTGAATGAATAACTGAAATAAGTACATACACAAACAGGATTTACTGAATAAGTTGAATGAATAACTGAAATAAGTACCGTACGTACACAAAAAGGATTTACTGAAAGTCATTGCAAGGCAGTTGGCAGGTACTCCGAAATACTGAGTCATGTTGCATGCCAACTCTGTCCACACAAATGCAAATATCTACAACACAATCACTCATATTGTCAGAAAATTCCCATCTTCTGCCCTACCCTTTCCACCACCATTTTCTTCCCTAAGATCAGGGAGAGCATGCCTTGTGGTTGCCTTTGTGTAGAGGGCGCATGATTTGCTCCTACACCTGGGAAGAGGGGACATCCTGCTGTCTCTGTGACACTCTTGTCTCTTAGTTCCTGTCCCTTTCCTTATAAGGAGAGTTGGGTTTTACAAGTGCTATCTCCCTGTGGGCTCAAAATTCCTCTCTTGGGAACTGACTATATCCAGACAATCATACTGACATTTATTTAGCACAAAAGCAAGAACCTTTTATCATAACCTTGCGCTGCAATTTAAATTCACTTATCTCTATAGTTATAAGGAATATACAGTGTCAGATAACAGCTACCCCCGTGATCATCTGGAATGGGAGGGGGATGAGTAAAGGTTAGAAGAGGTAAAATTATAGCACTTTCCAGATACAATGTGTTCAAAAACTCAGATAATTTAGGTGTCAATTTTAAAGGCTCCTTGTCAAAAGCTTCTCGTGTACTTTTCTCTGATTAGAATCATGATTGGTGAGTTTTCCTTGGTTCAGTCTGGAATATGAGCTTCATTTGGATCAGACCTAAACTGTTTCATTTTAAGCTCTCCCCCCCCCCCCCACACTCCAATCTCCATGTCATGTAGACTTCCTGATCAACGCTATTTTTCTAGAAAAAGAGGTGCTGGAACCATGAATGCCTCCCTTGTTCTCTTATAATGGCAATGGTGCCCAGCTGAGAAGTGCCAGAACCCCCCCCCCCCTGCTCCTGATATCAGAATTAAGAGGAAAGGCAGAGGCTTATCCTGCCTAATCCCTTCATTTGCCCTGGCTGAGTGGGAGCACTCAGGGTCTTTGCAAAAGTGCAGCTGATTAATTAGTAAGAGCAATCAATCAAAGAAACCATGTCATTGACTAAAATATCAAGGTACGTTGACTAAAAACTTGTGGCATGTTACAAATTTGGTCATAGCCTAAAATTTCAAGTTACAAGAAAGGAGATTCCAACTAAGCATCATGACAAACTTTCTGATGGTAAGAGGTGGAATGAACTCATTCGAAAAGTGGTGGACTCTCCTTCATTGGAGGTTTTTAAGCATCTGTCATGAATGCTTTAGTTAAGATTCCTGCATTGCAGGGGTTGGAATAAATGACCCCCAGAGTCCTTTCCAACTCTTCAATTTTATAAAACAATGCTCCCAGTTGATCTGGTATCCATATATTTTTTTTGGAGGGGGTCAGAGGTAATCAATTATTTCTAATGTGTTGACAGAAAGGGTTAATTCCAGTTTTGTTGGCAGGCTGCTGACAGAGATAATTACATGGTGATTTATGATAGCTAGATGATAGCTAGTCTTGGTTCAAGTCACTCTGGGAAAAAGAGCGAACACAGAATTAACCTCTGATGCTCTGAAAAGGCTGTTTTCTGTGTCAAGAGACCAAGAAGCTCTCAGCTCCTAGGAATTCTGATGGGGTTAAGGGACTTGTGAATTGAGGAACTAACATCGCTCCCAAATACCACATAAGACCCCGGTTGGGCATGGTATGTCCAAAAGCCCCTTTTTCTTAATTATTTCTGAGACAGTTATAATTTATAACCGGCCAGTGGAAATTTACATTCAGTACATGAGCTGATTTCTGGCTTCAAGAAGAAGGGAATGGAAGTTGATCATTAAAGGGCTGAAGGCAGAACAAGAAGCATCCTTTAATGATTTCAGTCAAGAAAGTTTTATATCAACATGGGAGTGTGCTAAGAAAATTTATTTTATTTCATTTTTGTTTTGTTTGCTTGATGAAAGTGCTGCTTAGAAATCAAAAGTAACTCTGCCACTCACAGTGAGAACGGAATGTGTTTAATTTTAAAAGATATAATGCTGTGACGATCTAAAGGCGGCGATGGGAGATGTAATGAGACTGAATTGTTAATAAGATCGAAAACATTCTATAGGGCAAGTATATCTTTGGACATTCCACTCTCTGTTGGCATCCTTGATGAGCAAATAAAATGGATTGAATCAAAGTTAGATCTAATGGAGAATGAAAGTAAACCAGAGACAAATGAACTGAAAAGTGGAATCAAAGATTATACAGAGGCTCTGGAGAATAATATGGATAAAGGACGGGCAGAACCAGAAAGTGAAAAGTGCAGAGTTGAAAGGAACAGATGGTGAAATGGAAAAGTCATTCACACAGATGTTTGGAAAATGAAACAGCCAAATGGTGGGGTTGTGATTCTGGAGGAGTGGATTGAATTGGGGAGATGGCACCGATAGCACTGAGAGAGAAAGGGCGCTGTATACAACTTGGAGTGAATTCAGAGGAAAAAGCTATGAAATCTCTGGCTCTTTTCTTGGAAAAAGTATAGAAGAAGTGTAAATGGAAGAGATAATTTATTAGAGAAGGAGGGAAAACCACGGCAAACGCAACAGCAAATGGGAATGGAAGATGCAGAACTGGGTGAGAAGTAATGGATACATAATAAGAAAAGAACTATGGAATACTATCTCAATATAAGATCACAGTGGAGAGACATGTATATGGATGCAAATGGAAGAATTGATTATTTTTTAATATGGAGGAATGGCTGCTGGAGTTATAGGAGGCAAAGTTGATATGTTTGATTAGAGGAAAAACCATTGCTGACATTTATTAATAACAATCATTAGAGAACCCCTTTTGGACTTTTCAGGTGAAGAGGGAAATGAACAAATTTGAGACTTCTGGATCTGAAGATTGGGAAAATGTTCTACGTTCTGTTAAGCAATATTTGGATGTCATCCTAGAATGATTTTTTTTTTTTTTGAATAATTATTTAAATGTAACAGAGATGGAAAATCGGAAGTCCATTTTATTTTTATTCTTTTCTTTTCTTCTTCTTTTTTCTTTCTTCTCTTTCTTCTTTCTTTGGTGTCCTCTGTTCTGGGCCTATATTTGGGTCCAAGGATTACATGCAGAAGAAGGTGCTGGGTGGAAGGACCCTGAGTGAGAGGCAGGGAAGGGAAGGGAAGATCTCCCAGGTGAGAGACTGGAAGGATCCACCACTTTCTGTGTGTGACAGGGGTTAAGCTTTAATAAAATCTTATGGGGAAAAAACATACAGATGATTGGGATTTTGTGCATGCACGCACACACACACACACACACACACACACACACAACTAATGACAGCCTGCAGCTATGTAATTCACATTCAGAAAAAATATACTTACTTCTACGTTGTGGAAATCCCTATATTTCCATTACTAACTCTATAAATATTGGGCACTTAAGAGAAATCTTGATAGCTGCATCATGTGGAGAGAAATTGTGTGTGTGTGTGTGTGTGTGTGTGTGTGTGTGTGTGTGTGTACCATTGAAAGAATGTGCCTGAAGTGGCTGTGTATGCACATAATGCAACTGAAAATGAACACAGTTCAACACCTAATTGGTCATATGGAATAAAGCTCAGAAAGTGTTCAGAAAAACTGTCCAAAGGAAAGAGCAGTGCCTTCCGCCCCCACAGATCCACCCACAGACGCTTTCCTAGTCAAAGATTTGTGTGGGCTGCTGCTGCTGCTGCTGCTGGATGGATTTGATTTTCGAGTCTACTCTAAAAGCTATATAAAAAAAGAAAGGGCAGAGCATCTAGAGACAGCAACTGTATATACTGAAAAAGCTGGAGTTCCTATAATTCATGAAACAAAGCAAGACTTACTTAACTAAACCTGGGTATTAGTATACTTATTTGGGAGAATGAATAATACTAGCTATTGCATTACTGTCTTTTCTGCCTTGGGGGCAGGTGGGGGCAGGTTTTTGGCTCTTTGTGTGGGGAGAGCCATCACTGCTCCCATTCTTAAGACAAGGACAGAAGCTTCAAGAGAGTCGTACATTTTATTATTTTGAAGCAATGGTTGCATCCAGCCTTCGGCTAAATGGCTTGCCCATGATCATCTAGAAATGTGTGTTTCGTATAGCCCACTTTCCACCAGCTCCTTTTTTCTGCTACTCTGCTCAAACGTACAAAACTTTCACCCAATCCACAGATTTCACTATCCAGGCTTGCTACTTCTCTTTTTTTCACAAGTCTGTAATCGAATGCATGGAAGCCAGAGCAGGATCGTGCATACTGTCGCTACCCACAACCTTGCCCCTCCGTCAGCTCCGTGTGCACAGAGGTTCTATATATGTGTATATAAATGATGCTTACAAGCAGAGCATGTTTTCACTCATTCACTGCATATGGTTTCAGAATGTGTGAAGGGGATTTCTCACACCTACATACAGCTTCCTGCTCCCTCACCACAGAAACCCCTCTCCCCACTCTCTCACACAAAATACAATATTTCACGCAAGGGCTATTATACTCCCATTTACTCTGCATCCAGTACATTCCCACCACTGGTTCGGGAAGTGGTGTGCACACAACATTAGGCAAAATCTGCACCCACCACACAGCATTGCTTCCTATTAAATACTGCATTTTGATGCATTATCCACCCCCCCCAAAAAAAACGAGCTTTAATCTGAATTGGAAAAAGAATGACCTTGCTGCATTTTAACCCAGTACACAGCCATATAATGACAACAAGCACTCCCATGGCACCACGGCTTTCTTTGTGGTAAATTAGGATAGATATTACCTATAGATGGTTCACCTGATAGAGCATGAGGTGCTTAATCTCAAGGTCATGGTTTTGAGTCCCACACTGGGCAAAAAGATTCCTGTATTGCGAGGGGTTGGACTAGATGATCCTTGTGGTCCCTTACAACTCTATAGTTTGGTGATTCTGTGAAGATTCCATTCTCTGTCAGCTTCTGCCCTTTCCCCCCGTCTCACAGACATTTTTGCCTGGATGTGCTCTCATTAGCTTATCAATATATCAAAAGCAGAATGCCCTATTATTTCTCCTAAAGCTTCCTGATATTGCTGGCCTATCTCTACACAACTGTCTCTGCACAACCTTGGAAAACAGGGAGGATATTTAGATTCAGGTGGATCTGGATAATTTACTGCTCTGATTTGCTCAAAAACAAAGCTCTGCCACACAATGTGATATGAGACAAACCTGAATATGATTCAGGGATAGTTAATTGGCAGGCATCTGTTTCAAGTAGGGAGCTCCAACTTTCAGAGTAAATGTAGGCTGGTGATTTTGGGAGAAGAAACTAGACAATGTACACATAATTTACTCCTTTGAAATTCTGAATGTTTAAAACCATTATGAACTGGAGGAGGCATCCAGCATTTTCACCCCCAAACCAGCTCATTAATAGGAACTGAAGTCTTGTCCAATAGCACAGATACCTGAAGAAAGTTGCAAAATCTGGAATCTGCGAGTTTAAAAAAATCAAGATGCTAGTTCCTTGTGGCTGCAAAAAATGTTATGGACCACAAAGTATTTACTAGAGTGTGAGTCAACAGGAGACTTTCAACAGGACTTCCAGAAGTGTGAATGGTAGAGACTAGAAATCAACCCTATATCCCCTTTCCTTCCCCAGTGTTTTTGATGTTCCCCTCACCTTATGCACTTGTATCTTCCTTTTCTTTTCTTCTCTTCCCTCAAACATGATGTTCTTTTATCTCCTCCATAACCACAATCCTTCACAAAAGATGCTGATTTCTGTTAAACCATTCATATGTGCAAATAAAGCAAATACATATTAATCTGCGTGTCTTTAAGAGGACTGTAAATGAATTCTCTTTATTTCAGACTTTGGGCTGGGCTGGGGAGTTACAAAGAAAGTATATTTATTCTCTGAATATTTGTGTTTTCTTTCTTTCATTCTGTAAAGGGGTCTGAGAAAATTTTCAAATTCACAAAATAGAAATCCCTTAAACATAAATGAATAAGATAAAATAACACCATCCTCTGGAGCCAAGCTAGTCAACATAAATAAAAGAAGAACCATTCCTGTTAAGGACGCACTGAAATATATTTTTAAAAATATTTAAAAGGCTGAAAGATGGGGCTTTAGCATCTGTTGTTTGAAAAGTAACTGCTAAAGATATCAAATGGATGGGTGGGATTTTTTTTTCAGACTTCCAAGATCCCCAGATATCAGGGGGATATCATCTGAGGGATGCAAAGGGGTAAAGGGAAAGGAAGCTGGTATGTCAATCACACCAGCAAATCACCAGCAGTGTGCATGCTTTAATCCATTAATGGGGGATTTATCTGTGATCATAAAAGCAGGTTAGTCAGCCTGGAAGCGTGTAGGTGGGAGGGGGGGAGAGAGAGCGTGGAGAGAGCAAGAGAGAGACAGAGGAAAAGAGGTAAAGAGAATAAATACACTGGTTGAATTGCTGGGAAGCCAATAATCAGGGCTCTCGGACGAACTGCTCCTGTGAACATCCTGCTTTCTTTAGAAGGAGACCGTGGCTTGGTGCTGCTGAGATACATATTTTTTTAAACCCTCCTCATAGTTTGATAGGCATTCCCAATGCTTTTTGTGCATGTCTCTAAAAAGCGTTGACGTGGAAAGAAGCAGCAGCAGTAGCAGCAGCAGAGAGGAAAAAACTGCAGCTCTTCTAAAAATACTGAGGGCATGCAGGAGTGTGAGCAGGCTGGGGAGGAGGAGGAGGGTGTGAGAGTGCCTCACACCATGTTTTCTGGATGCCAGCTGGGTGCAGTTTTGGAAATGTTCCTCCTGTGAATGGAGGCACCATGAACATTTGGGAAGTGATCCTGGCTTTCTTGATTGTGGTACTCATCCTTGTCTCACTGCTTTCCAACGTGCTGGTGCTGATCTGCTTTCTGTACAGCGCAGATATCCGCAAGCAAGTCCCAGGATTGTTTATCCTCAACCTGACCTTCTGCAACTTGTTGATGACTGTTTTGAACATGCCCCTGACCCTGGCTGGGATCATTTACAAGAAGCCGCCTGGAGGAGACCAGCTCTGCCACATCGTGGGTTTTTTAGAGACTTTCTTGACCACCAGCTCCATGCTGAGCATGGCAGCTCTAAGCATAGACAGGTGGATAGCGGTGGTGTTTCCTCTCAACTACCATTCCAAGATGCGCTACAAAGATGCTGCTCTCATACTGAGCTATACATGGCTGCATTCAGTGTCTTTTCCTATAGTGGCAACTTCTCTTTCTTGGGTGGGTTTCCATCACCTTTATGCCTCCTGCACCCTCTACAACAAGAAACTGGAGGACAGGACACAGTTTGTGGTTTTCACAGGGGTCTTTCATTCTCTCAGCTTCCTCCTCTCCCTCGTAGTCTTGTGTTTCACATATCTAAAAGTGCTGAAGGTGGCACGCTTTCACTGTAAAAGGATTGACGTGATCACTATGCAGACCCTCGTGCTGCTGGTGGACATCCATCCCAGGTAAGGAGATACCTGTGTCCTTGACTGCCAAGGGCACACACTTCTGAGGATACCTGCGGAGAGACAAGATTATGTTCATTATCAGACTCAATTGCCATCCATCTGTAATACTTTTTTTAAAAAAAAAATGTAGCACTTGCCTAATTCTAATCTGCATGCTTATATTCTCAGGTCTCCTTGTAGCTACAAAATTAATTGCCAATTATATCCTGCAAAGAGCAAAATATGTCATCTAGGAAAACTTGGCTGTGTTTGAGGGCTATAGTGGAATCAAAAGGTTTGCATGTGCATACATGTCCTTTCAGGTAGTGTGCTTGAATCTTTGCTGTTTTCACTTACCATGAACAGATTCATCATGCCTGTTCATTAAAGTTAATCAGTAACGTGCATGGGTGTTTGATGAACTGGATCAGGCTGAAATTCCTTGTGTTCCTTAAAACTGCAGTGGGGAGATAGCACACTGAATACCATTCTGCTTTCTGTGACTTTGTGAATGTCACTTTGGAGTCAATAACTTTATTTTCCTTGAAGGAAGCATGCCCAGAGAAATAATATTTCCAAAAGAAGCATGAGCAACCAACTAGGTACAAATACATCCAAAATAGCATTGAGATTCAAATTAGTACTGACAAGCAAAGGAGACTTGAGACTTGTTCGAGAGACCTTAAATCAACCCATATTTTCTAGGTATGGGAGTCTCAAGACAAGGGAGGGGAGAGGAAGCAAGCAATGACTAGGATGGGGAGGGATAACTAGGGGGAGGTACAAAAGGGAATGTCACAGAGAATGAAGAAGAAATATAACCAGGGGATCTTTGTAGTGGAGGTTTAGATATCAGATGTGAGAAGATTTGACAGGTGGAATGTCATCTGACTGACTTTGCTAGAGTAGATTTTGCTTGTGGGAGATGAAGGTACAATGAGTTTCTTGAGGTTTTCAGTTGGGGGAGAAAAAAGAAGGGAGAAGTGTAACCAAGTATGTGACAGGGAGAAAAAAGGATTCTGGTGTGAGTGGGAATGCATGGATGTGGGGGGTGGGGGGGAAACCTCACCGGAAGAATATAGGAAAGAGAGATGGGTTTAATGAAGGTCCCAGCTACGAAGCTACTCATAATTTTTCTCTCTGTCTCCCCCACCCCCCTCTCTGTATCTATACATTGATGAGGCAATAGTAATGCGGTGTGGTGGCTTCCTAAAAAGGCTGAGTTAAATTTCAATCATTTAGAACCTGTGGAAGACAGGAACAAAGTAATGTAGCTGCCTATCTTTTCCCTTCACTGTGAGTAATAGCAGCTGGTCAAGGGAGAGGAGGCGGGGAGGCAAGGACTTGATGGGAATATATATAATTTTGCATGCTATTTTCTTTTCTTTTTATTTCATAAAATTTACATACCACTTGATTGTACAAAAAAAAACCCTCAAAGCAGTGCACAATAAGTTGAAATAATAAAACTATCACTAAAAAAGAATACAGCCATAATTTGAAGCATACAGAAAGTTGAAACCAGAATACAGTAGTCTATTTTTTTAAAATAAACTCATACAAACTTTTGAAACATCTGAATATGCTTGCCTAAATAAGAATTTCTTCAGCAGGCATTGAAAAGTATACAGTGAAGGTATAGAGAAAGTGAATAGAGATAAGTATCTATCCTTATTTCATAATAGTAGAACCCAGGGTCATCAACTGAACATGAATTATGGGAGATTTGGCATGGACAGATGGAAGTACTTCTTCAACTAGCACATGGTAAACTATCACATGAAGTAGGCAAGTCCACTAACTTAGATTTGCTTTAAAGGGGGATCCAGCAAATTGCTGGAGAATAAGGGCTACTAGTCATAATGGCTATAATATCATGTTTCTGGATGCCAGGAGCTGGTAATCAGGAGTGCGCAGAGAGCATCTGTGCTCACTTTCAACTTTGGGCCACTGAAGGGCATCTGGTTGGCATCTGTAAGAAACAGAATGCTGAACCAGAGAGGATTTTGATCTGATCTAGCAGGATTCTTCATGTTCATATATAAAAATAATATTAATAATGGAATCAGTATGGTCTCAAGAAAGTAAAAAAGAAAAGAAAAAAGTGCACAGTCAGATGAAATAAATAGAAAGTAATAGTATTCATATAACACTTTAGAGCTCAAAAGTCTTCAAAACATTACTTCATAACCTTAATATCAGCCTAGTAAGGCAGACCAGCATAATCACCCCTATATCCCCTGGTTGCGTGGCAGTGGTTTACCTAAGTCTGAGTACAGTGGTACCTCTGGTTAAGAACTTAATTTGTTCTGGAGGTCTGTTCTTGACCTGAAACCATTCTTAACTTGAGGTACCACTTTAGCTAATGGGGCCTCCCACTGCCGCCACATGATTTCTGTTCTCATCCTGAAGCAAAGTTCTCAACCCGAGGTACTACTTCTGGGTTAGCAGAGTCTGTAACCTGAAGCGTCTGTAACCCGAGGTACCACTGTAGTGAGTTTGCGGCAGAGGTGAGATGCAAACTGGGAGTTGCCTTATCCATATCCCAATATTTTATGGCCCATCTATACATGGCATTGCAGACCAGTGAATGGATTCAAATTTACTTGGAAATAGCTGTGGGGGCTTAAAAGGGCAAAGGTGAGATACAAACGCTGTAGCACAGCAGGGGGTAGTTGTAGCCATCCCTTCAGGTTCATTTCTCCAGTTTAAATCACTATTAGCCTCACTGAGGGAGAGGGAATGAAAGCTACAAATTAATATGAGCACCTGTCTTCACTGTGGCTAAAAGCAGTTGCCAATTTAAATCAGGACAATAGCATGTTTCAACTAACCATAGGACAAACTGCAGTTTGCCTGGATTCAGAAATAGTGCATAGGTGCAGCTAGTCTAAAGTAGAAGTGTAAGCTTCTAAATTCCCCCCTCTGGCTGCACTAGAGGAAGAGAGGAGCTTATTTTTTAGTAAATGCATATCAGACTGTACTTTTTAAAGAGCTGTTATCAAATATATATCAAATACATTCACTGATATTTGATATATATTTCATTTAGCTTGAAAATAAAACTGGGTGGTCTGTGACCAATCAGTATCAAAATAGCAAACGGATAGAGCAAAGTGATAAATATTCAAGTCTCTGAAAAACCAAATCTTTCCTTATGCTAATTTCCTAGTGGATCTTATTTTTACATGGATAATAGGAGTTTATTTTTGAAGTGTAGCATTCTGCTCAAAGTGTGACTTCTGGTAACCATGGTTAATTCCAGGTGTTATAAATTTTACATTCCTTCTCTTGTTAATATGGGAGGCTAATATGCACTATATCACCGTAAATGTCCTTAATTATAGTCTTTCTGTAATACCAGACTCCCTGCATACCACCTAAGGTAAGTTGTAAATCCTTCCCAAAAGTCGTTTTTATAAAGGAAACATTGACCAAATTTGTGCAGCCAGAATGAATGATGTTATGCCAGATGTCAGGATATGTCTCCCCCTGCCCCGCCTCCAGAATTGGTTGTACATCATGGTGCAAAGTCATTTACAAGCCTTTTGTTTAGGGCTATGCAGCAACCGGCAGTTGAGCAATGTTAAGTAGGAAGATGCCTTATGGTGCCTTAAATTGGAATGGTCCAAGGAGTTCCGTTCAGTATGACTGGGAGGCATATGGAAAGACTCAGGCAGCTCTAGGTTCACTCAACACTTCTGTCTCCCACTCTTTGGTTTATGATCAGAGGGAAATGGAAGAAAACTGATCCTTCTGACTTTCCAAACTCAGATCTCTCTCACTTGTAGCTTTGCAGCTAAGCTCGACGGCATCACCTTATCAAAAACTCCTATATCAACCCTTTCCAGCCTAGTGCCCATCAGACATTAGGGACTACAACTCCCATCATCCCTGCCCAGTGGCCACGCTGGTTGGGGCTGATGGGTGTTGGAGCCCAAAACATATGGAAGGCACCAGATGAGTGAAGCCTTACTTATGGTCTTCCTCAGCCATAGCATGGGGTCTTTAGTGATCACATTAAGGATAAGCCGGTTAGTTGTCCTCTGAATGCATGACTCCATAGCCCACGCTGCATAAAAGTCAACAAAGCCACAGTGCTCATCAGTGAGTATGGGGCCACGTACACAAGTCTTAGATGATTATGCCCTTATTTTTGCTTTCCAATACTCACGTCATCAAGCTAGCAAGTTTGGACAGGTGGGGTTTAAATGGGCTTGGGTTGTCTCCAGTGCTTTTTTTTCTTTTTTTTAAAAAAAGTTTAGGGGTACTCTCATTTTCCTACTCATATTGAAATACTGCCCCTCAATGAGGCCAAACTTAGATTCACAAAATGTTTAGGGGTATGTGTACCCCCAGAAAAAAGCACTAGTTGTCTCCACCTTCCAGCCCCCGCCCCCACTCCACGTAATGAAGCTTAAATCAAAGCTGATCAGTAGGACTAACCTTTTTTGTTATGTGGTGGCATAAATGCCATTGAAATCTGTATGTTTTTCATCACCAATCATATTTCACAGCATTTCTGTGCCTCTTAGGCACATTTTCAGTCCACACCTTGAAGGGAAGCAAGAACAAAGTATATAAATGAGATAACTGAGAAATAAAAAAACCCTTATGGATATAGGTTTTGCAAAGGTTGGATTGGATCATTGACATTTTGCAGTATAATGCAGATTTCCTTCTCCATATGATTTGGGAGGCGTTCAATAACACTATCTAAAGTTTGTTCAAATGGGAGCTTTGATTTCACAGGAACATGCAGACACAGAACTGTATAGACAGCTAATTATAAGGATCATACATAAGGAACACCATGAATTCAGATAAACATGGTTTTGAACAGTAGAAGTTCTGCGGTATTTAAATAAAGCAATAGTTTGAATCTATTAGATTTGCATCTGAGCAAAATCTGACGGTGTGGAGAAGCCCACTTGTGAGGGTCCTCCATGAGTGGTGAGCATCTACTTCCCCTGGAATTTGTTTCCATCTGGTCTTTTACACACACCCACACACACACACACACATACACACACGCACACACACAATCTTATGGAGTAACTCAATTTGGCTAATCTGTTAGATTTTGCATTTTCTTTCTTCTTTTTTCAAAGAAATCTAAGCGGGAGAAACTGTTTGAGCTAGACTTTACCTACCCTCTTATTTTGCCCCTGTAGATGCTTTGTACCCCAACGCTAAGGGATACAAACCTAGGGGTGGGTAGAAAGAATGGAAGAAAGCAGGAGATAGCCTTTCCAAGCCTTCAGAATGGTTCAAGGATAAAAGATCCTGGGCTCTTCCAATATGTCTGGAAAAGAACTTGGGTAATGTTGAAAAGCAGCGAGCTTCAGAAAAGGGCTGTGGCTCAATAGTAGAGGACATGTTTTGCTTATGAATAGATCCTAGGTTCAATTTCGTGATGTGTCTGTATAGGGTTGGGAAAGTCTGTTACCTGAAAGCTTCTTCCCATGGATATCTTGGTTGGCCACTGTAAGAACAGAGTGCTGGACTAAATGGGTCTTTGGACTGATCCAGCAGGCTCTTGTTATGTTCCTGCATTCTTATTTATTTATTTAATTTCTTACCACCCTTAACCATAAGATCCCAGAGCAGGTTACAAAAATAAAATATATCATTATAAAAGAAATAAGGAAATAAAACTGTTACAAAACAAGAAAAGTATAGAAACAATTAAAAACAGTTCCATAAATAAATAAATAATCTATATGTAAGAATAATAGTAAATAATAAGCAAACAAACAAACAAAATAATCCATATGTATAAACAAGCAAACATAGTTCCAATGCAGCTGTAAAGATTACTTTATAAAACTTCATTAGCTGCCCAGAGAATTTATGCTGGAGATGTAATGCTAGAGCTGCGTACGAAACTCAGAATTTTCTTGAAACAGAAGCAATTACTGGTTATCTCCTGCGAATGAACTTTCTAGCTGGCCAAATAAGAAGTTGAGGATTTAGTTTTACCAGAAGACAGAGAACTAAATTCATTCATGATATGAAACAGAGAACTAACAGTTGATCTGAACGCTGTGAAAATGCTTTTTTAAAAAACGTTTTGAAAAATACATTGAATTTTGCATAGCTCACTTTCGCCATCTAGTGTCACATTTGTACATTGCACTTTACAACACATCTAAGACGTATTTGCTGCTGTGTAGCTGAGTCCTGGGTCTGAGGCACTTGCCCAGAGGCACCAATGAAAGCCTTCACGGGTGTGGTTCCTGTGTCAAACAATCTCTCATACATAAAAGCTAGTTGAAGACACAGCAGCCACATGCAGACTTCACCATGTATACACTCACTTTTGTTCAACAAGGCACTTTCCTTACACCTGATGAAATTCTTTGTGCTACGCAACTATGAAAAGCACAGGAGCTTGTCTTGCTTTCCACCAGCAGTTTACAAGCTGTCTTAAAGGGCAGGCCCACAGAGAGCACATTACAGTAGTTCTAACTGGGTGTTGAAGCCAATTGCACAATATTTAAACATGTTATGCCTGGCCGCTAAGAGTTCTTGCGAGGAAAACACCTGCAAAGACTTGGCTATCCAATTAACACTTGTGTGGTTTTCTTTTTCTTTTTCTAGTTATGTTTACGGCACTGCCAAAATGCAGGCATTTTGTGCGGCTTGAGCAGAGCAAAAGGAAAGAAATGTCACATATTAACAAGATTATGTTCTCTAGCCAGTCTAAGGAGCAAAACATGGATGCTAATTGCCATGATCTTGTAACCTCCTTCTTGAACTAACTTCATTTATCGGAGTTTTCAGTGTGCTCCGGCTAGCCAAGTGACCTCAGCTGCCGCAACAGCTCTTCTGCATTTTGTACTTCCTATTTTAGACAGAAAAAAAGAAATCTGTGACCATCTCAAAGGTTCATTTTATTTTTGTTACACAAGCCTATTGCTCCAAGAGATGATAGCATCTTAAACTATTCCAGGCCTAAAAAGGAAAGTCTATGAACCCTACCCCCTATGAACATTTACGCAGCATAGATTTCAAGGAGATGCAGGAAAAAAATGAAAATGGTTGCATCAGTCTTTAGAGAGGTGCAGAACAACCCTAACCCCTGATCTGTGCAGCTGCTTGGAGTTAGTTGAGGGCACCTTCACAGGGTTCTGCTAGTGTAGGGATGGGAGCTGCTGCACTCACTGAAAGTGCATTGGAGATGATACAATCTCTGGTCTTTCCCATAAGAAGTCATAAGCCTGCTGGATCAGGCATAGGTTGGCATGGCATTGAAGCCAGGATCGGTACATCATTCCACAAACCCCACATTGATGGGTCCGCTAGGCTTGCACCGCCCCAAACCCATTCCATTGGAGTTGGCCAGTGCTGAACCTTCTCAGTGTTCTGCCTGGACACTGAGGTCCAGCTCCGAGGGCCTTCTGGTGGTTCCCTCACTGCGAGAGGCCAGGTTACAGGGAACCAGGCAGAGGGCCTTCTCGGTAGTGGCGCCCGCCCTGTGGAACGCCCTCCCATCAGATGTCAAAGCGATAAACATCTACCTGACATTCAGAAGACATCTGAAGGCAGCCCTGTTCAGGGAAGTTTTTAATATGTGACATTTTAGTGTATCTTTCATCTTTGTTGGAAGCCGCCCAGAGTGGCTGGGGAAACCCAGCCAGATGGGCGGGGTACAAATAATAAATTATTATTATTATTATTATTATTATTATTATTATTATTATTATTATTGGACCCCTGACCATTAGGTCCAGTCATGACCGACTCTGGGGTTGCGGCGCTCATCTCGCTTTATTGGCCGAGGAAGCCGGCGTACAGCTTCCAGGTCATGTAGCCAGCATGACTAATCCACTTCTGGTGAACCAGAGCAGTGCACAGAAATGCCATTTACCTTCCCGCCGGAGTGGTACCTATTTATCTACTTGCACTTTGACGTGCTTTCGAACTGCTAGGTTGGCAGGAGCAGGGACCGAGCGACAGGAGCTCACTCCGTCGCGGGGATTTGAACCGCCAACCTTTTGATCAGCAAGTCCTAGGCTCTGTGGTTTAACCCACAGCACCACCCACGTTCCATTGGAGTTGGCTAGTGTTGAACCTTGCCAAAACGTAAGCCAAAAAAGCAAGGTCTCACTGGGCAACCAAGTGCAGATTCCAACCAGGTAGATACCCCAAACCAAGCACAGGGTGCCAATCAGGTTGAGAGGGAAAACAAATCCCTTCTGGCCCTGACAACCAGCAACCCAAAATTGTTCAGGGAAGGCTCTAGTCCAAGGGGAGGTGGGTGGGAAGCTCTCAAGGCAACATGGCCCTGAGCACCAGAGGAAGCAGGCTTATATAGTCTTTCCCTTCCTTTTTCAAGGGCTCATGGGACAGCTTTTTTCCCCATGAGCCCATTGCACAGGCAAGATACTCGCAAATAAGGCAGCTTGGCAAGATCTATGCTCAGATTCCTCAGGATATGAACTACTATATCCTATATGAACCATCCAGTCAATATTGTAGGCACACGTTTGCTTTGAAGCACAGCATGGACAAAATAGTAAATAGCGAACCAAATCATCTATGCAGCCATGTCCCTTTCAGGAGCAATATATACATGTTTACAGGAGTCATATTCTGAAACAGGTAACGCCTGGGTCATCTGCTCTTAAACCTGGCCCAAGCATTCATAATTTACCCAAAATTAACAAGTCTGTTCCAGCTCATTCCAAGAAAAGCTACGTCAATCAGGCAAATGTGATCTGTTAAATTATCTATTGCACGGAGACTGGCTTGGGAATAATAAGCATAGCATATATATTTTTCTACCTCTTTCCATCAATGTGCATCATCAGTCATGTAGACATTTCTTGATTTAATCAGCGGAGTAAGATTCTGGCCCTACACATTGCCCAGACATATGTTGCAAGTGTCCACAGTCTTCCTGCAAACCTGCTCAAAATGTACTGAGATCCAATTCTGAAAGGAGCAGCTCAGGGGCAGCAATCTATTATGCCATCACACCTAAATAAATGACTAATGTAATACGTGTGACTGATTTAAAGAGTTGCATTTAACCCTATTTAAATGTCAAAGGCAACCTGAACTAAAAGGCTTGATTCTCTTCAGCTACCTTTCTACTCTGCGTACAGAAATAGCACTGATTTCAGCCAAGTGTTTTATCAGGACATCGTGGCTATTTTAAGACCCTAATAGCTTTTCACATGGCTGAAAACAGCCCAGAATTGGCTCAACTCTGGACCACCTCAGGCCAATTGCATGCTATGTATATTCAATATTCCTGCATCAAATGTAGCAACATAGAAATCATATACACTATTCAATCTCCAAGGTGTTTTTGCCCCTCGTGGCTCTTCAAATAACATCCCAAAGAAAGAAGTCAGACATGGTAGTGTTCATTTAGCAATGATTAACAGAAATATTAAATGAAAGCATTAAAAAACCCAGTTCATTTGGACAGCACAATAATATACGATCATTTATTATTTAAGTATTCAAAATTCACAGTGCTCTGCTCACAGCCAAGTCTCTTCTTTTGTCAGGCGTGTGCAATTTCTAACCTATCAACCTGGCCATGGTCTTCCAGCGATGTATGACAGCCTGAGGGGAGCTGGATAAATGTTCAGATTTTGTAGATTGCAGAGCAAGCATGTAGGCAAGGACACCACAAAATACGGCAGGTTGGGGTTATGGTCTCCACATCTTTAACCCTAAACCTCATTCAATACTTTGCGTTAAGGCCAAAATTCATGTGACGTTAAATGTGTGTAAGTTTTTAAAGTGCATGTTTTTATTCTTTAAATAGCAGTCATGAGATGAGGGGAGGAGAACCACAGTATGTAGGCCAGGTCAATTTATCCCTTTCCCTCGATGCAATGGTACCATCATTGCATATCCTCCAACATTCCTCGGATGAAAATAGGGACATTTCTCCCTCATTCCTGCAACTGACCCTCCTCAAACCCCCATTTTTTCTCTCCCCCACCTTACAGAGCATTTCTACCACAACCACACCAATGGGAAACAACATACCACTCCGAGAAAACCCCTTAATCCCGATTTTTATTTTATAAATAAATAGATGAATAAATAAAGACTCCTTGTGCTACACTCCCCTTTCTTCCTGCCCAAGGCAAGCCTGCTCTCTTCCTGCACCTCAGAGCTGGCCAGCAGCAGAGCAAGCCAATCGGGCGCCTGGGGCGGCGTGTGTGCCCTGCGCCCAGGTGTGGGGCCAGCCGGGGCAGGACACACTGCAGGGCCTCCAATGAGTCTGCCTGCCTCCTCCCAGCTACCCTACAGCTGACGAGGAGGCAGCAGGTGGACCGTTTTGTCCAAGAGAGAAGGTGGGCAGCTTGTAGCTACCACTTCTTCTGCCACTGGCTCACCCTCCTCCTTGAGTTTGGAGGTGGCACTGGCAGGGGGAATAGGGACATTCCATGGCCATATCAGAAGCCAGGATGCCTTTCATGATTCCGGGATTGTCCCTGGAAAATAAGGACACATGGAGGGTATGCCAATTCCCCCTCATACCAATTAAATAAGTTACTAGCCTGGGAAGGAAGCATCTCTTGTCACCAGTACTGAATTTAGATACATTTTCTGTTGGATTAACCCAAGTTAATTTTGAAAGTCCACTGTGCAATTCCCACAAGGATTCTTGTGGCATCCTTCTATCTGGATCTTGAGCTCCCCGCCTGAAATTCTTTGAGTTACATCAGATTCAGATTTCAAAACTCTTTCACCTATGTTGTTAATTGAATTACAACTATAAGAATGTATTAATAATTTTCCAAAATATGATCTTTTCCTTAGCATGTCAAATGTTCAGTTTACTTACCAGAAGCCTGCTTATTGAAAAGGTATAGTTTTAAAGCATTGGCTTATATTAAGAGATGAATATGTTACTGCTCAAAAGATTCTCCTATCTGAGTTAGGTGAAAATTTTCCCCAAACTACCGAAATCTACAGAAGGGCTTGTATCAATGCATTTTCTATGTCCTAGCTGAGTGTCACATTTTAAAAGAGCATTGAATTCCTCTAATCTAAAGCAAATAATCATTTCACTACAAATCCATGAGGCTACTTGCCATAGTAGTTGGCAAAATTAGGCCCCAATCCATCACAAAGGTGGATTGCCTAGGCAGGCACAATCTGTGGCCCAGTGAAATAACTAAGGTGGGATGCAGGGTTGAGTAAAAATCAGGCCAAATCTTTATGACTATGGTAGAAACCAGAGTTGGCATGGCAGTAGGGCGAGGATCCTGTTCCTCATTCCACCAGCCATTGCTAATGGAATGACACTCTGTCAGGGAGGTACCTAGCCCCCCTCCATGTGAATAACCCAGCACTGAGCCCCGGCGTGGTGCAAGGCAAGCATCCAAGGTCTCACTGGGCAACCAGGGTGGGGCATGCTATAGCTAATCCTCCCCCTGGGCTGCTTTTGGAGGAGCCCTCTACTATGCTTACAGGCATGTCTTCTACACACACCTGCACACCCCAACCTTTCCTCCATGCAGGCCAGCAAGAGGCATTATCAGACTTCAAGGACACATTCCAGAAAGGCAAACACATTTGGGGCACCAAGCAGGGCCAATGAATGGTGTAGCTTGGGAAGAATTCCAAGGATGAGACAGAGAATTCTGGAGGGTTATAGTCAGCTTTCAGGTTTGGTTTTCCCCACCCCCTGACTCAGCAAGGCCATGTGAGCTACTTTGCTCCCCCTCAGCCCCTTTTTCTGTGTCAGCGCTCTTTGTTTTTGTGCATCTTCAGGCAAACGCCTGAGCATGGCTTCTAAGTCAAGGTGATGAAATGCTGTTTGAAATGATAATTTGCATTCATGTTTTTATGTCAAAAACAGTGTAAGAGAGCGATGCCTAGAAGAACAGAAGAGGCGGAGACAACGAGCAACCAAGAAGATCAGTACATTCATTGGCACTTTTATACTCTGTTTTGCGCCATATGTAATCACAAGGTAGGTTTAAGCTAGTCTTTTCTCATTTCCATCCGCAGCGCACTCCTGTTATTTGTATCAGCAGACGATTAAACTTCTGCTTGTCAAAATTATGCTAAGCATTTTTCACTGTGCTGAGAAGCGTTGCCATCTTAGGTGCCCACATTTTATGGTCCCAACTGTGGCCAAAGTTTTGTTAGTGAAAAGGATCAAATCCAGCATCCCAATGGGAAAGTCTTTGATATGGATTAAGGAGAATACAGTGAGACTCTCATCAAAGAAGATCACATAGAATTCAGAATGTTGTCCGCACATTTCAGTGGGTATGTTGTGCTGTGCGACGCAGAGCAGATGTTCTGGGACACATGGTGGCTACTTTAAATTAATGCACACAGGTGTGCCAAGTTTACAGCAAGCATTTGAATGAAGGGACTGCCAGCATTTTCTGAGTCCTGGTCCTTATTATCAAAATGGCATCCTCTATGCATAAGGGGAAGATATCATCAGTTTTAAAGAAACTCCAAGTTTTGCCAAAGTACAAAAACAGCGCAAAATGTGCTTAATAGTGACAGAATACTAATGACTTGTTCCACGGTGTATGATGGATGGATGGACAGAAAGCTCAATGGGAGTGGTAACGCAAGAGAATATACTGAACAGGAGAAGAGCTTACTGCATGGGTTTTCATTCAGGACCCACAGTATCTGATTACTATGAGGTAGAAAAATGTAATCCCAACACATTTTTCTTGAAAAAAACACCCATGAACAGAAAAGACTGTTTGGGCAATTTAATTCTGATAATATCCAAGAGTCCTTTGAATTTTGTCATTTACTGTATCTACTCTCTTCCACAATGTTTCTTGGCCCCCTTCAGCTATAACTGGTGATACCCCTTTTTTTGCACACCACCCCAACATTTAGAAGCCATTGTGGAATAACATTTGAGGTTGCCTCTCCATATTCTTAAGATGCATCAGTCTTATGAGAAAGGTTGATCACAAACAGGTCATATCACAGTTTTTCAGACCTGGAGCTACAAAACCAATATTGCTGTTCACAGCTTATTCCTGATTAATAAGTGCTAGAAGATGCACAACAATGTTAATTTTGAATGACAATTGTGAAATAAATAAATAATAGATATTATGACATTCCTTGTTGAATTATGAACATTTTTGCATCCAGTATCAGAGAGGTTCACAGAAACCCCTGCTTTGTTGCTATGTTGCAGGCAAGAAGCAAGAAGGAAAAGGGGAAAAAACCCTCTGCATTTATAAACCTCATTCAAAATTGGCCTGGTGGAAATGAATTATTGAAATGTGGATTACTGTGCTTCAGAAGCAACATAAGAGGGAATGAGCTAAAAGGCTGTGTTAGCTTCTCTGAACATTTGGAATGTGTTGATTTATTTTTGACCAAGCGCTTCATGGAAAAAATGATAATATCTTGGCACCCATTAAACTTGGAGTGGGATTAACAGCAATGTTCAGTGCCCTGATAAAAGTCAAGACTGTAGGAAGCTTGTCACTCACCTTTCTTCCACTTCCATTTTTTTTTAGTAGATGGATAGTCAGAAGTGCTTATTAAATAAAAATCAAATACTTGGAGGGGGGATGTAGTTCAGCAAAACAGCATGTGCTTGTCTGGTTGAAAGCGCTTTGGGTTGCCTTGAGCAAGATAAAGCAGCTAACACTTTTAATAAACAATTTAATAAATAATAATGCTTTGTACCCAAGAGGACCTAGATTCAATCTTTGGTATCTTCAGGTTGGGCTAAGAAAGATCCCTGTCTGAGACCCTAAACAGCCACTGACAGTCAGTGTAGGCAGTATAGACGATACTGGGTTAGATGAACTCACAGTCTGACTCAATATATGCTTAATATGTCCACATTCAAGGTCCATTGATTCTAGTGTGAAAGACTGCCCCCCCCCAGTGGGTTAGCTGGTTCAGGATATTCACCCAATGCTTATGCCAAAACCTACTGATATCTGTAATCAACAATGTTGGGGCCATTTTGATCCCGTGCTTGTGATCCCTTGTCATTATTTCTCCTTATTTCTCCTTCCCTCTCCCCATCCTGATGGCCTGGGCACACTGTGCCTGGTTCCGTAAATGACACCTGCATTTGGATAAGCATCTAATTTAAGTCCATCAGCATATGCTTGTGCACGTAGAGCTAATTATCTCAATTAGAGTGCAAATATATAAATTATATCCAGTGGGATATAAGACACAGACACAATTTAAAAATAAAAACATTATCAGTTGTATTTCCAAGTGTTGTATGGTATGAAAATTTGAGGGGAAAGGAAGGGCACTCAAGGAAATGTAGTAATAAGTGTCTAAACTCCCCCTCACCTTTGAAGGCCATTTCTTCTCGATGTTCTTTTATAAAAGGTTAGTTGGAATTCATAACATTGATTGATAGCAAGTAAGATATAAACCACTTTGCATCTTAGTGTTTCAGGGTATTCACAGAGCTTTCATCAACTTCCATCAGAATATCAATAACTCTACCTTTCGAGCAGGGAAAGTATTCAGATAGCAATGAGAGTATGAATTATGCTTTTTCCTACATTGTGACTTCCTTAACCTATTCAGTGAAAGCCTTTCTAGAAAAAAAAACCACAGAATGGCCTGCATAAATTGAAATGCTTCTTAATGGAGATCTTACACACAAGAGTGGCACTCATAGCATGTGACAGAAAAATCCCATCTGGAATCTGACAGAAAGTAATTATAAGAAAGTGGAACTAATTGTTCACTTTAAAATCAATAGTATACCATTACCTTCAAATGTTCCCCTTGGGTAACAGTGCCTATAAATAAGCTCAGCTCCTGCGTCCATTCTGATTTACCTCTGCACTAGCAGTAATGGTGTGCAAGGGGACTAGTGTTCACCTAGGGCATGACTCTTCCCTACACAGGTGAAACATCTATGTGGGGGAAGGATCCACAAGGGTTCAAAAATGTCCTGTTTTCTTCTCTCCTCCCCACTCTCAGTTTATATTAAGATGACAAGATAGGGGGGGGGGAAGCATCAGGCTCCCACCCCTTAAATACTTGTGAAGAAGAAGAAATTGAACAGGCGTACCTTGCCATACAAACTATTAGAACAGCAGAACCCTGTCCTTGTTTGTATCTGGCCACTGTAGTTTATGTAGGCAAGTGCACACTCCAGCAATTCACTAGGTCAGCCCAGGATAGAGAACATTATCCAGTTCAGAGGGTCCTCAGAATTATTCCTTGAGTGACATATATATGTTCACAGAGACAACATTGCTATGGGGATTTTTCAGGAAGTATTAGGAGGTGGGGGGTTTCAAATACCTGCTTCCCCACAGGTCCTGAAGCCAATCCTGAAAATTGCATATGGATAACCAGTTTCAAAATACCATTTCTGAAATTCACTGCTCTTCGTGCTAGCTTGCCTTTTCAGAGACAAGCAAAACCTCCCCCCCCCCCATCTCCAACAGAAATTGTTTTGTTTTAGTCTTGTTTTTATTATATGTTTTTGGTATCTTGTATAGTGTTTTAATTAACTGAAGCTGTCTTGGTTTTACAAAGATAAGCAGCATATTTTAAATGAATAATAAATGTGCTCCTTCACATGGGAATTATTTCAAATGCAATTGAGTCAGCTATACCCATTTCTCTGGATAATCTTTTTCTTGAAATAAGGAAAGGTACATTTATAGAGATGGCTGCAACTATCTCCATTAAAATAGCCAGTCCCCAGTATGGTTTTCCTATACGATTATGTACTTGAGTAGATAAAGAGACAATAAGCACAATTTGTTTATATGTGCTAACTATATCATGTTGGTGATGTAGATATTCAGATATAAAAGTATGGGTGGTTTTTTGGTTTTTTGTATCTGTATATATACAATCAAGTTAACTAAATGTCAGCTTTCCACAACCTCATGTCTTCTAGTTGTTGAGTCCCATCTAAACCCAGACAGTATGGCAAATAGTCAGGGACTAAGGGAATTGTAGTCCAAAGCATCCAGAGGGCACCACCTTGGGGGTGTCTCCTGTATTTTCAGAAGCAATTTAGCTAGACTGGTGACGCAGTGGCTGCCGAGACCATATAACACCAGTCCTGAAAGACCTACATTGGCTCCCAGTACATTTCCAAGCATAATTCAAAGTGTTGGTGCTGATCCTTAAACCCCAAAATAGCCTTGGCCCAGTATACCTGAAGGAGCATCTCCACCTCCATCATTCAGCCTGGACATTGAGGTCCAGCTCCGAGGGCCTTCTGCTGGTTCCCTCCCTGAGAGAAGTGAGGTTACAGGGAACCAGGCAAAGGGCTTTCTCGGTATCGGCGCGCTCCCTGTGGAACGCCCTGCCACCAGATGTCAAGGAAATAAACAACTATCCGATTTATAGAAGACATATGAAGGCAGCCTTGTTTAGGGAAATTTTTAATGTTTGATCTTTTATTGTGCTTTTCATATTGTCTTGGAAGCCGCTCAGAGTGGCTGGAGAGGCCCAGCGAGATGGGTGGGGTATAACTAGTATATTATTATTATTATTATTATTATTATTATTATTATTATTATTATATACCAGATGCTGTGGACAAGCAATAACTATGGGCAATTGTAGTATTCTCAGAGGCTTTAATGCTGGTGGGAATAGAATGTTTGAATTTTGGTCTAATTAGGAGGTTCTAGTCCTTGATATGTTTATCTGACAATCATATTTACTCTTTTCTTGACAGACTGGTAGAATTATCATCCATAGTCCCCATCAACGCACACTGGGGAGTTATTTCCAAGTGTCTGGCTTATAGCAAAGCTGTTTCAGATCCCTTTGTGTACTCTTTGTTACGACACCAGTACAAGAAGACATGGAAGGACATAATAAACAAGATGCTGAAAAGGAGCTCAATAAATTCATCAGCCCTCACAAGTGAATCACAGAGTCGAAACATTTTGCAAGCAACTGATTGAAGAGCTGAGGTTAAACTATTTATTCAATGTAGCCTAATACTGGAACAGTCGAGGAACAATAGCTGGTGCCATTAGGATGATCAGCTGACAATATTTTGGAAAGCCTGCCTTTTAAGTCTTCAGCAACTTAGGTAACGAATTTCATAGCAAAGTTGGCTGCCTTTTAGTACTGATATCTTTAGTACTGATAATATCTTGTTTGCAAAGATCCCCACCAATTTCACAAAATGTGTGGAAAAAGCAACATTCTAACCTCAAGGGGGTTTAGATATAGATAATGATAAGAGATTGTGTTTACATATTTCCTCACCACCACCCAAACAAACAAAAAACTGGATAATATTTGTGCCAGTTTTAATGTGTGGCAGCAAATTGACATCTGTGACCACGCCAACTATGCGATCAGGTGAAGACAATCACTCCTAGTTTTTCCTGAGATTGCCCCTACTTAGTCACACATACCTAATTACACATAAACCTGTTAAGATAAAACTCTTAGGCTGCAATCCTATACATACTTACCTGGGAGTAAGTCCCACTGAACATAATAGGATTTATTTCCGAGTAATGATACATAGGATTGCACTCTTGGTGTTTCATCCATACCCTCTAGGTTTGCACTGGTTTTCTATGTGCAGAAGGAAACTACTATTGAGCCATGGCTGCGTTTACATTTGTCAAATGATGCTCTTGCCTGTGGTAGGCTGCAGAACAATTGCTTTCATACATCAAAAGAGACACAGCTTTGTGACTCTTAATTTCAGCTACTGATTGCACTGCTTCCAGTCTGCAGACTTATGGGTCTTGGTGACCTACCATTCAAATGGTTGACCACCAATAGATTAGACGATATAGTCCATAGTCTGCATCTGTTTGGGGAGAAATGGGATATACTTGCAGAAGGAGTACAAGTCTTTTCACAAGACACTTCTGATGCTCCTCAGTTGTGTGTTAACAAAACTATAACAAAACAGTAGGAAGCTGTGTCTCATTTTGCCCAAAATGTTTCCATGTTGTAATGGTTTTCTGACTGTGAAAATACCTAAAGTGTTGTTGCATTTAAAGTGTCAGTGTCTAATGTCCGCAGTGCTCTGGCTTGCGTAGGCTGCTGGCAGTCTAGAATGTAATGCTCTTCACAATGCAATAGCTAACTTTGTTTTCTGTCTGATCGTGACGCCCTGGTTGGTTGCTTCAAGAACGTGTACAGAAATGTTGCATAGGTTTCCTTAATCAATTCTCAGAACTAGATATAAGTGTTTGCACAGATGCCATAAGGATAGGATTAGCTAAATCTATTTTTTTTAAAGGAAGAAAGACTTACGTAAGAAGTTTGTTTGTTTGTTTTTTAAAAAAATGCTTGTTATAAAAATAATAAGTATGACACTTATAGCCAAATTTATTTTTTGAAAAATCTCTGGAAATATTTTGTTTCCAGTGAACGCAGTACTCCAAAACTAAAGAGTGCTGGAAATTACTTTTCTAAAAGTTAGTTTCTAAAATAGAAACTCAGTTTCGAGAAATGCAGAAGGAAAAGGAAAAGGAATAATTCAGGCATCAGCCCCATCTTCTCTTTCCTCTTGTGCATAGTTTGCTTTTAGTGAGAGAATCCCCTTAATTACTGATCCCACTCCTGTACACATATTGCTGTGTGTACCCAGTGGTGTGTATAAAGAAGGGACTGGGTCAGGCCTCAGATGAAATAAAAACACTACACCTAAAAAAAAAGCCTCTGTTTACTTTCTATGCCTTCTGTAACCATGATGGACAATTTAATTTAAAGCAAGCAAATAACCCTATAAAAATGCTATAGGATTTGTAAGAGAGTTTCCCTTCCATTTTCTAGTTCTGCTGTTTTTGTTTAGTACCCATATTTCCTATTGATTTTTTCAAGCATTAGCGTACAAGGGACTTCTCTGTCAAAGATGCATAGGCTATTTGCCTTTATGCTTTGTGCTGAGTTGGAAGGGAGAAAATCATTTTCTCTTAGAATTAGACAATGACCGCTCCCCGCTTAAAACGGGGGGCGCCCTTTGCGTGGACGCGTGCAGCCCCTAGATCTGGAGTGGCTTCAACAGCATAGGCTTGGCTTTGCCTTCCCTCAGGTGGGATACCTGGAGGTCTCCGCCTACCTCAGTCAGTTGTCCAATCCCACCTGGGGGAAGAGTTGCCAAGGAGACCAGGCCAGGTAGGGGAGGGATTACCTGCCCACACAAAGGAGGGAGGATCTTACCTGGGAATTCTCACTTGGCTCCAATTATGTGGCAATTATGTGGGCTGTTTTTTCTTAATCCATAATTGATTTCAAGGGAGATGCTAAGTATATTCCTCAGTGGCATTGTGGGTGTGGGTGTGTGCACGCGCGCGCGCGCACACACACACACACACACAAACTGTACATATGAATGTCCTGATGTGAACTGATGCACCTACATAATTTCCATGAACGTTTATGAATTTCTTTTCTCCAAAATGCATCAGTCAACTGCTGAAGTCTGATCTGAAAAATGTTGCCTCAATCCATAACTCCTACGAACTGCAGTGCTCAAAGAAGCGTTTGCAAACATGAATTGCCCTGTTTAATGGCATAATGATCTTCTTCTTCCTTTGAAATGAATTGTGAGAACAATGGCAGTGCTGTGGATGGAAGTGTTTTCTTGTGGTCACTTTCAAAGCTGTTCAATTAATTACCAACTGTAAGCTGAATTCATATCTCTGAGCCTGTCATGGGGATATCTCCAGCTTCAATGAAAGTAAGTAAGAGGATGGTTGTAAATGAATAATTGATTTCATTGGTGTTATAAGTTGCTTCTAATGCTAAACTGCTAAAGATACTAGTAACAAGATTTCTTAAATGTTCTCTTGCAACCAACTTAGTATTTAATCAAAACAAGTACTGCCTACTGTTCATTTAATATTCCACCATGTAAATCCCGTTTTTCTTTCAGTATTTGTTTGGCATACTTACCACATAATTAAATGGTTTTATATATTTGACCTACAAGGCCTTCTTCCAGTGATTCATACAAAAGTAGCTTCACTGATTATTTTGACGCTGTAGCTTATTAATAGCACTCAGTACAAGCCAAAAAGTCATATAGAAGTAGGGGAAAGCCCAAGGATAGTACTTTTGAGCAAATCATTTTTGCTGTGGTCGGTTCCAGATAATAATCGAAGAATCCAGTCCTGTATTTACTTCTCTGTAGACATACATAGGATTACACTGCAAAACCTATTTGGTTCCAACAATCTGCCACACTACAATTTCTTGAGAGACATACTTCCTCCTCCTCTTCCTCCTTCTTCGTCTCCTCCTCCTCGAATTTACCCTTTGTGCCACTCACCCAAATTGTCTGCTACCAAGATCAAAGGATAATAATATTAAATAGGCCAATCATTTCCCCAGGCTTTGCCTGTTATAACATTAGGATGTGGTTTACAAATCTTCAAATCTGGCATAGTGAAAAACTTAAAAGTGAATAAAGATATGAGATTCAAGAAATAATATTGGGAATTTTTGATCCAGCTAAAGTGAAGCCCTTTCAGGGCCCATTTAATGATATCCCAGTGAAATCAAAATGACATTAGAAGTGTATCACTTAGGCTGGATCCTGGTTTGTGTACTTTCTGTATTCCAGAAAACTAACATTTTGCTTTGGTTTTAGTATTTTTGATGAATTGCATGTATACCTAAGAAAAGATAGCATGTGGCAAACAAAACACTGCTGAAACACTGCCCCTAAACTATTTTTCAAGCTCACAACACTGAAAATGTTTATTCTGGTTGGGGTCTACAGATAAATATAAAGGAAGAATAGGGTTTTGTCAGCCAGACCCTCAGCACTGAAAAAACGAGACCTACACTGGGAGGAGATGTATGACTGATACTATGTTTTGTTAAGCTTATTGGGATAGAATTGTTGCTTATTATTGCCTCAGTTCAGAATCCTGTATGTATATCACTGTACATATAAAGCTGTTAAATGTGCCCCTTTAATTTCATGGGGTGGGGACTAAATTCATGGGTTCAAAGAAGGGCCTATTCAGAGCCGTTTCTTCCACTGAAGCAGAAAGTCAGCCTTTGGAGTAAAACAAAAAGCATCTTAGCACATAAGAAAACACTTGATTTTAGCACATGGTTTTGGTCCATGTGTAAAGCTTGGTAGCAGCACCTAGAAGGAGTGGCTTTTATGTTTACCCATGAACAAATCCCAATGAGTTAAAATAGCTTATGGAGAGAAAGTCCCACATACAATTGTTTTCTGAGTTGTGGCATTCACACCTAAGTACAGGATATCAAGCCAAGCCAAAACTAACTTTGGCTGAACTGTAAGACGTTGATTTAAACCCTAATTTTGAACTAGGTGGTATAAAAATGCTTCCTAAATTGTGCACAGTCAAATGGTTGTATCCAACTAAGTTCTACTCTGAGTACATCCACGGAAATTAATGGGTGTAAGTTACTTATATCAATTAACTTCTATGGGTATACTCTGAGCAGAGCTTAGTTGAATACAATCCCCATGTTATTTGTTTGTGATCAGCTGAGTATTCCAAAATGTTTGTTGCTACTGCTAACACTGACCTCAGAGAAACCGGATCCAAAAATTGATCGCAGTTAATTTAATCAATGATTTTTGAATCATATCCAGAATATATATATATTAGCTGGGTTTCATTTTTGTTAAAGTCCTGGTGGCCAAAGAAAACAAGGGGAAGAATCACAAAAACTGGGCCTTCATGAATAATGGCATGCCGATGGAACTCCTGGTTCATGTACAGCATTATAGCCATGTCAGGGAGTGGTGAACTTCATCCTCTGCTATGTGATGACATCACCCTCTTCAATTGCATTGCCCAGGATCTGTCATTTGGAGTTCTGTATTCTGACGAACCATCATGCTCTGATTCTTTACTGGAGGACCTTCTATCTGAGGTGAGATGATTTACAAATAATTGAAAGACTTATCAGAGAACGGAAAAGAACCTATGGGTGTGTTTACACTCAGACTTAATAACATGATGTCATACCCTCCATAATGATAATTTTACTACTTATACCCCACATACCTTACTGGGTTGACTCAGCCACTCTGGGCAACTTCCAACATATATATATATAAAATTAATCATTTTTTAAAAAACTTCCCTATACAGGACTGCTTGGGGTTCAGATAACTTCATACCCTCCAACATTTCTTCAATGAAAATAGGGACATCCTAATAAAAAGTGGGGCATTCCTCGATCAAACCAAAAACCGGGATGGCTTCTCTCAATCAAGGCCATTCCTGGAAAACAGGGACACTTGGAGGGCCTGCGATGTCTTCTTGCGTCTGTGTGGCCACTTTGAAGTCGCACAAATGTGCTCTAGTGTCCTGCCAATGGCTCGTGCTTGTAGGAGTTCAACATGCACTTATATCTGCCTGTCCTCATAGGAGGTGACTATGTCTATAAGAGAAATCCAAGCATGCCATTGGCATGGCAAAAGCTATTCTCTGAGCCCACAATACTCACATGTATATATATAGGGGGGGGGGGGGAGAGAGAGAGAGAGAGAGATTAAAAATATATATATAAGACACATAAGCAAACTCTCAAAAACAAAAAAACAAAAAAAATTAAAGATCCCTATCTCAAGGAACTTTGAAACTAATCATAAATTATATTTTTACTGTAGTGGACACGCACCAGGCATAGGATGCAGGAAGTTCCTAACAGAGTGATCCTTTGGCATGGATTCACCTTAAGAGTGATAAAAGATAGAAGGAATAGAAACATTTTTCTATTCAATCATATGTTGGTTGAATGTGTTATTTTGAGCAGTATATCTCTCTTGTAGCTTGTAGCTCTTTCAGGGTACATGTCTCTGTCAATTACCCCTGTAGGTAATGTCCCCCCATTTCTCCTCCCAAAATGTATTGGTCGAAATGCACATCCCTAGCTTCTGCTTACAGTCTGTATTTCCACATTGTGGAAGACCATTATGATTTTGAGGAGATAGTGCCCAGCAATAGCCCCTCTCATGAGCAGCTAATGCCTTAAGATCTTGTGGGACTGGGATCTTTAAGAAGCTTTAAGGTGCTACTGGAAGGAATTTTTTTTGTTTTGACTATGGCAGACCAACACGGCTACCTATCTGTAACTGTTTGTTTCCTGTTATACTATATAATAGTAGTTTCTTACAGCTGGTTATGTTGAGATGGCACCATGAGGATATTTTAGTCTTTCAGATAGGTTTCATACAGTATTAGATGTTGTTTACGTTATCTGTCTCCCAAGAACGAAGTAGCTTTTATCTTGGGTGAGAACAGAGGTGTCACCCAAACCCCACATGTGAATGTTAGCTATGGCTTACATAACCCCAATAATATATAAGTCCCAAGAGAACACCAGTTGGTTGAGTTCCTATGCAAGGCTATCTGGATACTGGCCACCAGCTCAGCCTCAAGAGTCGTGTCCATTGCTGACTGACATCCTAAACCACCAGAGGGCCTTAAGATAATGGCAACTCTTTGTAGATTTATTTGGGCTGTTTAATAAAATATTTAACCTTCACCCCATTTGTGTGTTGATTCTGTTCTGAATCCCCAAAGAGCCTCTACCTCTTTGGCAGAATATAGTCAAACAGAGAAAACGTTGGAGACAAGTATACTAAGGCCTATTAAATGAGTAAATTAGCCATTAGGGCATCAGACATACCAGCTTCTATGTGGTTTGTCTTCATGACACATAATATTGCATGCATGTGGTTGGCACTGTGGTCTAAATCACTGAGCCTCTTGGACTTGCTGATCAGAAGGTTGGTGGTTTGAATCCGCACAATGGGGTGAGCTCCTGTTGCTCTGTCCCAGCTCCTGCCTAGCAGTTCAAAAGCATGCCAGTGCAAGTAGATAAATAGGTACCGCTGTGATGGAAAAGTAAACAGCGTTTCTGTGTGCTCTGCTTTCCGTCACTGTGTTCCATTGCAGCAGAAGCAGTTTAGTCATGCTGGCCACATGACCCGGAAAGCTGTCTGTGGACAAATGCTAGCTCCCTCGGCCTGAAAGTGAGATGAGCGCTGCAAGCCCATAGTCACCTTTGACTGGACTTAACTGTCCAGGGGTCCTTTACCTTTACCTTACCTTAGACTTCCCTGCACCATGTGAACTAAATGCCAGGACCTGTAAGTTCATGAACTGATACATAAAGATATGTGCACATTTTATGAAAATTTTGTACATTGTATGTAAATTGATTTACATACATCGATTAGTTAGACTGAACTATTTTAATAATGCACAACACATGACACAAAGTAGATAACAGCCTGTAATATGTAATCTTGTTATCTGTTACCACATTGTGCAGTTAACACATTTTGGGCATCCATTGCTGCATCTTGCATGCAATGTGTAAATAGATCTGGATATTAGCCCCTAGCAACCTTGCAGCTTTAAGAAAAACACACGGATGAGATATTTGAATATTCATGTCTTAATTCTATAGTCAAACTCAATTAGGTGTGTACTTTCCTAGTTGTGTTTTTCAAATTAAGCTGTGGGTGAATATTGTGCATTAATATGTTAAAAAACCAGAATCAGATATATCTTCTAACTCCAGTAGATTTCTAGCTGAGCTATGTAAGCAAACCATTTCAGGCTGGGGTGGGTGGTTAAGTATTTGAATGCTCCCCTTTTAAAACAACAGGACCCATTTCCTGTGAATGGATAGGAATTTTCTTAAAGAGTTTGCACATGCAAGTAGGTGCTTGCAACCAAGGTTTTGACTCATAACACCTTTGTACACAACATTTCCCAAATTCATCAGCAACTCATGGGAGAATAGCCTTCCTCTATCTGCTGGTCAGAGGGACGCGGGTGGCGAGAGGGACGCGGGTGGCGCTGTGGATAAAAAGCCTCAGCGCCTAGGGCTTGCCGATTGAAAGGTCGGCGGTTCGAATCCCCGCGGCGGGGTGCGCTCCCGTTGCTCGGTCCCAGCGCCTGCCAACCTAGTAGTTCGAAAGCACCCCCGGGTGCAAATAGATAAATAGGGACCGCTTACTAGTGGGAAGGTAAACGGCGTTTCCATGTGCAGCTCTGGCTCGCCAGAGCAGCGATGTCACGCTGGCCACGTGACCCGGAAGTGTCTCCGGACAGCGCTGGCCCCTGGCCTCTTAAGTGAGATGGGCGCACAACCCCAGAGTCTGTCAAGACTGGCCCGTACGGGCAGGGGTACCTTTACCTTTACCTATCTGCTGGTCTCATTTTTAAGAATTCACTTTCCTCCAGTACTGACTCCCCAATCAACACCCTTCATATTTCCCTTCAACCATAGAGCCCACTTTCCACCCAAAGATTTTAATCACAAATCCCACTCTTTTATTTCCTCTTCTATCCCAGCTCTCTCCATCTCTTCCATCTTACCTTTCCACATGGTATCTCTTTGTCTTTCTGTTTGTTTCTCCCTCCTTCCCTCCATGTCCTTTCTGATGTGTACACCACTGATGGCAAAGCTTTTCAGGAGCAATGTGTTATAAGATGTCTCTGTCCATGTTTCTTGTAGCGTGGCTCATTGGCTTATTAACACAAGTTAAAGTTACTTAAGAAAATATATGGTTTTATTATTTATACCTATATCCAGAGCTTGAATCATATAAGTTTGTGGTGTGTTGTCTTGGCTTTTCTATTCAAATGGTCACTGGGTAATTTCTAGTGAGCATATCATGAGCTCTGCAAGTACATTGGAATTTCCAACCAACACAAAATAAAGTAATCATGCTGCTGTTCCATGCCTACAATGTTTTGTAGGGTCTAAAAATTCTTCTAGTGATACAGGATCAAGGCGTTTTTGCTTTTGCTTCCTGGATGGTGCAGATCACAAATGGTGGGTGATGTGCAGTCCTTAAGCATTTAAGTTTTCATTTTTTGAAAATACTTTGGCTTTCCCTGACAGTTACTAGAAAAATAGGAGGACAATAACCTCGGCCAAATATTCAGAAACCAATGGTTTCAACTTTGCTTATGCAATATTTAGTATTGTATTGACAGTCAAACAGAAGACATAAAAGATGAAATATAAAAAAATCTCTTTTCAATGCTGTAAGTCAGTGACACTGATTCTGTGATCAACTGTAGCTGAGCTTTAATAAGATTACCCATAATATTTAGAGTACTTGTAAGCAATGTGTTTGGAGGATCAGGAGATAATTCCTTTGGGATAACTGAATATTTAAGCCCATATGAGTGGGCTAAACAGAATTCAGCCTTAACTGCCCCTTGTTCAATATATGATTAATATAATTTGTGTTAGTCTCAATATTTTTTATGTTATATGTTCATTGATGGACGGGTGTGTGGAAGGAAAGAGCAGGGTGAAGCTTTTTTTAGCCGCTCTAGACTTTTTAAAAGATATATATATAAGTGTGATTTTCTGTTCACCATAATAATTGTTGAGTACATGTAAATTCTTGTTTATGGATTTTGTATGTTATAAAATTATTTTTAAAGAGAGACAGAAAGGAATAATATTGAGCTAATGAGCTACAATATTTGTGACCATTTGTCATGAGTATGTCTATATTTATGCAGCAGGTTGTCATCCTAATGGGCCATGGTTGTATTGTATTGAAAAGCAGATACACAGGTGATATTATAACATGAGTCTGATGCCATGCATGCCAGTGCAAGTAACTCTGTGTAGTAAAACAGACATGTTATTGCACATAGCTACTGTATACCCAAAGGCTCGAGTCAATATGTTGACGTATGTACTGACAAAAAAATTATGTGAAAAAGTTTGTTTTGTCAATGTTCTTGTTGGGGTGCTAGACAAATATTTTCTTTCTTCATAGAGTTTAAAGCTATCTGTGTTTGAAGGGAAGGAGATTCATCCCCCAAATGTGCAAACATTAAAAGCATAAAAACCTTTCTGGTTTCACTGGAACATTTCAATCATGAAAAAAACTAACAAAAGAGAATGACCAATTAAGTGGAATTACTATATTCACTTTGCTAAATGTACTAGCATCTATTATATTTTCTGCCGTTGGTAGATTTATTGATTCTGGTTCACAGCTTCCTGAAATCAGCAGAAAGCCTCCTGTTAATGTGTTTGCCAAGCACATTTATTTGGAGCATTTGCAGCCAAAATCTTGGCATTGTACCTTGGTAAATATAAACGCTAGGACCTGGTTTTGGAGAAAACATAGAAAGGCAAAAGCAATTTCTTAGAGCAGGCATGGGGAACCTGGGGCCCTCCAGATGTTGCTGGACCCCCTGTCCTATCATCCCTGACCATTAGACATGCTGGCTGGGGCTGATGAGAGTTGGAGTCCAACAGCACCTGTAGGGCCACTAGAACTTCAGTCATGCCAGGTAGGTAGTATTCCTCCATGTAGTGCCCTCTAAATGTTTTGGACTCTCTCATTGGCACCAGCTAGCAGGGCAAATGGCTAGGAATGATATGAGTTGTGGTCGAAAACATCTGGAGGGCTCCAGGTTAAGGAAGAGCTGTGTGAGCCATTTCTGGGGCAGTAGTGGATCTCTCAATTCCCAGACCACACTCCCTGCTCCATAAGCTGTTGGATGCTCCAGTTTGGCAATGACAGGTAAAAATTAAAGATGCAAGCCCTCATCAGACAACTGCCTGCCTCACAGGTCCAGTGAGCACACCTGCTGACACCACAGGGCTTCTACTTGCCTAGAAGAGCCCTTTTCATAGACTCTTTGCACCTAGGCTCCCCTTCCACACTCCTGTCAGACACACAGCTCCTGGGGGCATGGATAGTGCACATGAGTAGCAGGCCCAAACCCAGCTAGGGAAGGGTGATAGCTCCGTGAAGAGCATCTGCTTTGCATGCAGAAGGGAATGTCTCTGGTCTAAAACCCTGGAGAGCCGCTGCCAGTCAGCATACCTAACACTAATCTGTTGAACTAACAGGCTGACTGAGTATAAGGCTGTTTCCTATGTTCCATTCCCCCGTCTTGTGTTAAGTGAATGCATGGAAGAGATTTTATGGAAAGGGCTATAGTGAATTGGCTCTTGTGGTTCTGGCATATGCTACACATCATCATGATAGCATCATGTCATGTAGATGGCATGACTGTGGACTCAAAAAATTGAATAAAACCCAAGCCTATCCCTCTAAGTGGACTTCATTGTGTGAGCTCTGGGGTACAAATATTGCAAGGATTGGAATTTGGATTCCAACTCACGTCCAACCCCAGCATGGCAAATGGGTACTGAAAGGGAGATGGAATCCAATAACATCTATAGGGCCTGCTCTATAAGCTTCAATGGCTAGGAAAGACTATAGGAGTGGATTCTGTTTAGGAGGTAACTGGCTTCAGAATGGCACATTTTTCTGTATCACGTCAGTGGTAGACATAAAGAGATCCTAAGTGGTCAGACTTTAATGAAATCATTGTACTGTTATGAAGTTGTCCTTCATAATAACCATAAAGTAAATTGGTGCACAACTGCTAGAGCAGAACAAAGTGAGCTTCCCTGTAGGAAAACGTTAATTGATCACAAATTGCCTTGAAAGTAAAGGGGGTGGGGATAATGGATCGGTGCCTTGATTTGCAAACTGTATTTATAAACCTAAGGCATTTTCTTCTATGGCTATTTTTTGTAAAGACCATTTCAGGGTGAAATACTCATATCCTTGTGAGTTACGTATCACTCTTAGAATTCTCAAAGGAATGTAACATTTAATATTTATTCTAGTGATATTTGATATATATTGTCCCAGACAAATACAATTCTATTTCACTGAAGGCTTTCATGCCTAGGATTTAAGATCCCACTTTATGTGTTACTAGTACCCTGGTACTCATTCATTCATTCATTCATTCATTCATTCAGCCTTTATTGGCATAATTAATACTCTAGTACAGGCATGGCCAAACTTGGCCCTCCAGCTGTTTTGGGACTACAATTCCCATCATCCCTGACCACTGGTCCTTTTAGCTAGGGATTAAGGGAGTTGTAGTCCCAAAACAGCTGGAGGGCCAAGTTTGGCCATGCCTGCTCTAGTATTTTCTTCTTTTTCTGCAAGTGTGAGTGTCAATGGTATAAATGGTATAAGGAATCTTGAAGCTAATTGACATGCCATTTTCATGGGGTGAGGGGTTGGCTCCTAGGCAAGTGGTGAGCAGCAGCATATCCTCCAGGAAGTTGTTGCAGAGCAAAAGGCAGGACAAGGCTCTGAAAGAAGTGTCCAAACATTAGAGATCCATCAGTGGAATGTGGCCTTCATTTGGACTTCCTCTGTCAATCACTCAACTAGACCAATAATACCTTTTATGACAACCTAGCATTCATCACAGCTTGTCAATAATGAAATTAAGTGATCAATTTCTCAGTGGTTTGGAAATGAAAATGAGTTCAGAAACTATTGGGAACCAAACATGGCAAATTCCAAGGATGTACAGAAACAGAAGGTGGTTGAAGGGGAGGATGCAACTTTGAGGTCCACTCCCCCCCCCCGCCCACTTCACTGCTGTATCTTTCAAATCCCATGAGATTACATTTCTCAGTTCCATTCTTACATTTAAACCTATAAAGTTTGAGAAACCATAACTATTCGGCATAGTTCTGCATATCAAGGGAACAGCATTTATGGGAGCCTACCTCACATGATAAAAAAATTCTGGTTGCAGAACTAAAGTTATGGGTTGGAATCAGACTTCGCCTTCTTCAGGCAGAAAGATTCCTTCCATCAATGAAACAGTTTATGAGCCAGCAGGACCAATGGTCTGGAACTGTGCGGGAGGTAGCAGCGTGGACTGTAGTAGAGTTTCTCTCACCACCCTGCACCAGTTGAAGAGTCTGTCTGAGCTGAATTCTGCACTGGGGATGCTGCTCTTGGAGGAAGAAAAGTCTAGATGCAACTCATTTTCAGGTATTGGCCAAACAGCTTATGCCAACATTATTTCTCCTATTCTTCTGTATTTCAGGTATATAGAATCTTCTGCATAAATAGATTTCCATTATCATCCTTATTTTGATTTCCAGTCATTCTTGGATTCCACAACGATAAGAAGTGATTGTTTTGTACATTTACCTGATTATGTATTTTTTAAAAAATAAATCAACAAGGTTGCCTGTTTTGTTTACAATGGCTTGTGCTGTGTGAAGGCGTATCAACTGTTGTATGATATTTTTCTTATGTAAAATTCACGCTGAAAAGACCATATAAATGTATGTGTGTGTATATGTGTGTGTATTGGGATTTTGTTAAACTCTACTGGTATAAAAATGTGGTTCTAACTACATGAACTTCTGTGATAAATTTTTATCATAAAAGTTTACATTAAAAATCAACAACCATGCTGGCTCAGTTTATATCATTATTAATTAACCATTAGAACACAATTGCAAATATGAAATGATTGATAGATCAGACCTGCCTGATGACTGACAATCATCACCGATGTCATATTAAGGGCCAGACTCAATGTGAGATCAAGCACATAATTATCCCTTAGCATTTGTTTTTTAAGCAGCCACTATGCTTAAAACTGGCCTCTTTTGTTTTGAATAAATAAATACAGACTGGGGGGGGGGGGCGGCGATGTGGCACTGTTTACTACAGACAAAACCTTCATGAGCAAAGAACAGCTCAGCGGGAGGGGGGGGGTTGATTCTGGGCTGGAAACTAGTGGTAGACCAAAATCCCACCTTCATTTTCATGTGATCATTTGCTCTCCTGTAATCCCACTATCTAAAGTGCCTTCAGTGGTTTTCAAAGAGGTGGAGGAATACATTTATAATCATTTTTCATGGGTGAATTTTTCTGGGGGTGGATGGAGTAAAATACTGAAAAAGGGGGAAAGTTAATTTCTCACTCAAAACGAGAGGGATAGTGCCTATTCGTTTTAGCTCTTATCTCAGGTTCTACTAACACCACTTGTGTTGAAACTGTGAACTATGATTTATTTCTCCACCCTATAGAGAACCACATCTTCCTGAGTATCTCTTGCTGTGTGAGATCTGGCACAGGAAGTGGAACTATTTTTTATTTTTTTTACTCCCCCTTTGGTATAAAAAATGCAATACTAAACTGGGGGAACCTAATTCAAATTGGGATGACAGCAGAAGGGAGGGCATGGTTAATATTTTCCTCTCCAGCTACTATTTGAGGTAGATGAAATGACTAATTGCAAAATGACTAATTGGTAGCTGGCACCTTGGGAACCATCAGCATCTATGGGAGAAGATCGTTAACAAGCATCTTTCCACACTTTGTTTATTTTCTCATTTCACTGTAGTAAGCAAACAAAACAGCTTCCAATTACTGTGGGCAGAACACTAAACAGCTGGCTTTCACCAAATATCTCCCAAATGTCACAACTCTAAAAGCAAAGTGGCTGGCATATGAAGCTCTCTGATACTGTGTAAACTGAAGAAGGTTTTTTCCCCACCAGAGTTCACTACCAGCAGCTGGGAAAGAGTGGTTGCATTCACATCAGATTGCTCACCATGGGGACCAGTGTCTCCTTCTCCTGCTTGCCATGTCATTTAGATAAGGGATGGCGTCAGAGCTTGGCATCACTGGGCATCTCTTAAGTTCCACCTCTCTGCATGGGGCCCACAACAGATCACACACACACACACACACACACACACCCCTAGGCCTCTAATGCTCCTCCTGTTTGTTATTGCTACCTGTTTATATGTCTACATCTCTTGCCAAAGCTTTCAATTTATGCATCCAGTATGTCTATCAAGGAATCCATTCATCATGATGTTTCTCCCATCCCTATCTAGGTAGCCCAGGCAGCTGCTCATTTTTGAAAGCAGCCAACTTTCCCCCAAATTTTGCTTACCAGCATCTAAACCACTGTTCTCCAAACTTGGGTCTCCAGATGTTATTGGACTATAAATCTCATAAACTCTAGCCATTTTAGCCAATGCTTGGGGGTGATGGGAGTTATAGTCCAACAACATCTTGAGCAAGCAAGGTTGAAGAACACTGATATAGCTGTCCAATGAATATTCCAGAGTCTTTAAAAATCCAAAGCTCGCAATGTCAAGAATAGTGCAATAAGTTAAGAAAGAAACTCAGGCACGACAATCAGATTTATACGCAACTTGAGTGGAAATCAGTCTGAAGGGAAGGAGAGATTAACCACCACCCCAAACACACACTCTCTCACACAGTTCTGCATCCCCCCACCCCAGTTCAAAACCATTTGTATTTCTTTTCATTTATTCATATTTTCTTGGCAGCCAAGCTGTAACGACAGAGAACATTAGAGGAAGGAAATCAAAATTAATTATGTGGCAGTAAACAAAAGCTTATTCATGTTTAGCACTTTGTCAGCAGACAGAAATGATGCTTGAGAGGAAAACGGGATTAAAATATATTAACCATTCTGCTTGTCACAAAATATAAGTGCCTTTGACAAGTGAGAGACATTCAGGAGGTGTTTCCTTATGAAATATGATAAAAGAATGGCCGCACTGGAAGACAGAGGAGGCCTTTGAAGAGGCAAATAAATCCTCACACGGCCCACAACCATGCTGATTCAGTGTTAATAGGTGAAGGGAGCTATCCTATGCTCCTTGGAAGGGTGGTTGCCAAAATATACATTTTTTGTTTATTTCATAAAAAAATTATATACCCCTTGATTGTGAGAAAACCTCAAAGCAGTTTACAAAAGGTAAAACAATAAAAATTTCAATAAGAAGAATTAACACCAATAAGACTTCAAAAAGTTAAAATAATGATAAATTCAATATAGATTGAAACTTTCCTAAACTTTCTAAATATCTGGATAGGCTTGTCTGAACAAAGGCAGGGAAGTTCAGGGAAGTTTTTAATGTATGACATATTAGTGTATTTTTGGTCTTTGTGGAAGTCGCCCAGAGTGGCTGGGGAAACCCAGCCAGATGGGCGGGGTACAAATAATAAATTATTATTATTATTATTATTATTATTATTATTATTATTATTTCTAGCAGGTGCCCAAAAGAGTACAGTGAATGTGCCAGCCCAATATCAATGGTCAAGTATTTCCATTGTTTCTGTTCTTGAACTACCACTCTCATCATCCCTGATGGGAGATGTGGTCGAACAAAGCCTCTCCTCCTACAAGAGGAGAGGTGTTGTGGGCGGGAAGTGCCCAACCGGGCAGCTTGGAGGGGGCGTGGTTTGCAGTTTAACTTACTGCTGCGCCAGCCATTCCGCCTCATTTTCCGCCTTCTCGTCGCGAGTCAATACCTTCTCACTTGCTGTAATCAATAAAGTTGTGGCCTTTTCTTGCCCATTAACCTTATACTCTGTGTCTGTGTGTCTTCATTCCACAAAGCGGGGATCGGGTCCTCGAACCACAACATCTGGGGACCCAGCATTGAAAAACTGTGCTCTAGAGTGGCTGTTACTGGAGTGCTGGTTCTGCATGTGGAGAGAAAAGGTCCAAATTCCAGTTTTGTTATGAAGTCTGACATCCGATTTGACCAATCTTGAACAATTTAATTGGAAGACTTCCAAGCTGTTCATTTTCAATATATTTTACCTAATTGAATCTTCTTTAATTCTCAGTCTGTCACTTGATAGAGATAACATCTCCCCTTTTCATTTCATTTTGCCTTTTGTATCTTCCTGGTAAAACATTACTGTCACTGAACCTGCCATCGCTTATGTAAATTTCAATACTGACAAAGGATTTCCTGGTGAATATTCATATAGATGCCATCATTAAAGCGTACTTAAGCTTTTGCAAATTAATTCTGCAGAGGGTTTTGGTTTTTCTCCCATTTGCATTTGCATGTAATGCATTTAGTTATGATGGATCCCATTCCTTCCTAATTAAAGCTGCTATTCCAAAGTATTCTTCAGTTTCTGCCTTGGGGTGATATTTTTCTTTTCTGTATTATATCTAATTTCTATTCAGTGCTAAAGATTACATCTTCTGGCTTTCATAGCAGATCACACTATCATCTGGCTGTAATCCAATCTCTAATGAAAGCAATGGCAAATCTGCAGAGACTTTAGCTAAGCTTTGATTTTACTCTACAGAGAGCCATGTTTAATAAGGCTCTTTAAATTTTTCTCTTTGCCAGTGAGAGCTAGATCTTTTAAACTTTTCACTTTTCCCAGACTGGAAAGGAAAGGAGATGTAGCCAATCAAGTTAGGTAAACAGGCTCGCAGCCATGAACATCTGCAATCATTAACAGTGTGAACATTTACATTGCCATGCTTGGGGATGTGTATTAACCACATCCATGGCTTTGAATAAAACCAACTTTGAATGGAAGCAAGCCACTTCATGTATGGCCATGATCATGATCAAACAGCAAAGCCTTGAAATTTCAGATGGTGTGACTTTCAAGGGACCTAAAGAATGTACTCTCAAAACTGCAGGCCTTTTATTTAAACATTATGTTGAACCCTAGTATGGTGGGGCACAAGATCTTATCCACATGTGACCACCTCCATCCTCTTTGTGCAGTCATCAGGATGTTTGGAATACTGTGCACATGTAAGGACAGTGCATACACTCCTGAAGCTCTGCTAGGCATATGACTGTGCTGAGCAAGGGCTTATGTGAGCATGGCAGAGGAAGTGAACAGCATCATAACTTGAAGAACAACAAAAATGACATCTTTGGCATCAAAAAGATAAGAAAGATGGTGCGAGGACAATAATATCTGAAGCATCATGGCAGAGCAAGCCCTGTCTCTAGGTACCACCCATCTCTCACATAGGCAGTTGGAGGGAGAAGGCTTTCACCCTATCTTAATTTTCAATATTCATTAATAACATTTGTAGGTTGTCCTGGACTTCCATTAAAAGAGCAGCATCCAAATGTGATTGATAAATTGTGAGAATTATGATAACCTGAGATCTAAGGAAGGAAAAATACATTTATTGAAGCTCTTTGGTTGCCCATTTCATTCTGAAATGTTGTGAATGTTAATTAAAGTTTTTCTGTGGTTAACTTGGAAATTACGCCACATACTGCACATGCATTCAGCAGGCCCTCTGAACAGTCCTTGTGTGTATTTCTGGGACATTATATTGCTTTGTTTTATTTTTAAAAGGTGCAATTATGCTCTTTAGGGCATCATTTGTCATTTTGCTATGGCTACTGGTGAGTCACTTTCTCTTTAGACACCTGCCTCCTAGGTGTGTGATTATAATAATCTGAAGCTCGAAAACTTGTTGAGCATAATCACTTTGTTAGGTTCTATTCAGTCAAAATCACAGTCTTGCTTTTGTGTCATGTAGCTTTTGCATAACCATTTTCTGCCACTAAAAATGTTAACACCAATCACAACCTGGACTTTCCAGACAAACACAATCTTTGCCTTCTTGTTTTTACTGTTCCTTTCAAAAATAATGGGGGGCACCTTACTGAGGCAGGCACGTTGTGCATGGAAATATCCTCTAAGACTCAATAGAGCCTTGTTTCTTTTTCTTCCTAACTCAGCATCTGCACATTGGTACTTCAAATCATCCTGGTACATTTCTGATCTCATCAGTGGTCTGTGATAAGACCTGGCTTTCTTTCAGGTGACGGTAATGTTACACAGTTGCAATGCGTTGTTGGTTTTTGTAATGTTGGAGCTACAAAAATCACAAGCTGTTAAAATTTCTCATCAATGTATCCTTATAGGAAGTGGTCTCTTTGGGATATGTAGGGGTTGACATATCAGGAGAATAAAGGTATCACAGGAATGAGTTGGTACCAATAACAGAATACTGCTGAAAATGCAGCACACAGTCCAAAATAACACCGATTTGGGTAAGAAAACCTGTGGTAAGTCATTTTTCTGTTTTGTTGTACCCTAAATTTTGAACTGCACACTGTTTTGGAAAGAATACACTAGCAAGAACCTCGAGTTTTTTATTCTGCAGTTTTCACATCTTTGTAAAGCAGTGAATTCCACCCACCACAGATAAAAGCCCTGTTCACATCTACATGATTACTTACTTCAGTAAAGCTAAGTCAAGAGCCCTTGATCTGCCAGCAGTTGTTGATGGTCTTTCAACATATTTAATTTCAACCTCTGATTCACCTCTTGAAAGTTTAAACAAATCAGAAGGTAATTGAAAGTGTAGCCCTCAGCATTCCAAGTGTTTTAAAAAGTTTCCCAATTGGGGGGGGGGGGACAGGGTTTGCTGTCAACATGGCTCAGCATGCAATGTTTCTTTAAAAAAATTAAAAATCCCAGGCAAGGTCGCAATCTAAATATCCATCTACATAGGCATATACTCTTTAGAGATAAGGCTTCCATTAGGGCTGAGCAGACTGAAGACAGGATGCTTTCTGAAAACATTTACACCACCTTTGAAAGCCACCCCTTTCTACAATTCATTTGGGAGGCCTTTTTCTACTAGGGTTGGGAAAGCAGAGCTCTGACTGACTCCAGCTGCAAAAACTGAGGCTTTGGGACTAGGGTTTTGTTTAGAGGGTTTTGTACGCGGGGGGGGGGGGGACTGTTATAATTTTTAATATATTTTAGATTTTATAATGAAATATGTGGATGTTTGATTTGGTTGTGTACTTTTTGATGTTTTATTGTTTATTACTATTGGTTATGCAGTTCAAAAGCACGTCAAAGTGCAAGTAGATAAATAGGTACCACTCCGGCAGGAAGGTAAACGGCATTTCCGTGCGCTGCTCTGGTTCTCCAGAAGCGGCTTAGTCATTGTAGTAATGTCGTCCCCAACCGCTTGCCCCTCCCTTCTCCTGTCTCTGCTCTCCGGCCAGACTAGGACGCCCAGGGCAGGGTTGGCCGACGCATTACTTTTTGCAAAACAGTACAAACACAACCCGGTAGGGCTGCCACCACTCCCTCTTTTCCAGGGGACCCAGAATCACAACCCAGGGAGAAGGCTGCGACCCGTTATCCTGGCTGTCCCCCACTCCACAAGCTGCTTCCACAGACTTGCAGACAGAAGTTCTACGGTATAGCGTAACCAAGCGTAAGGCTAGGACTTAGCTATTCCCCCGGGAAGGCACACAAACTAAAACAGTTTCTTTTCTTAAAAGTTTATTTTAAAATAATATAAGGAACATGCTAAAATAGCAGGCACTTCTTTTGAACGTTACAGACAAGAAAATAAAGACATTGCATAGTATAGCTAGCTCTACATACTCACAAGGTCTAACACAATAGGATAGTTGAAGTCCTTTAAGAATCTGCAAGTTGAAGGCTTTTGAAGATCTCCATTTCAAAAGACGAACGACGGCTATTAGTATGGAACATCAGAGCCGGGCATCTATGCGGATTGCAGAGCAATGGCAGAGAGCAACTTCTCAAACAATTCCCTGATCTTTTATTCACAATTCGCACTTGGCGTTGTAACTCTCAAGCCAATCATAAGTCTTGATTTATTTTTAAATTCACCAATGACCGGCTTGCTGGTCAATCAATTTACCCCTTGACAGCTGGGTCAATTTGGAATCCAAACTTTAAATCAAAGGGTTTCCTCCCTTCCGTGGAAATTAGCCAGATACACATTCCCAAGCAATTCAAGGACAGATAGCATCATTGGGGGGGGGGGGGAATGTTCGCACTCTCAAACACAGGTGTTAGGTCTTTCATTAAATCAGGGCTTCCTTGATTCCAATAAACCTTTCACGCCAAGGAGCCAGCTAGTCTGGAGTTTAAAGAGACACAACTTCTTTCCCAGGGTCCTTATGGCTGATGGAGTTCCCATAAGGCTTCACTCTTTTTACTCGACCAAGGAATGATTTCTAAACCGTACCCACTTTACTACAGTCATGCTGGCCACATGACTCGCAAGCTGTACGCCAGCTCCCTCGGCCAGTAAAGCGAAATGAGCGCCACAGCCCCAGAGTCGTTCACGACTGGTCCCTTTACCTTTACCTTTAAATATGTATTTTGTCATATGGTAAGCTGCCTTGAGCAAGGCTGTATAACGATGGAAAGGCAGTGTACAGATAAAATTATGTAGGCACGTTAAAAGGAAGGGTAAAAGTCTACGTAACATGGTTCCCTTCAAATAGCTTCTGAGAGTGAGAAGAACAACACTTTCTATTTCTGAACTGGCTTTGTGATATAATGTAGCCAAAAATGACTGGTAATATAGTGTTACCACAAAGCCAGTTCAGAATGAGAGCTGGAAGCCTTGCTCCCACTTTGAACTGACTTGGTGTTTTTGTCATATACCCATATCTGATTGGCTTTTTGATGATAGTGATATCATCCCCTGTAGTGGTGTGTGTGGTGAGGTGGAGTCTCCATTCCAGCAGAGGTGTCACTGTTGCTCACCTGGATGGGCCAAGGCTAGGCAGTGATAAGGTTGGGGCAGCACAGGTACACTCTTGGCACCAATCCAACACTCACTCCAACTGTGCAGTTGCAACCTGTCATCACCCCACTGCATCCAGGTAGGAAGTATGCTGTGAGTTTCCTGTTTGACTATTGTGTATGGCTCTGACACTATAATTTGTCATGAAAGTGCAAAAGAAGAGGCCAGGCATAGGGCAGAGGCAGCTTATAAAGTTGACGGTGTGCCCCAATGCCAATGTAGGCCTCTTGTGAAAGAGCAAAGGGGGTTGTAATGTTCATCCATGAAGGCTTATACAGAAGACCCATCCCTGCCAAAATGCAGCACCAAAATTGCCACCAAGAGAGATGGAGAGCTTCATAAACAATGGCAATCAAGATAAAGAGAAGGGAGTCTGGAACGCACATTTCAGTTCCTTCAAACCCATCTTTCATGCCACAGATATTGGATGCTTAAACGTTTGTCATGGCCCCAACTTTTGCTTTTTCAATGGACTGAAAATCTGTGTCCTGAGCAGCTGCGTAATAGACAAAAATTCACAACTGAAGCTTTTCGTAACTTACATATATAAAGACTGCCTGTTGCTTTATGCTGGTGTCAAAAACTGCCAAACTCTTGACATTATATGGTGTGGTGCAAGTGGTCCTAATTGGCAAAACAAAAAAAAATTCCTTCCAGTAGCACCTTAAAGACCAACTAAGTCAGTTCTTGGTATGAGCTTTCGTGTGCATGCACACTTCTTCAGATACGTATCTGAAGAAGTGTGCATGCACACGAAAGCTCATACCAAGAACTGACTTAGTTGGTCTTTAAGGTGCTACTGGAAGGAATTTTTTTTGTTTTGACTATGGCAGACCAACACGGCTACCTATCTGTAACTGGAACTAATTGGCAAAGGCAGTTTTAGAAATGTATTCCAAAGGAATTCCCAGAAATAAATGCACTTTTCAGATTTCCAGGTCATCCTACAATACCATATTACAGAAAGCAGAAAAGTCACTGGATTGCACTGCACAATCTGCAGAAAGCCCCCCCCCTTGCTTGTGACCTTCTAAAAATAGAGCTGTATGTTTCAATTAGAAGCTAGTGATAAAACACGACAGCATTCTGCACCTCATCATGTGGTGTGAGCTTGCTTTGAATGTAGGGCAGGGAAGCAGAAAACCAACACTGAAATCACCTGTAATCACCACTTGAAAATCGACACAGGATCTTTAACAATTAAAGTTTGAAAGCGACAAATAAAAATAGCCTGTTTAAACCCCTTGGAAGGAGTAGACTGCATAATAATTGATTGCATGTTCATTTTTAGAAGATTGACCTTTCCTTCCAGTTGTGTGATGTGGAGATTTGCTTTCAGTACTTTAGCTATCATTTGCCTTTGTTTATTCCATTAAAGAAAAAAGGGGGGGAAAGGGCGGGGGGGAGCCTCTTCTCTGCCCAGCATGGAATATCACTGCTGATCTCATTTGGTGTCTTCTAATAATTGCAGGTTTTAAGCAAGCTGGAGACATCAACTTTTGCAAGAATTAAGCATGCAGTGAAAAGGAACAAGGGGGGAAATGAGTGGGAGTATGGTAATTGCATCTCTCTAAAGGCAGGCAAAGTGAAACAGAGCAGCAGATGGTGTCAACATCTAAAAGAAAATACACCGTGGACAAATGTAGACAATAGAAAAGGAAATTATGAGATTTTTAAAAAAACAAAAAAATCCCCATAAGCCATGGTTCTACAGGGCAACAAAGGCTTTCTAAAGGGCACTAAGAGGTGGAAATGATTACATACACAAGATCATTGCACTGGCATCGTTGTAGAAGTTAGGGGAGGAGTCTGCTCTGACTCCACAAACATTTTTGCAGGTTTGTAAGAAGCACTCCTGCAAACTGCGGGAGGCAGTGGAAGACAAGAGTTCCTGGCATGCTCTGCTCCATGGGGTCACGAAGAGTCGGACACGACTAAATGACTAAACAACAAGAAGAAGAAGCACTGTGACAGAGGATTTTTTAAAAAAATCCAGTAAATTCCCTTTGCTCTGTCTTCTCTATTTAATAGGCTACAAACCTGCTCTTGCTTCCAATCCTACTCAGCAGAGGATAATCGTCTGAACCTGAACTATGCAGACAGTGGATAATTGGGTAAATTGTGTACCTGGACTTTGCCACTTCATCCTGCAAGAGGAGAACTGTATCATCTGAACAGTTTCCCGTATAGCTAGCTAGGTAGATGCTATATCTATATAAAGCCTCTGCTGCAGTCAGGCAAAAACCTTGCAAGAGAGTGTAGGAAATGGCAGTGGTCTGGGCAGTGTCCAGAGAGGGGCAGAGAGAGCTCTATGGAAGCCACATTCAGTTGGCAGGCCAGAGATTCTCCTCCCACCTCTCCAGAATTAGCAGATTCAAGGAGTGGGACCTTCTGATTTCCAGTGCTGCAGTCAAGGAATTCCCTGCTTTTGGTCAGGTTTTGAAACTTTTATTGCCATAGGTATTTGGCGTTGAAGATTTCTCTCGTGGTTAAAATAGTTTGGCACTAGTTTTAATGGCTCTCTCTGGGCTTATCCATACTTTCTTTTGTTTCATGTTTCTATATTGCAGCTTAAAGCAACTGGAGGCATAAAAGCTGACTCCTTCTGGAATAAAGCATTGTTGAGACCCATAGATTGTTATTCAAAACTTTACTTGCAGAACTTCCTTCAAAACAGAACAAAAACATCAAAGATACATCCAAATAATTCCATGCAATATATTGTGTATGTCCAGCACAAGCTCAGCATCTTATAAGAAATAAAATATAATTTTGAACAGACATAGAAGCAAAGGTCTGTCTCTCTTTACAGCCTCCATTTTGCCTGGAGCTGTATTCACTCTCTGGACAGGGTCTTTTACACATTCTTACTCTCACAGTGTAAAGACAGCTCCCTTTCAAATTGGAGATTTGCAACCAAATACCCACATCACATGTTCAAAGGTAAACATTCACTTTTAAAGCAGATAACATTTACAGTTCATTATCAACCAATTAGTATGCTGCCATGGAAAAAACCCCATGTTAGCAATACGCGTTTAGCCATTCTCCATTTCAGTGTCAATTAAACAATTATACTTAATATTCTAGGCACAGGTCAGCACTTTAAAGCTCTGTATCTGAGCCCATCACCTTTTTTGGGTGCTTTTCCTATGAAAACCTGCTACCACAGAATTGGAGTAAACGGCAAACCACATAAAACTTGAATTGCTGTTTGCTCCGATTCAGTGTTAAAGAGTGGGTTTTCTTGGGGAAAGTGGTGTGGCCAAAAGGGGGAGGGGCTCAGACACAGAGCTGACCTGTACCTACAAAGCATAGGCAAAAGGAAAGTGTGAAAGAGCCTCCTCCCGCTATATATATTTCTAGTTTGATTTGTACTGTTCTTGTATATTAATATATTAGTGTTGTTTATATTGCATTCTGGTTTGGTTAGATTTGTAGAAAATGGGGTAGAAATTAATGAATAAATAAAGTTCCTTAATGGGGAAATTCTATAACATTCCACTGAAGATGGTTTATTCCTGACACATTCCTGGTGCACATCTCTGAGGTTTTTTTCTTCACTGCTCTGCTTAAGCACCCCAGCACAACATACTCCAGCTTCTCTGTAAAGGAATGGCTTTCAAGGGAGCTGATCAAATTTACAGCCCAGATTTAAAATATTTCATGTTAGACTTCATCTAGAACATAGCATAGGGCACCACTGTATTTTCAATGAACTTTTCAGGTATCATCAATAATAAAGACTACATTTCTTCAGGCTGAAAGTGTACTTCTGAATACAACATTAAATATGAAGAAGCAGATGCTGTACTTGAGATTTGCCAACAGTTACACCACACATTTCCTGTTGTTGTTGCTGCTGTTGTCATCATTATTAATTTCATGTATGAATTACTTTCCATGAAGTATCCCAAACAATATACAAAGGGCTGTTATTTACCAATGGCAATCATTTCACAATGCTGTATTGATTAGTTGCGTTCTGATCATCCTGGCCAATGCAATTTCATTTAAGCCCAATATAGGCTTGAGTTTATTTTCAGTAATCATGATTTAGAGACAGCTATGCAAACAGGTCATTCCAGGGTGTTTTGGTTATAACCTCTTAGCAGTTATTTCTGATTATCTGCTGTATTTCTCAATGAACAATAGTCCACAAATCAGAGATAGCAACGCTGCTGTCGAAGCCACACTTTTCACCTCCCAATGATGGCAGAGGTGAGGGAAGAGCCTTGCTTTTGCCAAGTTGCTGATATCCGCAACATCTTCTGTTTCCCCTCTTTGAATGGAGAGTTGTTATCTGCGAATTACTAGCAGAGTACATTAGCCTTGCATGTTGCTTCACTACGCACAGTGCACATGGAGGGGAAGGAAGAGTGCACCTTCTGGCCACACCTCCAACTTTGCCTACCAGCTTCACCCACATCTGAAAAGGAGAGACTATGCATGGGCTCATATTATTGTCACACTAGAGGCTGCTGCCCCTGTTCACTTGCCAACCCCATCTACCCACCAGCCCCTTGCCTACCTGTCTCCCTTTATGCCTGACCAAACCTCCCTCCCTTGATACCTCACCCAAAAGAACCTGTCTTATCACCTCACCCAGAACATTTACCACCTTGCTGAAAATCCTCTCTTCTTCCTTTGCACCTCACTCCCCAAAAGCCCAGCCCATCACATGATCTCATCCCTGCCCCATTTTCTTAGCTGATGCAGATTCCCCAGCCTTGCAGTAAAATGAGGTTGCCATTATGAAATCCAAGAAGCGATACATCAAGGTTTATTGAGAAAATAATGTTTAAAGTTATATTTCTCCAGTGTAACTGTTGTCTGTTTTTTTTTATATATAAATAAAATACAGCCCTGACATTTGTTTGCAACATCTTTATTCCACATGCCACTGAAAAAAAAAATACTTGTTTAATATACGGAATAAGCAATATCTACTCTAGTTGTGCAGTCATTTTGTCTTCCCAGATAATAGCTCTCCTCATACAATCAACAGTTTTGCCCCTGATTACATTTTTATTCTGTGGAAAAGTAAGTGTTGGGTGTTTATATTTAGGCATGGATGAAGAAGGATTTTTTTCATAATCTATTTCATATTTCACACAGCACATTAATTATTTTAGCTACTGACTTAATTAACAGTGGCAATTTCCACCCGTATCTCATAGTTGGATAGTTTCTTTACCACATCTAACAGGAAGTTTCAGATAACCAGGTGTCAAGTAAGATGTAAGTCACCATCAGACTGCCTAGATGTTCTGCAACATTCAGCATAAGTAATAACTGAGAGAGAAAAAATACCCATTACCCAGTTGTCATTTTTGAGAAACAAAGATTCAGGTTATTGTCATCCCATTGTCCTTTACAGCACTGAACATGAAATATCACTGTTGCTTTATGAATATACTGCTTGTTGGCCAAACCACAAACACTATTTGCTTTTAATTAAGTTTCATCTGCTTGTGATAATTTAATGGGCCCAAGAGCACTGCCCCTATTCCACTTACTCTGCACTCGGCTCCCACCTGTGGCTGCTAGAAGCTGTTACCATGCAACAGCGGCCACACCCAGGAACTGCTTCGACTGAACGACTAAACCAGGTGAGGAGAGCCGATGGGTGTCAAGCCCTCATTGAGTTAAGGACCTCCCCTGCATGCAAAGATATGCTCTGGCAGATTGAGCAGACGAAACCAATAGTAGGTCCAATGGTCGAGAAGGTGGTTTCTGCATGTGCTGTAGAGGTAAGTGACTGGCAGATGGGGCTTATCGACCAGGGAAGGTAGTCCATCTAGGCCATGCCTCTAAACTTCAATGGGCCTACTCTGAGTAAAACCAGCATTGGCCACAAGTCAATGTATCTCACCGTGAACAGAGGGTGAGGGGTCATGAAAGCCAGCCCTACCCCAAATATCCCCAGGGGCTCTATCACTGCCTGTTCCACCCCCAACTAGGAAGATCTGAAGGGGTGCATTTGAGTGAACGTACTTTCAGGACTCCCACAAGTAAGCCTGATAATGCAGGATTTCCAGTTGTGGGGAGGCTTGTATATGTGTTCCCACAAACTGTTAGAATCTTCCTTCATATCTTTCCACACAATATGAAATCATAGAATTGTAAAGTTGGAAGGGACCTCAAGGGCTACCTCAACTGCCTGCAATGCAGGAATCACAGCGAAGGGGAAGGCTGAATAAAGATAAGGAAATGGGTGGGGCCAGAGCTTAAATTTTCTGTTCCATGAACACTTGGTATGCTCTCTTCAGGATCAGTCCTTCCTAGTGCAAAACATGTTTACTAGGAAGTAAGTGTCACTGTTTCCAAATGCCTAGGGTTCAGGTGGGTTCAAATATGCAAATTTCTCCACAAAAGACTTACTGTGCTTCTCATTAAATCTGAGTTGATTAGTTCTGATCCTGATGCAATTATATAAAAAATGTTTTCCCAGGACTGTATTAGAAGTACAAATATTGTTTATTCTCAGCAAAAAAATTCAATTAAGAGAAGAACACAGCACATTCCAATTATATAATACCTCAGGCTTCCTATGACTCACTCAAACCTATTGGCTCCAAGTATACTGATGGGTTTAATGAAGCATAACAACGTAAGCAAGAGTAGACGAGATGCCACAGCGGTCACATCTAAATGCTTTGTGGATTCCCTATAGTCTTTACACTGGCAGTTCACATTAACTGATTCTCAAACCATAGTCTAGAATCTAGATTATCTGCAAATATAGCAGATCTGTTTTGAATCAGAGCTTAATGTATGCAGTCAAAGTGCAGGAATAAAATGCAGGCAATTCATCCACAGAAAAAGATTCTGGAAATTACTGGCAATTTGAAAGGAATATTCCACTTTAAAAATTGGAATGTTAAGTACTTTACAGATAATTTGACTTTAATGCCTGGGGTTTAAGCATATTCACAAACTGAACTTCTTGACGTACATCAAACCATTGGTCCTGGCTTTCCATGGGTTCCTTATTGTGTTCACCAAGGGAGGCAGTTGAGGAAAAGAGCGAGGAGATAATTCTGCCCCTGGTGCTGCTGGTGATGAACTAGGGTATCTGTTGCCAAGTCATACCTCTCCTCCAGAGTAAATTGGCTGTGCCGAAAGGCCTCTAGGGGTGAGACATTGGAGTGGATGCAACTTCTTCCTTAAGATTCACTCCCAGGCTATCACTGAGGCCTTACCTAGTAGCAGATGGTGTGATGGGGCTGCCCTCACCTGACCTTCAGGGCACAAAATTGCTGCCGCTTACTGAGAAGAAGCAGAGGACCAAGTTGGTAGGGAGGTCAGTGCAGTGCACACACACAAGTGGAGCCTAACCAGTGTTTCTGCTGCTGTGTTTGCACTGTGCTAACCTCGCCAATGCCCATCCCCTCGCCTCTCTTTCCTGATAAGCAGCAGAAATTCAGCCACCTGGAGATCAGGTAAGTCCCACCGCCCCACCATGCTGTCCACTACTGGCCTTATCTAGAATTCTAGCATTGGAGTAATTGACTTCTCTGCCCAACAATGTTTGTCATTTCTATGGACAAAGGTTAGCACCACTGGTTGGTGGGACTTTGGTTGCCATTCATCACTTTTGGGAGACAATGGCAAAGTCCTACTTCAGGGCTGAAGTCAAACTGTTGAAGAGCTACAGTACCTGCTGTGGCTGTAGAGACCGATATGTGAGAGACATGTTTTGCTGCAGTTGTGGTAGATGAAGGCATCCAGTTGTGCTCTCTGCACCCCTCCCAGCACTCAGTGATCCTCTAGACACTGCTGTGGCTGCACGACTTGGCTGATGGGGCTAGAAAGGAATTTTATGTGCACTCATGAGCCAGCTTCTAAAGATTTTTTTACCATAGATCACTTGAAAATTGTTGTAGAAATTGTTGTGCATTGGGCTGGATGCTGCATGGTTTTTAATTGTATTTGCATTGCTTCTTATAATAGAATCATAGAATTGTATGGTTGGAAAGGGACCAAAGGGTGATCTAGTCCAACCCCCTGCAATTCAGGAATCACAGCTAAATAATCCCTGACAGGTGGTCATTCAACCTCTGTTTAAAAAGCTCCAGTGAATGAAAGTCCCACTACCTTCCAAAGTAGTCTGTTCCACTGTCAAACAACTCTTACCATCAGAAAGTTGTTCCTAAAGTACTCCACAAAGTGGCACTAGGCAGAGAGAGCAAATATAGACTTATTTTGTATGTAGGAGTAAGGAAAGGAGGAAAAGTCCCCTTTTGTGAGGTGAAAAATTGAAAGAGCCTCTGAGGTTTGGCCTACGTAGCAAAAGGGATGCCACTTTCAGTAAAAATAATAATTGAAAGTTCACCCATTAGTGTAAATAGGGTGTCATCCTCTAGAGTCCCAGTTTTCAATTCCCCCTGCTTATCTTGAGTCAGCGGATGAGGTAAAACTGAAAACAGTCTTACATTTACAGAACGCAAACATACCTTTCCTTCAGCAAGAGCCTTCAACAGATTCACAGTAGATCTAGCCATTCTAGCAGATCAGAGCAACAAGCAGAAGTGGATTAAGCAGCCACTTGTAGATAAATCAAAATTTGCACACCACACTCTTCTATAAATATCTAATTCAAAACCTAGAGTGACGTCAAGCAATAATACATCCTGACAAATGCTAGTCAATTCAGGTGACAAAGTATATGCCTGAAGAGAGCAAGTCTTTGGACATTTTGAATTTTTGACTCATAGCTGAACCGCCACAAGATTGCATTAAACGTGATGGATTCACTGCCTCTGGGCACAGTTTTATTGCTCAGAAACTCTCTTGCTGTGTCAAAGCAAAGTGGAACAATCCTATTCCAGATTCCAGCCTTTTCATGAAATATCAATACAATAATTTACATTATGTACAGAACAAAACTGTGCCTTAAGTCCCTAATCCTGAGAACTGAGATCCAGTTAACAAAAGCATTGTCTTATTTATTCTGCCAGGGCTTCAGAATGATTCATATATGACAAAAACTACACAAAAAGCACCTACCCACATGGGTACTTCATGAGACGGTATTGTACTTAAAAGATTTAAACTCCATGCTTTGGTCTACATTAGGGTTGCCATATCCCAAGAAACAAAAATCCAGACACAGATGTTGTTGAGCTTTCTTGGCAAAATTACAAAAAAATTATGTTTTTCAGCTATTGGGGGTGGGGGTGGGGGACGGCCAAAGTGACATTACCGACATGGGTTGCCATATATCTGGATTTTCCAAAACATTTTGCCGATTTCCAACAGGACACTGCTTCCAACTGCAGTATTCTGGGTATGTCTAGGAAATTCTGGAAATTCTGGCACCTTCATTACATATCTTTAGGTGCCAGGAGAAAATGTTTCTCTATAACCAGGCCTTTGGCTGATTATCATTCCATGTCCTTTTAAATGTGCTTGTGGGAATGGGTTTATCGGTTTGTTTTTATTTTATTATGTATTTTGTATTCCCATTTTGTTTGTTTTTTCAGTTGTGAACTGTGCTGTGATCTTCGGATGAAGGGCGATATACAAATTTAATAAATAATAATGGTGATGCAGGAGAGATCCAAGACCCAAACAAATTTGAGGGATTTGCACAGTCATGCAGTCAAATTGGGGGGGGGGGGAGAGATGTACTTCCCACTTCTGACCACATGTTTAATTACCACAACAACCATTCCAATCTTCTGCAATTCATTGGTCAGTGCCCAGCAGTTCCTCGATCTGCTCCTCCTGTGCCAAATCTCTTCTGGTTCACAGGACATGCCACGTGCTACTTGGTTGTTAGTGGAGAGATTAAAATTAAGCCATCATGAACAGTCTTCTGGGAGAGCATGCTGGCTGTTCCTTAGCAACCCACCATTTTTTCTGTCCTGCTGCCTCCTTAGAAGGTGGCAGTTCTGCTCTGTGTCAGTCATGTGAGCATGCTTTCTCGGACAAGCAGAGGGCTTAGGGAGAGAGATATGGGGTGTTGGGAACATTTTCACTATATGCACTACTAGAAGTTAGGATTGACAACTGACCAGGAGGTAGAAAGAGTGCTTGATAGTACCCTGATGTGGCCAGGGGATTATGTTACACTCTCATTAAAGGCACAGCTATGGGTGCCAGTTGAAAAGCCGGCAACCCCAGTGAGAAGTCAGTGGGACTAGGGGAAGTTTCATGCATATAATGAGTTGTTGAGAAGGCTGGGGGAGAAGATCTCCCCAGATGGACCTGCTGTGATCCAAGGCTGTCTCAACCTGCTCCAGCCAATCCATGGATTGACCCAAACCTGTCTGATTTCATTTCGGATATGGGATCCCAATTCACAGCCCTAATAGATGCCATCCATTATGGAGAGCACAGTTATTTTGTATAAAGATAACCCTTTTGGGATGGCATCGTCACTCAGTGGTCCAGCACATACACAAGGTCCCAGCAGGGGTGTAGTTTGGTAACCTTTGGTAATATGGTGCCCTGAGCAAGGCTAAAATTTGGCAACCCAAATGGATTTTCTCCATTATGGATCTTCTTACTTTTGTACCCCCTTCCCCACACAACCCTATATCCAGCACTGGTTCTAGATTCAATCCCTGGTATCTTCAGTTAAAAGGAGTAGGTAGCTGGTGATGTGAAGTCCTGCAAAGCCACAACTAGTCAGCAGCAGACAACATTGGTGTTGATTGACAAAAATACTCACCTGGTATAAGGTATGTTCACCATGCAGTAATATATGAAAGGGAAGACAATCCTTTTTTAAGTTTCCCGTTTCCTTGTAATCTAAAGGGAAAGAAATAGAATTTGTATATATGTGCCCTTCATAATCAATGCTTTGTGCTGGTATCATGATGCACACATACACACAGCAGAGGTTGGATGCTCATCTGTCACAGATGCTTTCGTTGAGATTCCTGCACGGTGAGGGGTTGGAATAGATGCCCCTTAGGATCCCTTCCACCTCTACAATTTTGTGATCCTATGACATACATGCACACATTCTTCAGCCTCATTACCTGTAAGCAAGCACTATCATCAGTTGGCTGCAGCGTGAAGATTTGCAGTGGTTGGAATGTACGTGCTGCTTGCTTTTAATGAGACTTAGTCACTCTGCACATTTTGTGGCTTCTGTTCATCACAGAGGATATGTTGGTTAGTGTTAATAAATTGAATATAACAAGTATGTTGCACATCCACTGTCAATTTCCTACTTCCAGCAGTTTTATTTTCTTTAGTTCTGAATGTGACTGAGACAATCATTTTTTTTTTTACACGTCTCACAAGTATATACTGAGCAAGACAACCACTGCAATTAAAAATCATAACGGTTAACAAACAGTGTACAGTAGTACCTCGGGTTACAGACGCTTCAGGTTACAGACTCCGCTAACCCAGAAATAGTACCTCGGGTTAAGAACTTGGCTTTAAGTTCTTAACTCGAGGTACCACTGTACTTAGGAGGGCTCAGTAAAGTCTTGTTGCCATGCATGATTCTATATGTGACACAACTGGCTTATTTTCAGACATAAGAGAAGAGTTGAGGTTCTGCCATTGAATGGCATAATAATGTTCAAACCCTATATAACTGATACAAGCTTACATCAAGTTACACAAGTTGAAGAAAATGTCCAGTACTGACTGGTTGGCTGTTTTACAAGCTGATCTCATTCATTTATAAAGACAGTAGCAACACACCGTTTTCACATACATTATCCTTATATCTCTGCAAGGCAGGTAAATACTGTTATTTCTGTGTTGCAGGTGTGACGCAGAGATGAAAAAGAATCAATTTTCTAAGCTCACCTGTTGAGTTCATGGCAGCGATGTCTTGATTCAGGGTCCAGTTGCTGTGCTCCAAACCTCCTCATCTTTCTGGCCCATCACAATCTAACTATAAAGAAGCCTGCTTTTCAATCATTTTAACTAGTTTATGTCCTGCAAATCACTAGGAGGATACTCAAGCTACTATTAATGTTAGAGAATGGAAGTTTCCCTGGTATTCTATCTGCTAAAGATTTCTTCCTCTCACTTGTCCAGTGAACCTGGAAGTAGCAAGAATATGGAACACTAGTTTAAAGATGATGTTAACTTTATAGCGAGACCAAATATTGAGGTCACTTTTAACACATTTGCAAGGGTGGTGCATTTGTTAAATATTCAACAACAATATGGTGACTGGTGATGGGTAAGAGGTGAAGCTCAGTGGTCACTTTTGCAGAGCTATTTGCCCACCAAGCTGTTGCCTTCATGACATCATGCTGAAATCTGTTCCAACATGGCCCCAAGTTGGACTGATCTGGCACCACAAAGGTGGTATCTGAAATAACTCTTGAAAGAACCCACCCAGATCTAATGTTTCATTCCTCCATGAAAAATGGGCACCATTTTAATTGCTTTTGCTTTAGACATCTTTGTTCACTTTTGCATTTTGTTTGTTGGATTAATGACAGAACAGGTGCCACAGATAGTATCTTGGACAGAATCTGAATTCTGTCTCCCAGCTTAAAAATATTTCAGTGCTGAATCTTGAAGTCTCATTTCCAATCCCAAACCCAATCCTTGTATTCACAGAATCTTTAGTTCAATTGTTTCAAGGAAGTACATGGTCTGAGGTTGTGTATGTGTGGAATTTCTTCTGGTTATAAAGTCTCTCCTCTGGGTCAGAGAATACCGGTGCCACATGCAATTGTTACGCATCAGATCTTTTTAGAAGACAATATTTTATTCCACATTTTTCAGATGAGAGTATAAATCTAACATTAAGTAGTGGAATCCCAAGATATTCTATAATAAAAGATCCCTAATTAGAATACTGTCAGACAGGGTTGATATTACATTCTACTACGGGAGTAGGTCTCAGTTTAGATGCAGAGCATGATAGCATAATTTGTTACACTGTAGAAAGTTGTCTATACTGCTGGCGCCTCTGCCTTGCTCGCTGTCTATTCCGCCGAAGTGACAGACTAATGGGCTGTTTCCCAAATTTCTCCATGATCTCTTTGATTCGGGCCAAGTTGGTTTTGCTGATGGTAAAGTCACACCGGGTCGCACCCATGTCATAACCCACAGCACAGTTTTTGGTGGCAGCAGTATAGCCCTCCGCTTTTGCAGTGACGGCGTATTCTCCAGGGTTTAGAAGGCGCCAATAATCTCCATCGCTTGCTGTTGAAGAACGAAAGAATAAATATTGTGATACATTTTTGTTTAGCCTTAACTTCCATCTTTCTATTTAGTATCAAGGAGCTTATCCATCCTTGCACGTGAAATTATTGCTCTAGGATGGGGATTTGGGGATTGGTATAGGAAAAAACTTAATTATCTCCAAGACTGGTCGCTTGTAACCTTGGGGATTTAGCTACCATTTTCATGTTCTAGTTATAAAGGCTTGAGTTATTCAATTTATTGTTTCCAATTTGTAATGCTGGGGAGTCCAGTCCATATTTTGTACCAGTTCACCTAGGTTTGCAACAGTTCCAGTCAAAGTTTCACCCAATAGCTTTAGAACCAAGACTGGGGCAGCTGGGGACATGGATCTCTGGTGTGGTTTTCCTCATGTTTGTTTGAGTTTGTTTTAAATAAATAATTTTGGTCACCGTCCTTTGTGCCAAGACTACATCTTCCAATAGTTTCCCTTTCCCAAACCTTCCCCAAGGAAGTTCTAACCAGCCTTTAGGAGCCATTTTCATCTGATGGAAAGAACACTGGAGACTTATGGCATCTTTCTAATAACCTGAAAATATACAGGTTGAAGAATAACTTAAGGCTTGCAGATACTAACACACAGGTAGTGTGAGCAAAACAGCAACATCATTCCCTCAAAATCAACCTCCACAATGCAACAGAAAGGATGAAGAGCAGTATACAAGCTATAATAAAAATAAAAATAAAAAACCATTTCCTACTCCACTGTTAGCAATGGAGGAGTAGGTAGATAGAACTGGATGTCACTGATCAGTAGTTCTGGAGATTCATTTTTCCAAAAGTCAAGAAAAACCGGGTTCTGTTTGAAGAATCCGAAGAAAGAAAGGAAAGATTCAATGCTCTGCACTGCATTTTGTTTGATAATAGATACTTGCATCCTTCAATAGGAAATGTAGAAGAAGACTCTGTATGATTAGTAAAAATGTGAATTGCCATCATGTAATACTGGGTGTGTTCACATTACCACTTATTCCACATCCAGTGCACTCCTACTGCTAGTTTTTAAAGCTTCATTCACACAACTTTAGCCACAATCATATAGACCCTGTAGTTTATCAACAACAACTGCTGTCTGATGCACTTTTCCTCTCAAACCAGATTCAATCTGACTAGAAAACCTAAGCTGCATTCACTTTGTATTGGCAGCTGCTACACATGTGCAAAGAGCAGCTTCACGAATAGGAGTTCCAGGGGGGGTTGCAGGGGCAGGGAAGCCAAAAAGGTCAGGTGCATCAGGAAAAGACTTCCCTGCCCCCTCTTTGATGTAAACAACACCATGCAAATGCAGCTTGAAATTCAGCGGGGGGGGGGGGGGGGGAGGACTTTGCTGTGTTTTAAGCCACTGATGTAAACATAGCCACCATTACAGTGTTTATGTCTCATTCTATCCTTCCACAATAGTGATTCTGCTGCCTGGGAAACTAAAGTGTATGATTAAACTTTGTTTCAAACCCATTGATTCCAATGAGACTCAATTGGCTGAAATCTAAATATTGTGAATTGGGCTGCTAATTAGCAGGCTGGGAATCTGTTGTGGATCACAGCAACACACATACACACACGGGGGTTCTTTTGGGGTGGAGTTAGTACAGTATATGCATGATTTAACTACTATGAGCTTTGCGGTATAAGAGAATGTTAACTGTTAGAAAATAAGATAAATTATTGCGTATGAGGACCTTATCTGTGCATCCTGCAGAGTCTCCTTTATTTTTCTGAGTGCATAATAGGGACACAGGAAGCTACCTTGTACTGGGTCCGACTGTGGGTTCAGCTATTGTCTACAGTCTGGCAGTGGCTTTCCAGGGTTTTAGGCCACAACATTTTCTCCAGTCCCTATCTGAAGACGCCTGGGATCAAACCTTTGACATGCTGCATTCTGCATTCTACTGAGCTGCCTTTTCTCCCAATACTTAATACAAGCTGCACTTCTTCTGGAGGAGTTGCCATCAAAATACTAGCTCACAAGGGAAAGAGGTAGGCAAATATTTGAACATATTTTCAGGTTTCCTATAAACAATTCCTATGAAGAATGTAGAAAGTCTCTTGCAGTTGACATTTCTTGCACGATGCAGGGCATTTCGAAAGCTAAATTGCCTGCACTTTGTTTTGAAGTACTGTCAGCATGCTGAATCTGGGTTATTCCCTGTGAAGCCAGTGACTTCTCCCGCAGATTACCTGTAGCCCGCTGAGAGCCTTTCTCCATGTTTCTGAGCATGTAATGCTACATAAAAACATAAATACACAAAACAGCTCCCTGTTTTCACACTAATGCAAAATGACACCGTTACTATTATTTGTCTTGCCCGTGGGTAACTTACAATGCCCTGAAATACTATACTAAAAAGACAAGTTACATTAATGGAATGCATGTTGATCATTGTTGGGCTGGTACTGCTCATATTTAAGAGGATATGAATTGTGCCCCAGAAGATAAGTGGGTCATGAGTAGCACAAACAAACAAAAAAGCTTAAGCCTAACCTAACCAGCAAATATCCAAGGTAACTTCTCTACCACTTCCTGTGAGCAGCTGAGAGTTGAGACTAAACCATCTATACTATAGCAGTGAACCTGAAAGACCTTGGCAAATTATACTAAATTGTTGAAATGCGATAGAACACACAGAGCAGGCTGACTGGTATTCAGCTCACCTGACTTTTCATACTGACCCTCAAAACCTATTTGCTTAAGAATGGCACACAGCAAGCAGGTAAACATTCCAAACAAAGCTTGCCCAAATATTTGATACCTGAAGCACAGGATTTTGTTTCTAGATTAAAACTGGAGGCACCTGTCAGTCTTCCACTTGGAAAATATTCTAGGTATTTTTTTGATCTGCAACAACTGGCAAATGTTCTGCCTCCATCCCCAATTTCTCTCAGTAAGTTAGTTATCCTGCCCTCTGTTATTTTTCTAGTCTGGGCTTGAGGAGGAGACTTTGCTTTCTGGGCAACAGTGATGCTTCTGAGATCATGATATACATAGCAACTGTAAATATAGGCTGCCTCAGGGAATGCTCGACTGCTTCCCTTGCTATGGTGTCACAAGCTATACACTGTCCAAAGTAGGGTGTCAAGAAAGCCTGGTTTTGCTGTTCACTGAATTCAATGGGTTCTACTTCTGAGTAGACATGCATAGGATTGCACTGTAAAGATATGCTTCATTTTTTAAAACAACAACAACAAACAAGCAAAACCTGATTTTTCAAGACAGTAGATAACTGACATGCATACTTAGACAAGTTATTTTATGCCATTTGGCATAAAATATGGGTCCATCATGCAGCAGCCTTGGCCCTGTATACCTGGAGTGTCTCCACCCACATCATTCTGCCCAGACACTGAGGTCAAGCTCCAAGGGTATTCAGGTGGTTCTCTCACTGGAAGAAGTGAAGTTACAGGGAACCAGACAGAGGGCCTTCTCAGCACTGGCACCCACCAATCAGATGTAAAAGAGATTAACAACTACACCACTTTCTGAACACATCTGCAGGAATCCCTGTTCTTTGATGTTTGATGTTTTGCTGTGCTTTTATTATGTTGGAAGCTGCCCGGAGTAGTTGGGGCAACCCAGTCAAATGGGCAAGGTAATAATAATAATAATAATAATAATAATAATAATAATAATAATAATTGTATACCACCCTTCATCCATAGTTCTCAAGGTGGTTCCCAACATAAAAATACAAGATAAAAACAAAACAAAATCCATAACAAAAATAGGAACTAGAATAAACCAATACCTCCCCCCATTGTGATGTTCAGTGGGTAGCTCCACCAACATGACAAATTTAGACCACAATAATGCTGTGCAGATGTTGTACCAAAGCCCATGCTCAACTCAACAAAGTGCCTCATTAATAAAGTTGCCAGCTAATTAACTTGGCATTGTGTGTTCCAGCCCTCCTTCCAGCCCTTCTCTTCCGACACAGAGGCATGCAATTACCTGTGCGAATGTCATGGTTAACGCCTTCTACAGAAATAATAGCATTTGGAATCCCCTTGCCATGTAGATCCCTCACCATGCCTTTAATGCCTCGGTGCACCTGTCAGTAGAAGCAAGTACATGGAAGTGAAAAATTAGGCATTGACAGAAAAAGAGAAGACATGCCAGTCATGATGAACCAAATGATGTCAGCTAAATCATAGAGAATGGTATTTTTGCATGATATATATGCTGTTCCAAAACTATGTAATTCACGTCAGGCCAAAAGCCTGAAAAGAAACATATGCTCTTAGAAACAAGAAACAAGTAAAGTGATGAATGTCAGAGGTGCCCATGAATGATATTTTACTGTAAGTTTATGAATGAGATCATTTTCTATCAGTATTGGGTGGTGCCATATTTCCAGCATCAAACATGACATGGATCTTGTGGGATATATTCAGTTGGTATTTATTGACTGCGTGTGTTTATGCTTTTTTCTCCTTCAAAATATGACACCTTAAACCCTACAAATGCTATTAAAATGATATCTACTAAAGCACATAAAAATCATTCCCAAAATTGTATTTAGCACAAACACACACAAACTTGAAAAAAGACCATAGCTCAGAAGCAGAGCAATTGCTTTGCATGCAGAAGCTCTCAGATACAATCCATGGCATCTCCCAGTAGGGCTGGGAAGGCCCATCCCCAACCGAAATCCCAAAGAGCTGCTGCCAATGGAATGACTTGATGTAAGCCAACTTCCTATGTTCCTAAACTCCTCCCATAGCAAGGAATTACCTCACCTTGAATGCCCATAAAAGCTTTGTTTTAAAACCTTCAGCGAAGGGCTCAGATGGAACGTGATAGGCAAGTTGTTCCACGGCCTTGGTACCATGACCCAAAAGACAGTGTGTCCTTCTTTCACACAGTCCTCCTCCCCTGGAGATCTGGCATGACACGACCACTCTTTATGGCAGGTGAAATGCCACAAAGCATTTAGCACCTGCACACAGCGACTTGGTTTGCATGATACGCATATCGTTCAAGATCCTTCCCATGGCCTCTTGAGCATGCTGTCGGATGGATAGATGGCTCTAGCAAGATTGCATTAAATAATCCAAGCACACAACATGACCTGTGCACCTGGTGGCCATGGGTATTTGTATCATTAATATAAGAAGGGTGAGGGTTACGTGTAGATGGGCAGAAAAGATAAAAGCAGTGCAGATACGTCAAGTGGGGGAAAGAGTTGCTGATGTGTAGAAAAAGAGGAAGGCAAAGTTAATGCCGAGGACACATGTATAGGTGCGTAGAGTCTCACAGAATTTTCAGCAGTCATTGCTTATCCAAATGTACTTTGCATCTCATCCAAATCCACATTTAATAGCATAAGGGGAAAATCAAAGACCCTGTATTTTGTTTACATTTAGAAACATGTTCCGGTGGCATGAGATTCATGGAGATGGCAACATGTACGTATGTCTATTTCTGACATGTACGTATATCTCTGTCTACTTCTCTCAGAAAGAGACACATACATTACCAATGCTATATTGCAATTATTTATGTTCTAAGATAGGGAAATGGTGGCGCATGTTTTTCAAAAGCAACGTTGAAAGCTCTAAGTCTTGGATCCAGTGCTGCCATCTTGCTCATGTATCAGACGTCTGCTTGTGCAATGTAACTTTCTCCTCAACCCTGCAGCCTCCAAACACCTTCTAAATATGCTCTGAAGCTGATTCTGGGGACACACCGGGGGTGGAGAAGAAGTGGAATTCCCATTGCATGAGTGGAGCTCCATTTGCACATCACTGGACACAACCTCAAGTTTCACGGGGCAGGCCCCACGGAAGTAATTTCTTTTGACTTTTCAGAACGTGATGTGCCAGATGTATACCTTTCTGTTCTGAGTTAGTGGAGCCTGACCCAGATTTTGACTCAACTGCCAGTGTCTTTGGAAAGACTTTGCATTCTGCTCTCCCCCTTGATAAACTCATAAGCAAGTAATGGAAAACAGTGTTGTGGTAACCAGGTGTAAAACACCCCAATTAAAGAAAAGGAATTCACTTGGAACAAAACCAGTTTTGAATCAGCCCAAGTGTTCTTATTTCATACCTGCTCCATGAAAACAATAAGGGACTCCCTGTTATTTTCCCACTCTTCAGGTAATTCACTTTCGTGGGGATATTTATCACAGCCAACATATATGGATAGTTCAAAACAATTTGTATGTAGGTAGCTGAAGTCATTTATACCTGTCAATGCAATGAAAAGAATAAATAAAAATAATGTAATAAAAAAAATACAGCTTTTATTTAATCTAGGAACTAGACACAATCATTTTAAATAATTAAATTTTCCTAATAGTTGTGTTAAAATAGATTCAATAAAAAAGCTTTTATGGAAATGCATGCATTTTGTAATGATATCAATAATTTAATTAAAATGAACTCATAAAACATTCTGCCAGTAAAATGTGGAGATTTATATTCATTTTTAAAAATATAACAGACATCTTGAAATTTAGCCTGGCCTTGTATTCTGTCGGGGTTTCAGAATCTGGATGGACTTCCAGGAACTTTTTAGAAAGTCATGAATTTTAAGATGGCAATGTTACAAAAGTCTTTAGTTTCAAAAGTCTTGACATGCATGTGATTAAATTGTAAATATTATTACTTTCTCATCCAAAGAGGATAATGTCAGGCCACCACAACTTAGTCTGCAGGTCATCAGGATAATGTTAAATGGTTGGTAAAAAAAAAAAGTGTATTGTTCCATAAACACTTGCTACTGTCAAACTGAAATTAATTTATAAATATTATTCACAAAAATGCAACTAAATTGTTGATGCCATGATGTACTATCCATTAAACAGTTGTTACTGTATCTGGGAAATTCATTTTTTATTATTATTATTTTGCATGCATATATAAATATGTAGTTTTGTCTCTTTATTTCTCTTAGTGGGAATAGGAATACTTTGTTCATGAGCAAACTGAATTTCAAATTATATGGCAAGTTTTAAGCTTATAGATGAATTTTAATTGTTTTAATTCATTTACTTTATAATGACCAAATATAGAAGAACATGGATGGAACTAAGTGAAAAGAGGGTGGTATTACTATACAGCTGCTACCGAACACTTAATGAGCCTGAAAACACCTTCTGGTTTCTCTGTAGGAGGATTATGTAATGCAGATGTTAAGCTTGTCGATAGGGAAAGATTAAAATATCACAGTGTCGGGTTCTGCTGGTATGCTAAAGCTTTTCTCCTTCCCAATTAAGAGTAAGAAACATTTTTACTCAGTCTGAATTAATATTTTTCCAAAGATGCTTTATCTACAAAGTTTCATTCAGTTTTTTAGACTGTCCTAACCCAGAGATAGGTGCACGGGTGGCGCTGTGGGTTAAATCACAGAGCCTAGGACTTGCTGATCAGAAGGTCGGCGGTTTGAATCCCCGCGACGGGGTGAGCTCCCGTTGCTCGGTCCCAGCTCCTGCCAACATAGTAGTTCGAAAGCATGTCAAAGTGCAAGTAGATAAATAGGTACCACTCCGGTGGGAAGGTAAACAGTGTTTCCATGTACTGCTCTGGTTTGCCAGAAGTGGCTTAGTCATGCTGTCCACATGACCCGAAAGCTGTACAGCAGCTCCCTCGGCCAATAAAGCGAGATGAGCTCTGCAACCCCACAGTCGGCCACAACTGGACCTAATGGTCAGGGGTCCCTTTACCTTTCTTTAACCCAGAGATGGGGCACCTCTGACCCTCCCAGTGTTGTTGGACTACATCCCCTATCATCCCTGACCATCCTAGATCAACCTGATGGGAGTTGAAGTCTACCAACATCTAGAGCAGGGTTCCCCAAAACCTGTTTCCAGCTGTTTTGGAATACAACTCCCATCATCCCTACCTAGCAGGACCAGTGGTCAGGGATGATGGGAACTGTAGTCCAAAACAGAGGGAGACCAAGTTTGGGAAACCTGATCCAGTGGCAGAGCAAGCTGCATGGGCAGCTTGGATAAACATTACTGCTAAGAAGATCATAATTAAAATGTAGCAGGAATTCTGTGAAGTACTGTAATAGAGTCAGATATTTATTGAACACATGCTGTGTAAAAGCTGCTCTCATTCAATTAACACCTTTTAGCTAATTCCACTTTATGTTCATTAATCTGAGACAATTCCTCTTGTATGTCAAGAGTAAGTAGATGGAATTTTAAGTCAATATTTGAGAATCATCATCACACAATGTTCCAAAACTTATCATTGCATTAGGATGCTTATTATTATTATTATTATTATTATTATTATTATTATTATTAAAAAAACATCAGAGTATAATAGAGCTGTAAAAAATGAATTTGATGAACTAAATCCAAAGCAATAATTGCTGCTAAGAAACCAGGTAGTACTTATTTTGTGGTTAAAGCCCTAGCATTCTGGATCAATTCATTATCAAGTTTGCACAGCACTTAAAAAAATGAAAGTCATCCATTAATGAAGCAGTCAATTCTGAATTTAAAATGCATATTGTATGGGGGGGGGGGGAATAGGACATATATTTGGCCAACTTATTAAAAAAAAATTATGCTGTACCACAAACATATGAAACTATCTCCATTTCCTGAGTTCAAAGAGTTTTTGCAGACAGCAAAAGAAATATTCTGCATGCTGGCATGTGAATCATTATGTCCAGGCCAAGATTAACTTCATGTGGTCCAATGCAAATATTATAAAATTAGCTTCCAAGTTGTGCACTGTTTGTTCAGTGAAAGCGGAGCTTGTAGCAACGAAACAGGCCAACAAAAGGACTGCAGGAACTGTTATCCTTATTACTGCTAAAGAGATAATGCTATGGAGCCATTCATTACTCTGTGCCCAACACACACAATTCGCTTGAGGTGTTTTTAGCTTGTTTTTACCAAGGTTCATCTTGATGAGATTCATGCCAAGCAAATGTTCAAGCAGGAACTTTGAAAGCAACTGAGATCTTGCCCACCCTGAATCCTCTACTTTGCACACAATATCCATGGAAGCCAGTTAGTAGTCTCATGTGCTTCTAATTGGGTACCCAACTGATCTGTAGGCAAAGGCATAACAGAACGTCTCTTCTCTCTTTTGCTGTTAGGCGGAAACAAGAGAGTCGGATGTGACTGATCATTTCTGGTCTCTGAGTACATCACAAGGACACTCCAGGAGAGCACAAGGGATGGAAAGGCCTTTATACCCAACACAGAAGCATTCTTCTCCCGCTCATATCCCAAAATATATTAAATGCCTTCCAGAATGATGATGCCGTTAGAATTCATCAATATATTATTCTTTTCTTAACATAAGATAACTGAATATTTATTTACCGATAGCAAAAGCAGGTGCATATGCACAGCTAGTTGTTGGGTGCATGATTTTCAATGTATTGTCAGGTTTCAAGAAGAGAGTTTTCTTCCCAGACTTGTATGTGTTAATTATATCATTTAATGCTTTGAACACCAAATTCTATGATTCTATGAGTTTGTGAACATTCTTTTGAAACCCGAACATCTGACGGGGCTTCTGCAGCTTCTGAATGGCTGCAGGAGCTTCCTGCAGCCAATCAGAAGCTGCAATTTGGTTTTCAAACATTTTGGAAGTCGAATCAGACTTCCAGAACGGATTCTGTTCAACTTCCAAGGTATGACTGTAATTAGAGAAGAAATAACCTGCAGTAGTGTACACCTAAGGCAAATAGCTTCTGATTCCTGAATATATGGCTTATCAATTAGGTACTTTACGGCTTAGCTATATATTACATTAATTGCAAGGTTTGCGGCCATATGTAGGAACCTTTTTTAAAATAATAATCATCATCATCCTAGGTGCATCCTCCTCCTTGATTTCTATCAGGACAGGAGCAAGTAATGATGGGAGATTTGACTCTTCCATCTTCTACAATGATCCAGTTGGAAATTAGTCCCACACCATAAGTAGTGTTTGAGAAACATCAACAACTTCCCATTGTCGTAAATGGGACCTTTTTTATAGATAATTGCAGCATTTGCCACTGCAAATGGGGGAAAGATTCCATTGGGACTGTGGTTAAGGAGAAAAGGATTAAACATCACCCTCTCTACATGGCAGTTGTGATGGAAAATGAGCCCCCGCACCTTGAATGAACCTTGCGACTTGGTTGCAAGTCACACGGTTAACATGTAGCCAAGCCCTTAGTTTCATATCAATTGCCGGTTGCTTAAACAGATGCGTAGTCCCTACTCTATTAAATCGCTTTGACAGGTACCATTTAAATTCATTGCACTATAAAGGCAGAGTAGTATGCACAGCTGTTGAGATCAGCAACAGAAACCAAAACCTCCGTGGTGAAAATCTGACAGCTCTGCATCAATCCAGGATGCATTGTAAAACACAAAGAGGAAAAGTTAGTAAAGTATTGTTTCTGCGCTGCGTAGGTGGGTGACAGCCATTCAATTTAAGTTAAGGTGCTAGAACAAATAGTACAGGCGGCCTTCTTTATTTTTGAAAGTTTAGGGGTGTTCTGCTTTACAGACACTTACTTCCTGCAACAGTATGCCATGAAGCTCCATTTACAGTCCCGTCTTCCTTCTGGAAGTCCTCCGTATGGCACACTCTCCGGCGAGCGTCTGTCATCAGCCGATGGGTGGAGGCATAAGAATATGCCAGCCACCTAAAAACATGGTCATCTGGGGTAGGCGTGTGCTCCTGGGTTTTCCACGTCGACCGGACCATATCATAGGGGTAGGCAACAACAAGTTCTCCACCTTGTAAGTTGCCACCAAGCACAAAAGGGTTTTTCTCCATCCAGGCAATCACTGCTCGTGTTTCAACTGCTACCTGGGAAGTGAAGGAAGAAAAATAAAATCAGTTCAAGAGGTATGAGAAACTCATCTTGGAACAATTGCCACATTTATTTATTTTTTAAACCAAAGGCATTTTTAAACAAATGGCAGCCATTTCTAGCACATCTACAGAAGAAGAAAGTAGTCCCAGTTTGAACACTGTAGTTTCTTGGCCCGTTGAGGGATGTAAATGGGAGAGGTATGGATGGGAGAGAGTCCCAAGGGCCAGATAGGGAAACATGGATGGCCACATTTGACCTGCTTTAAACCATTTCAAACACAGAAGGTGAGTTTCCTTCCCAGTAGCACTGATCCTACTCACTGTAGCGTTTTCAGACAGGTACCATTCTGGTATTGGTATGTGATGATTTGGGACCTTTCGCATAACCCTTTTACGATCTTCAGATTCCCAAAGCAGAGTATTTAAGTCGGGGAAGTTATTGTTGATGTCAATGCCATCTTGAGTCCATCTTCCTAAAGACCAGCCTCCTAATTCTGAACCCTGTAACAAATTAGGTTAGGTTGTGTTATAGTGACAAAGTCTGTGTGCCTTTCTTATAGTAATAACACAAGTCTCCTGAATGCCTTCGATTATGGCAGAGCTGCAGCGTTTTCAGGACCTTGGTGTATTCCTCTTTTCTAGAAAGCTCACGTTCCTCTAAAAAATTTTTTATGGGACTCCTGTTTCCTTTGTAAAATGTATCCCACTGCATGGCTTATGGCCAAAGATTGTGGTTTGCTGAGTGGAGATTTATAAAAGCTGAAAGTGAATAATATTCAGAGAAAACGCTAATTAATTTGTAGAAAGAATCAGTGCTGAGCCATAATTTTTTAAAAAATTACTCTGGTGCAATAAAGCATTGTTTATATACAGCTTCAGTTATTAACTTAATTGCAAGCAGGAGAAGAAATAAATTCAATATCACTTAACTGCAAAAATCTATCTAAAGACTCTTTATTGCTTCTCCCGACCACTCTTTTAAATTGCACAATATGCCACCAAGGCACTTTTAGGTCTTAAGAAAAGTTGGTGCTTTGATCAAGATGTCACGTTAAGTGAATTACTGGAAGAAAGGTAAGTCGAGGAGGTAATATCAAATCAGAGCCGAAACAAAATCTCTCAAAGTTTCAGGGTGTTCGTATTTTGAAAACTGAATTTTGGTGTGGACATTCTACCTTAAAATATGACGCTGGAAATTCGGGTTCTAAATCTGGCACCAGAAATCACACATTCTGCTTATTTAAATAAAGTCATAATATAACATTAACCAAGTTCTGTTGCATGCCACCTATCATATACTGTAAAGTGCTGCTGCCAGTATTTTTGCTTGCATTGCACTCCCTTAAAACGTTATCAGAATGGCATTGAATTTGACTGCCCATGAACAGGATGAAGAAAGGTGGGGGTGGAGAACATTTCAACTCAACCCAGTTTATGACCACTATTGCGTATTATTGTAGTATCTATACTCTCATACTTCTTGAAACTGTATCAACATGAATTACATATTATTCTAATATCTTCCATTTAATTTTTTTCATGTAATCCTACCAAATACCAGGAAACAATCTTCTGACTCAAAACTCCAACTGAAAGTTCTGTTTATATGCCTCAAAAGGCAGCATATGTCTTTTCTATTAATCGATTAGCTGCATCCCAGCGCAGTTCTTCCTTACCACTTCGTAGGCCTTTTCATATCCATCTGGGTTGATTGAAGGTAGAAGGTGGATTCTGGTATCCTTAATGAGGCGTACAATACGTGGGTTCCCAGCCAGATATTCCTGGCACATAAACTGCATTAACAAAAGCAGTAACTCGCGTCCAAGCACCTCATTCCCATGAGCCCCTGCCATGTACCGAAATTCTGGCTCACCTGTTCAAAAAACAAAGGAAGATGTGAGCACACCAAAAAGCAGAATCCAACTAAGGTAATAGGATTTGGAGGGTCTGGCACAGAAGGAAGACACAACAAAACTTGGTATATTCCAGCATATCATTCATGCCTCTTCAATGCCATATGATAGGGACAGGAAACTTCATGGCCAAGAAACAAATCCAGTCCCTAATAGTTTTATAACCAGCAAAGCTATGTTTCCAAGGAAACTTCGTCTCCCAAGCGTATCTCGGTGACTTTTCTCTAAATGTGCAATGGAGGCAAAGGGGTCTCTCTAATTCCCTCTCCTGCGCTTTGGACAGTAGGAGAGAAGCTTTAGCAGAGTCATCCCTTATTACATATATCAGCTGCTCTTTCCAATGCACAAAGAGAGATCTGTCAATTTTGATTTCCCTCAGCTTCACATTTTCTTAATCTTAAACTCAGTTCTCCATATTTCCCTATCAGTTTGCGATTATTATTGCAAATTTCAGCGCAAATTAGCAAAAAATTCTTCTAGGGTAATTGTCTCTGTATACATTTGTCCCCAATATGCAATTTTTTGCAAAACAATTTCTATAATTTTTTTTGTGTTATTTTCCTAAATATATGCATTTTTATGCACACTTTTAGTTTATGCACTTTTGTACAGATTACTTGGCTAGAGAACTGAACTGCAAAATTCAGAGAATCGCAAATTTCAAAGGCTGTGTTTTGGTTGGCATATTGTTTCACAAAGGGCAAACTGGGTGGGTTCACCTTTAAATGCAAACTGAATCAGGTTTCTCACCCACCCCTATGCACAAGGCAGGGAAATTTCTGTGTGGTAAAAATTGAGCCCACTAAAGCCTCCGCTGCTCTTCACATGGAGGAACAGACTAAAGGGCGGTTTGTTGGTAAGTCAATTGGCAGACAGTGTTGCTGCCTTGCACAGTCAAAATCATTGCTGACTAGGACCACAAACTCTTTCTCTCCACATTTCTGTATTCCCCCTACATGATTATGCAATTTGAACCACCACAAAGCACACAAATACTGGGGCAAATGTTTTCTTCTTACATCACTGTAACAATTTGGTTACTAATAACTACCTCATTATCATTAATAGTTTTTTAATTATAGTACAATATGACCAGCAAACATTCATAATCTAGATTTCATTTATTAGTCTACAAAACTGCCAAGTTACCTTATACAGTGTGTGTGTGTCTGCATATATGCACAGAAAATTCATTAAAATATGTGATCATCTCAAACCATGAAGTCAAATACATCCATATTCATGAATATATGTATGTGCATATATAATAGAATTTCTCAGTTCAGAGCGCTAAACTTGAAAAAATCACATTAAGCAACCATCTCTCTCTTTTCTCTCTCTCTCTCTGATGATACAAGTTCTCTATGAAAAATATTGGGAGGGGCAAGGAAAGTCTAGGATACTTTACTCAGTTGGTGTAGCCATATTTGAAATATCAATCCTGTCAATGGTAATTCTGTTTTGGCTAGGCTGGGAGAGAGAACACAGGTAAATGCTTTTGCTTCCAAGAGTGGAACCACAAGTCATTTCCTTGTTACAGGACTGACTTACATTTGTTGTCTACACAGGAGACAAATACACCAACATTACTACTTTTCACATATTTGATATACCTTTGTTCAAAGGCAGAACGAAACATGATGTTATTCAAAAAAATAGCCCTTCTATGCTGATCTGTTTTCAGTCAAAAGCAGAAATTGGGGTGGGGTGGCTCAGAACCATAACCTGTTAGGGTGGTGTTTAACACCATGGTTCTGATCAAAATCTGGTAGCCCCATATTTGCTATATGCAATTAGAGGGAAGCTCCCATTGGGACCATGCAGCATAAAAGTGTAACATTAAGAAGGCCCTCGGATACACAGAAATTGTTAACCAGATTGTCTTCTAGCTCTTGCTGTCTATTCTGACAATGACTGTCAGTGCATACTTTTCATCATTAAAGTTGGTTCCGTTTTTTTATTATTGCAAAAGAAGAATATATGATTAGCATAAAGGAGTTTGATCCCACTCTTTGGATGGCTTCTATTTATATTACTCTTCTTCTCTAATTAGAAGAAGTATAATCAAAATTCCTCCCACATGTACTCAACACCATGACTGCTTGTAGGCACATGCCTCCACTGCGAAGTGCTGCAGACATGTGGAATGTTAAAAATTTAAACATTCTAAACCACTTCATCCACCAGTCCGCCAGCCGGGATTTTATCTGGTCAGAATATATCGTCCTAACCAACTTCGTGTTCTCCTGGGTTGTCTGAGATTTCAACAGCATACAGCTTTAGCCCTTGGTGGCTTTTCCCAATATTGTAAATTCTTGTGATATTTGGACACATCTCATTCACCACTTTCATCAGCTGTAAAATAATCAAAGAAAGAAAGACATTTGTACAAATTAACGAGAGGTGTGATGTAGATAAAAGAGTGTACCTCACCCCATGATTGCTTCCATGTTGTAAGACGTGGGGACAATGAGTATCACAGATAGCACTTGACAGGGATGGGAAACTAGTAGCCCTACAGATGCTGAGAGACTCTGTTGCGCAACATCCTTGACTATAAGCCATGTTGGCTGAGGCTGATGCGAGCTGGAATTCAACTGAATCTGAGAGGGGTGCGGGTTCCCCAGAGCTTGAGGCAGTATGCAATTTAAAAAATCGCCCTCTGGTGTAGGATTGTGTTTAATGTCTATGAAAATGAAATAATTATGTAAAAGGGAGGAATAGTCTAATAAGAAGGATGCAGGGTTTTTAACGTTATTCTAGAAACTTTGTGCTTCATTGTTTAATCATACAGGTGCTGCTTTGGGGCTTCCCATAAGCATCTGGTTGGCCACTGTGATAACAGAATTCTGGACTAGATGGGCTATTGGCCTGATCCAGCCAGCTCTTCTCATGTTCTCTTACCACTTTTTCTGGGTTGATTCTTAGCTAATAGACTAAATATGTGGTTGGTTGGGCTGTGTGTGTAGTATATACAACAGTTTCCACCATGTGTGTACTCCATAGAACAATTTCTCCAGTTTGAAAATGTACCCACAGGGCCAAAATGTGGGCGACATTTTGACATGGGATATATATATATAGATATATGATGTTTAAATTAGCTGACAATAGCAATTGTTTGGTCTTATGGTAAAATGACTTTTCCTTTCCCCCCCCAGAAATGCAATAAATAAGAGAAAGCATTTTTTTGCCCTATTTCCCTCTCGTTTCCAAAGCTGTGCAGTACAAATTGCATATTTGGCAATGTGATATGTTAATGCCTGCCTCCCCCCCTCCACCTTTTGCTTGTGTTTGCAGAAACAGAGAAGCCTCTGATAATATGCCGTCAAAGCTATTAACAACCAGAAGACTATAAATCATGCCCAGAGTAAATTTGCTAATAGACAATTATTATGAGTTGTATGCAGCAATTATTTCTTCTATTAACTTTCTGGCAAAAAAGCTGCATAAATTCCCTCAGAGAACCCATTAGTTTCAATCTCAGCTCATGCCGTGCCCAAGGCTGCAGAAGGATTTTGAGAGCAAATCTAAGCCAGTTGTCGCAACCTTTGAGGAGAATGTAGTGCTGTGGGGCCAATTTATGACGAATTCTCTTTCAGGTTGTTGACTAGGTCCTTAGCCAGACTCATTTCATATATTTATCTCTTTCTCTTTCAAGAAGCCCAACATTATCTGTTACAAACCATATGAGACTAATGCAGAGATCATTTCAATATCTCTTCCCTGCAACATGCAGCACATGCTGACATTCAATTGTGGTCGCAAAACACAACACGGCTTCTCTTGGCTCAGGGTTTCTTTTATTTAGATATACAGTGGGAAACTGTTTGGTGTCCACCCCCCACATTGCATTGCTTCCTGGAACCTGCACACAGACTATAACAAGTCTATGAAACAGACCTACTAAACCTATATTCACAATTGCCTGGAAGTAAGTAGCTGTGGGTTAAACCACAGAGCCTAGGACTTGCCGATCAGAAGGTAATCCCCACAACAGGATGAGCTCCCGTTGCTCAGTCCCTGCTCCTAGTAGTTCAAAAGCACCTCAAAGTGCAAGTAGATAAATAGGTACCGCTCCGGCGGGAAGGTAAACGGCGTTTCCGTGCGCTGCTTTGGTTTGCCAGAAGCGGCTTAGTCATGCTGGCCACATGACCTGGAAGCTGTACGCCGGCTCCCTCGGCCAATAAAGCGAGATGAGCGCCGCAACCCCAGAGTCGGTCACGACTGGACCTAATGGTCAGGGGTCCCTTTACCTTTACTAAGTACATTGAACAATAGCAAACTATTGAGTTTGCTTCCGAGCACACATTTGAAGAAATCTCTGGCCCTCCAAATGTTGTTGGACTCCCACATCCATCAACCCCAGCCAGCATGGTCAGGGATGATGGCAGCTGTGGTCCGACAACATCTGGAGAGCCACAGGTTCTCTATCCCTGATGGATAGGATTGCACTGTAAGGTAGTTTTTGAAGGCTGGTTGAGACATTTTGATAATAACTAATATAATAAGTAAAATAAAATATCACATAGCCAAAAGTGATTATGTAGCATTAATCTTGCATCATTAATGATCCTATTGCATCATTATATGATCCTAGAATGGCTGGTATCACCCATGTGATCAAAGAAGGAAGAAAAGGACCCAATTATTTTCTTTCTTTTTTGAGAGGTGGCAGTGGGAATGGCACCTAGACATCAGCAAAAGGAAAATCAATGCTAGCAAGCGACAAAGGTCAGCATTAAGTCAATTGTGGGACATATTTTAGCCCCTTTGAGATATCTAGTTCTGCCCTAAAAATCAAAACAAGCAAATATTACCTCTAAACACACACATTTCTTAGAATTAGCGAATCACTTTTTGATTACACCATAGCTAATATTTGGATTGTGCAGAATCAATATCAGTGAAAAGAGACAACTAAATGCTGCTTAATGGCCCAATTATAATAATACTCTCCAAAGGCTCAGTGATCAGAGAAGCAGAGAATGTGGAAGGCTCTGATGAAGGATTTTGCTCTCCACTGACCAGTTAAGCTGCTGCTACCATTTAATCACATATCTTTTTGCTCATTATATAAGACCAGAGGAAATAATTTTCTCCTGCTTTAAGCTATTAGTTTTCCCCAAATATATTTCAAACCTGACCAACCTGTCTTTGCACAATTAGGATCTAAAATGCATTTAACTTTATTGTTCTTGACACTAATTATGCCAATTGCATTTCTACTCATCTAATCTGTCTGCTGAAAATATAGGCCATGAAATCTCTTGTGAGCGCAGTATGTGACTCAGTACACAATTGCTCAATAAAAAATGAATGATGACTCATTCAGTATAAATACGCTGAAGATTCAGCACACTAAAAATGATTCACATACTTCTTGTCCAAACATATTACCTTTATATATTTGAAGAAAAAGATAGGAAGAAATATCTTTAACACATTCTACACCTACATCTGTGGTGATATAAATCTGTCCACAGTGCCATGTGCTTGAAGCTAAAGGAGCATAATTATAGCTGGTAGGTCTAAACTTAGACTGGCAGGGATTAATGCCTATGTGAATCTTGGTCATTTGTGTGGTACAAGCCTTCTGTTGCCAGTCACAGTACCTGTCAACTCTGGATGAAATACTGTTCATGTCTACAGTGGTATAAAATTATAGCTATAGAATTGTAAGGCTGGGACCTTCCTGAAGTACATTTGCCTAAGATGCTCCACACATTAACCCAAATCCATGCCACAAATTCACATAAATGGTCAACATTGTGTTGTATTACAAGGAGAGAAGGGATGGATGAATCAGTCCTTTTCTGATCTATTTCATGTGTTCATCCAAAGTATGTTCCATCATGTTTCTGCATTAATTTGCTACTTTAAAGAACTACATGAAAATACAGGTGTTAATGTATATATTTCTCTCATACGTTGATTTTTATTTATTTGTTTATTTATTTATTTTTTGGAGCCAATAACTACATCAGAATATTTGGGTAGTGTGAAGTCCAATGGTTAGCTATATTCTTGGGGTGTGGGACATACAGGAAGTCCCATCCACTCCAAAATAATACTTCTGATTGTAGGCCCTTCTCTTCTTTAATACTCATCAGTGGAGCAAATGTTCTTAATGGGCTTGTGTGGAGCACAAGGGTCTACATCTAAGTGGTTTTGGCGCCAGCACACTTTCCTTTTATCTCATACAAGTGGGATGAATATCCTCCATTCACATGTGCAGAACCAACCTGACAAAAGTCTTTCAGATAGAACAGTTTCAAAAATTTTGTGGAGTGAGGAGAGTTCTCCACTTGTGGAGGTGAGGACTTGTGTTCTTGTCTTCAACCACTTACGCAAAGTGCCTCGGCCCAGCTCAATCTCTGCCTTTCGCTCTCGTTCACATACACTAAGACGCATGTCATTCTGGAGGGTCCTTTAACCCACATTCTGCTCATGGAAGTCTAGATCCATGCATAGGTATCCAACCCAAAGTTCACAACTGAGGAATCTGCAAGCATGCATAGCTTTTTTCTTCTTAAACAAGTAATTACCTCACACTCCAGCCATAATGCAAAAAATTAAATTATTTGGACAGACGCAGTATGAATCTTTATATGAATATAAGTAAATTTCAGTGGGATAAGATTCAGCAGAAATAGTTTTTATGTAGCGTGCTCTGAAACCCACATATTGTTTCAGAACATGCTGAATTTGAAAAGTGATTCAGGTGGTGATGGCCTATTATTGCAGCGCTAATGATCCAGTCTTTTAAAGGTCACCACATAAAGACATTTGCACCAGAACCTCTATTTGTTGTGTCCTACCTGCCTCATTTCTTTGTAGTTGTGGTGCTTAAAATCAAGGTTGTCTGTTGTTGTCATTTCATTTCTTCTGTGGTAATAATTATTTGGGTCTATGATAAAAAAAAAAACCAGGAGGATACAATGAAGAACCACAAAACAATTTAAAAGTAAAATACTTTTAATCTAAAATTGGGGTCCCCGATGCGACTCTCAGACACCCACATTGCCACCCCCTCTAAAACTGAACTCTACCATGGTACCCTTGAAACCCACTAAAAAACCCTCCCTTTCCATTTCTTTGTTTTTAAAAAAATATCCAGACATTTTAGCTTGAGGAGATGTTAGTTGATGGCAGATACCAATGGGGATATCAGAGAAGGGTTGCCTACCTTATTGTCTGTGGTGTACTTATTGTGATGGGGATATAAGTGTTTTGCCTGCTTTTTTGGGAGGGAAGGGTATATAAGCATCATCAGTTTCTCTTCTGTGAAATGGGTACCTGAATCCAAATGTGTACCAGGCCCAAAAAGGTTGAGAGTTTTTTTAAAACAAAAAACAAACAAAAATGGAGAACCTGTAGCCCACAGGCCCCTTGGAGCAAGCAATTTGACCCGCAGGGCCTTTTCCTCCAGAATAGGCTCACCTGTTAATCAGCTGGTATTACTTACGATAACTGCTGATTTGGGGGCAGGGGGGAGGTTGAATTCTGCATTGACTTTCCAAGAGTGAATAGGCACCTTCAGCCAATGCAGCAGTCAAGAATTCCCCAAGTACCATTTCAGAAGAAGTGCCAACTTGGCCCTGCAACCGTGAGTGCCTGACCCCTTCATGGGGAATTTTGTGGGTGCTTGGGCACCCAGGGCCCCAGGGAGTTGGCACTTATGCACTTCAATGTGGTTACGGAGGAGGAACAGATGCTAGTAGTCATCTTCTGATCTCCTGATTCAGACAAGTAGCAGGCTGTGTGACTATATTGTTATGGAGACCACAGCTTGCCCAAGACCACCCAGTGAGTCCTGAGCTAAAGTACGATCTGGATTTATGTTGCTATCTGCTACATTACCAAGTGCCTACAGGTGCATAATGATTCTCATTCTGCAAAAAATGTCATCCTGCCTTGAAGCTACCAATTCTATGACATACCCATAAATAAATAAATGTGTGTGCTCAAAGACATTTCCTTCTCTGCTTATATCAAGATACTTTCTTTTTTGAAAGTAATTTCCGGGTGGTTCCCTCCCCCCTCTTTTTTTCCTTTGTGTTCAATTTGTGAGAGAACTAGAAATAAAAGTACATTGATCCCTTTCAGGCAATTGCAAATCTCTGTATGTCATTCTGTATCCATCTGCACAGCAATATTCTGGAAACCAGAGAAGAATCTGAAGAGCTTTATCTTCCTCCTCTGAGCCTTCATTACCTTCCTCTTCAGTTTGTGCCTGTCATATTTCCTCTTTCCTTTTTGAAAACCATTTTGCTGATTCTCCACTGCTGGGACTATGAACTGGCTGAAGCACATCCAGCCCCACAAGAAACCTCAAACATTAATTGCCTGCTTTTAACTAGCTCGGTGATTCACTGAGGAATTCCAGAAAACTTTCTGGGGATTCTGGGGCTATTCAATAAGGATGTTTCATTAACTTTATCCCAGAGAAATACAGAAGAATTATTATGTGCTCTGAAAAAACATGTCCAGCACATCCCCTGAACCAAGGGAGACAGGCAGGATGCTTGCCATCAGGCACAGTTGTTTTAATAAATAATTCAGACAATTCCCACTGGAACTGGTCCAGGAACTTTGCTATTATGCCAAGCCTGGTCTTAAGCTTGTCACTTACCTGGGAGAGGGCAGCCTAGGATTTCCAGCCTCATGCAGATGCTTCCATCTTCATACCACGTCCTAGGATTTATCCGAATGTAACGTGCAACAAGAGGTACTGGCAGCTCATTGAGGACTGGGATCTCCTTTTCACTGTTGCCTTCAAAAATCTATTTCAGCATACAAGTAAGTGAGCATCGTTAGGCACAACACCAGGAATAAGTCAAAAGGTTTTCTCCCTCTTTCATAACACTGGAACTCATGGACATCCAATGAAGCTGCGTGTTGGAATTTTCAGGACGGATAAAAGGAAGTACTTCTTCATACAACACATAGTTAAACTATAGAACTGTCAACCATAGCAGGCAGTGATGACCATCAATTTGGATGGCTTTAAAGTAAGGTAAAGGTAAAGGGACCCCTGACCATTAGGTCCAGTCGTGGCCGACTCTGGGGTTGCGGCGCTCATCTCGCTTTATTGGCCGAGGGAGCCGGCGTACAGCTTCCGGGTCATGTGGCCAGCATGACTAAACCAGAGCAGTGCACGGAAACACCATTTACCTTCCCGCCAGAGCGGTACCTATTTATCTACTTGCACTTTGACGTGCTTTCGAACTGCTAGGTTGGCAGCAGCAGGGACTGAGCAACGGGAGCTCACTCCATCGTGGGGATTCGAACCACCGACCTTCTGATCGGCAAGCCCTAGGCTCTGTGGTTTAACCCACAGCGCCACCCGAGAAGGCAGCTATTGATGGCTACTAACCACAATGGCTATGTTCTGCTTCCACAGATGGAGGCAGTAATGCTTCTCAGTGTCGGCTGCTGGAAATCACAGGAGGGGAGAGTCTTCTTGTGCTCAAATCCTGCTTGCTGGTTTCCCACAGGCCACTGTTAGAACAGGATGCTGGACTTAGATGGGCCATTGGCGTGATCCAGCAGACTCATCTTACGTTCTTATTAAATCTGGCCAAACAGAATGAAGAAACCAGAAGCACAGGATATGTAACTGGAATCCAGTATCAACTATCAGATATGCCTTTTGCCAATTTCAGTTATTCTGCTCATGAGAACTTGACAAGAAAAGCCTCCACTGAAATTGAGGGAGGGAGTGTTACCTTTGAGACATTTTATTAAAATGGAGCTGTGATAAATAAGTGTGATGGAAAAAAATATTATGTTTTGTGATACTAACCATGTCTCCAGAACCATTTTTGACAGTGATCCATGCATGGCTGTCATTGCTCACCATGACTTTGTAAGACGTTACCCAGTCACTCCTAGAAAGAATCAAAAGGTTTTCTTTGTTAAGAAATGAATATTGATTTACTGACTCACACAATATTCTAGTACAATAAATCCAAACAAGGGAAGTTATAGAAATGTAAATTTAACAGACAATGCAAGAAAACCTAAGTTTATGAGAAGCATCGGGTAAGAAAAGTAAATGTGGACAAATTCCTCAAGGAGGTTCTCATGCTGAAGCACCTTCAACATAAATGGGAGCTGTACAAGAGTGCTTGCAGAGTTTAAATTCATTTCAGTAGGAGAACTCCCTGGAAAAATTTTTGCCCATTCTTGTTTCTCATCTTTTCCTTTATCTTCACTGCAATAAAAACTATGCATGTCAACATAAAGTATATAACTCTGCTTACTTTTATACTAATGGCTTACAGATGAAATGGTGATGTGTTCAATGAGTTGTTCACCGGAACATGGTCTTGCTTGCACACTATTTGAATTTAATGGTGCTAAACTCTAAATGAACTACATTTAAAATTCCACAGGATCAAAATTGCTTTTCCAAATCAGATCAAAATGCATTAAGTCCATCATTCTGTTCTCGAATGACACCCTGCTCCCAATCAAATGGAATGGGAAAGGTCCATGATTAGGTCTTCCAAAATCTTTTTCTTTAGATAAAAGCAACAGGGGTGGGGTGGGGTTTGAACTGAATCAGCGCTCTTTCCTTCATCCACCATTTCCCTTATCTTAAAGCTCTCTTCAGGCATTATGACCACAAATAAGTAGATTCCCCACATGGTGTAGAACACACTTCAACTCATAGAGGGCAGCCGCCAATGCAATCATCCCCATTTACACATTTCCCCACACCCAATAAAAGCTCATAGGCATATTTATATCCCGTCATTCCTTCCCAAGGAGCCCTGGGTAGCAAACAGATAAGCCATTTACTTATATGTGCATCTGTCATCTACACTGCAAAAGTGAGATGGTCCTGGGCTACTATGGTTTGGCTGCTATTTTACAATTGGATAGCACATAGCCATATCACCCCTTGCAGTTCTATGGGAAAGGAATCACTAACAAAAAAAATGCCGGACACTCAGAAATGAATGTGAACCTTTTTGCAATGCAATTTGAGGGCAGTAGAACCCCTGATGCCATTTGGAATCATAGTAGGATGCAATGAGTTAAAGTCCCCTACCTATTGATTGTGTACCTGCCACCCACCCACCCACACTGACAGTCTGTGGAAACAAAAGCAAAAAATCTTGTTCACTCAAGGACAGAACTATGCCATCTAATTTGTCTCTCATTATACTACGACCCTTAGGTTCTTGAGGGGCAGGTAGCAAGGATAAATGATATGAAATTAATGTAAGTTCTGAACGTAGATATGTTCTCTGTTTTCTATTGTGTGACAGAGTTTGGTCTTGTTCTTGACAGATCACATTGGACTAACGTAGCAAGGTTGATCCCACTTAAATGAATAGGTAACTTCACCATTATTTCAACAATCTGGTATTTAAAAAAGAAATCTGCTAAAGATACTCAGGGGGGGGAGAGAGATTTGTGGATTATGTTTGTATTTAAAAGCTGGAATCTAAGGGCTTTTTATACACTGATTTAATGCTTGTCACACAATCTTTTGACATCAATAGCCCCCAAGCCCTTTAAACAGTTTCCTAATCTTCTATCTGTTTAGAAATCTCTATGGGCAGAACTTTGATAGGGTATTAGCTCAGGAGGGGAAACAGAGTGGCGTCTCAAGTCTTTCTAGATGTAAAGTGATACAAAACAATGCAAGTACGAGCAATTTCAAAGCTTCATACAAGTTCAGTAACTAATCTCACTTTGTTTCTCCTTCCCTGCTCCCCAACCACATTAATGAAAATTATTGTCCTACCTGATCCTACTGCAAAGGTGAATATTGCTTTGGAGGGAATATTCCATCTAGCAGCGTTAGAGAAGAGGAACCCAAGCCAAATGCCAATTAAAGAGAAAACCAGTAGAAGAGTGCAAAGGAGAAAAGAAAAAGCAGACAAATACCTTATCCTAAACATTCAAAATACAACCACTAATGAGATGCAGCACTACTGAATTTGTTAATGAATGAAATTGCCTAATTAGTTAAAAGCAGGGGAACTGGAATTTTTAAAACTCTATAAGCAGTGGCCAGTCCAGATTTTTAGTTTGCCTTATATAAGCATTCCTCACAATGGTTATCAGTTCAATGCAACTTAGAACTACCAGGAACATGAAAAAAACATCTGGTCATGTTGTTCATCAGTCTTAGGTATGTCTATTTTGGAGTCAGGCATCCTCAGAATAATAGTTCTGAAGGAAGTCCTGCTGAGTTTGATGGGACCTACTCCTAAATGGGACGCAGGTGGCGCTGTGGGTTAAACCACAGAGCCTAGGACTTGCTGATCAGAAAGTCGGCGGTTCGAATCCCCGCGATGGGGTGAGCTCCCGTTGCTCAGTCCCTGCTCCTACCAACTTAGCAGTTTGAAAGCACGTCAAAGTGCAAGTAGATAAATAGGTACCACTCTGGCAGGAAGGTAAACAGCTTTTCCGTTCGCTGCTCTGTCTCACCAGAAGCAGCTTAGTCATGCTGGCCACATGACCCGAAGCTGTACACCGGCTCCCTTGGGCAATAAAGCGAGATGAGCGCCGCAACCCCAGAGTCGGCCACGACTGGACCTAATGGTCAGGGGTCCCTTTACCTTACTCCTAAATAGGTGTATGTATCAGAGTGCAGGTCTGAATATCTCATCAGGAAAAAAGCATGAGATTGATAGTATATTTCACAGTGAAGCATTTTGGATAGAAAAGTAAGCACTATTTTGTCTTCTCATTTATTTCTCCCTTCTTCCTATAAATCTGTGGTCAGATTTACCTATTAGAAAACAGATGCATGCTCTCCATGTTTCCAAACACACATTGGGTATGGCCAAACATACTTTTGGAAGCACACATACAAAATGTAAAATGTGTCACGTACGCAGCAGGCAAAAAAATCCTAACTATAGGAAGCTGGCAGAAGTTACATTGTCTTAAGTTAAGCTGGAAAAAGTTGCCCCAGATCCAAACTCCCAGCAGGAGTGGGGCTACTGCCGGTTGATCAGGCCTGAGCCTGGCAGAGGGAAAACAAGTCTTTATTTTGACTTTACACCACCATTTTCATATGTTCTGCAGGGTTGCTAGATCATGTAACTGAGCTGAAAGGTGGTTGGACTGGGTGTAAATCTGCCCTTGTCTTGTTCCCAGCAATGAGAGCTCCCCCCATGGCCCCAGAACACCTATTTTAGGAATTACACCAGCCTCGGTTCAGTCAGCTTCTGCTGAGTCCAGACTGAATGCTGGCTGACCTGGGATGAAAGATTTACCATGGCCAGGGCTGGATTTCAGTTTGATGAGGCCCTAAGCTACTGAAGGTAATGGGGCCCTTTATATGTCCAGCTGTGCTTTGTCAACAACAAATTGTCACTGTTTTTTCTGTTGAATATATGCTATATGGTAATTTATGGACCTAATAGGTATCTAAAGCCATTTGCACATAACAAAATATGTATTTTATCAAAGTAATTGTTGAACTGAAATACAAATCCATCTGAACTAGGATGAGGGACTTCAGCTGGTGTAGCCTCAACTGAACCAAGCTTTGTCCACCTCAGCCAGAGATCTGCTGATTCCAAACTTGCCCATCCTGGTGGATCTTGGGTTTGGCTTATGGTTAAAAATGTAGTTTGTGAAGTACAATACATATACACATAGTGAAGTACATCAAACTGTGTACAGATTCCCCCCCCCCAAAAAAAATGTCCTTCCTTTTTGGGCAGAGAAATTCTGAGGACCATTTCACTGATTTTCTCAGGGGGGGAGATAATTTCTCCAACAATTTATCAGGGGTGGGATTTACCATTAGCACAGCTTTTTCCTCCTCCTTGGTTTTTCATTTTCTGTTTATTTGTGTTGCCTCTTCTGACAGTGGTAGCAAGAAGTACTGTGTTGGCATTCTCCATAATAAGCAACATCTTGGATCTTCCACAATGCTCTAGGACCTAATGTCATCCATAGGCATTTGGGACAGGTTCCACAGAAACATGGTGGAGAATATTCAGAGAAAATTTTCTTTCTTTATTGAGGGGGATGGAGAAAAAGATAAATCATTTGAATGTTTTTTGGGGGGTGTATTTTGAGAGGTTTTGACCCAGCTCTGATTACAATAGTCTTCTATATCAAAAATAGCTCACGCATGTTTATGTAAATAAGCTGCAATAAATAAAATCTGAAAGAGATTTTTCATGTAATTTTCAAAAATGAAAGATGTTTTTTAATCACAGAAAACATGCTGAGGGGCTGAACTAAATTAGTTCAAAACTACTACATGCCTGTAGCATGCAAAATTAGAGGTATGCATCCCATTTATGGCTATATAAAAATATAGGAGGGAAAATCAACCATCTGCATAAGAATAATGAATTCATTATCAAGGCTATTTTTGAGCATAGAACAGACAGTTCAAATCTGAATTTTTAAAAGCTTAAAAAGCAATGTTGTCACAAATATATTTTGTGCAAACATGAACTTTCATAATTCTGCACAAAAAGCTGAATCTAAAAAGAAAAAAATATTTAAATATTTAGCTATTTGCCCAATTGGGGTCATTTGGAATCCTGTTTGATTCAGATACCTGGTACGAATAATGTTCTATTTTCCGTTTGAGTCCATTTTTTGTCAATTGGCTTAGCTTCAGTACATAGGAACAAAAGGAGCTGCCAGACACTGTGTCATACCAATGGTCTCTCTACCTCAGTAATATCCACACAGACTGGCAGTGAGTTTCTACCCTATCAGGAGATCCCAGGGATTGAACCTGTGTAATTGACATGATCATTCCCAAGAGTCCTCTCTGGTGTCGCAGAACCCACACTTCAGACAATGAAGCAAACTGGGAGACAACTGGAACTCAGGTGGTGGAAAATTCACACCAAAGCTGGCTGAACACTTGTTAGGTTACATAATTCTGCCTACCAAATGACAGGGAAGATGGCAAAGGAGAACTACTTTGCTATTGCATTGCATTCTCAAAGAGTTGTTTTGGGCGGTCACAGTGGTAGATGGGCCTCTGGTGTACTCACAAGCATGCTGTGACCAGTTTGCATGGCACTTTGACAATAAAGCCATTGAATTCCATGTTGCCTCAAGTGCTGTGGCTGTCAAATGCAGCAGCTTCCTATACCTTCTGGAAAACAGCTCTGGTGGAGAGGGTTGTCAGAATCATAGGATATGCAGAAGAGGAGGACTAATACCCTTCCCTGCATACTGCAGTTCCCATCCCAGTTGCCCCCTTTCCCCACAGCTGCTATTTTTAAAATAAGAAACAAACACATTAAATGCTGTCATGCACTTGATACAATATTCCGAACACAATCACATCCACTACTGGCCTACCCCCTAGAGAAGGCAGGGCTCCAGATCACATAGGCACAACACACACCTGTATAGTTTGTATGCCTTTAGACCTTGTGATGAGCATGCATGGGGTCATGATCCTGCTTCTTCTTCCTCTGTGTGTGCTCACAATAACTTCTCAAGAGGGCCTTCATTTGAAAACATGTGAAGTTTCAATGTTGGAATTTCCAGAGATGAATAGCCAAGCAAAGCTTCTGCCTTCATGAGTTTGTCAGACTAGCTCTAATCCCCAAAGCACTTAAAGGATTTGTCCCTATCACCACATAACCTCATACTTCAATGCAATTCAACATGATTGGCAGTTTCTCTTCAACAGAGGGTCAAGTCTCGAATAGCAATACTGGAGATTATTCATTGGGGAAGTTCAGGGAAACGCTCTTCGCAATATATGCAGCACCTGCAGATAGAATTCGCCTTTCATCGCCGCAGAAACCCAATTTAACTACATTACACAAAGCCATAAAGAATGAATGGAAATTCTAAATAGTCAAAAGAACAGGTTTTCACCTTAATCATAACCTTCCTAACATTTACAACTAGAACGCTTTGAAGCAAATCACACTCAAAGACCAGGTTGAGATTTTCTCTCTCTAATACTTTAATTTGGTAGTTGTCTCCTATGCACAGCCAAATGACAAGAAAAAAGTATAAAGCTAAAGGTACCCCTGACCGTTAGGTCCAGTCACGGACGACTCTGGGGTTGCGGCACTCATCTCGCTTTACTGGCCGAGGGAGCAGACGTTTGCCCACAGACAGTTTTTCCTGGTCATGTGGCCAGCTTGACTAAACCGCTTTTGGCGAAACCAGAGCAGTGCACGGAAACACCGTTTACCTTCCTGCCTGAGTGGTACCTATTTATCTACTTGCACTTTGACGTTCTTTCGAACTGCTAGGTTGGCAGGAGCTGGGACCAAACAACGGGAGCTCACCCCATCACGGAGATTCGAACCGCCAACCTTCTGATCAGCAAGCCCTAGGCTTTGTGGTTTAAACCACAGCGCCACCCGCGTCCCTATAGTATAAAGGTACAGGTAAAGGTAGCCCTGACCGTTAGGTCCAGTCACGGATGACTTTGGGGTTGCGCGCTCATCTTGCTCTATAGGCCGAGGGATTTAAATAAATTTGTGCCTGAAATGAAGTTGGTCCTCTTGGGCAATTGTGTTTTGCTTTGTCATTTTTTTTAAAAAAGCAAAGGGGACACTAAACCTATTTTTCTAGTTGCACATAAAATTAAGAAAAAGGGGCACATATGGGTAGGGTGCCAAGAAGGGAGCCTCAGGGCACTATGGTGCCCAAGGGCACCATGTTAAAGACCTGAGGCTTAGTAAATCTTCAAGGCAGGGTTGGTAATCCCTTCCAAGTTTAAAATGCATTCATTTCTGCAAGCCAGGTTGCATGTCTGGTTCTCATTGGTGCCTTCTTTTTATTTTTCTAGACAGCCTCCTCAGGTTTAACCTCCTGCTGGAAAGGCTTTTTGGCACGTGGCCAGTATTGATGTCTGTTAGCAGCTTCGTGGAGCCACCAGCAAGCATTGAGTATCTGACTGAGAAATGAATGCCTCTTATAAAAGAATGTAGCTATCCTCTGGCAAAGTGCCATTGCTGGAAAGACAATAGAAACAGAAACACACACATAGAATTTCTTAAATGCACTTTCGTAAGTTTTCAAGTAAACAGATTTATTTGAAGAAAGAAATAAAAGAAAGAAGGAGGGAAGGAAGGAAGGAAGGAAGGAAGGAGAGAGAGAGAGAGAGAGAGAGAGAGAGAGAAAGAAAGAAAGAAAGAAAGAAAGAAAGAAAGAAAGAAAGAAAGAAAGAAATTGCTGCAAAATGTACAATATTTGGATGGCATCCAGTTTCCTTTCCAATGTTGCAGCACTGAATAACCTATAGAACAACCTCATCCCAAAGCCAACCAGGTAGTCAGTATTTAAACAATAAGTGTCCAATTATCTCTGAGGCTCAGGAGCGGCTGGCAATGGGAAGGGAGGGAAGGGTTGCACAAATGTCCTCCTGACAGCAGGATGCTTACCTGGACAGGGCAGAACCAAGGGAGGGTCAAGGTTGGAGCTGTGCAGGCACACTGCCAGACCCAGTCCAGTGCTACTGCACAGTCCCATGCCTTGCCCATTCTTTGACCTGATCCTGCACCATCCTCATAGGTAGTCTGTTCTTACAACACAGGGAGTTTCCTTTGTTCCATCCCCATAAGCAGCAGTGATGCAGCTGCTGGAAAGGCAGCTCCCCTGTGCCAGCTCTAGCATGACACTTCCAGACAGATTTTTAAAAAAGAAAAGAAAAAAAGAACAGCCAGTGTGCAATATATGAGCACTGAATTAAATCCACCACTGAATTATGGTGAAAATAAAGGCCTCAGCATTCAAGTCGAATGAAGTAATACTTTGGCTGGGTTTTTTTTTATAATATTTTTTATTAAGTTTGTAAAATACAGAAAAAAGAATAAAGAGCATGTTATAAGAGTAAAGTAGAAAGATTACAAATTTTCTTGTTCTTTTTTCCAAATCTACTGGACTTCCCCACATCCTCCCAACCCTGCATTCTCTGTGATACATAACATCAGCAATTTGTTAACTTATTTCATTACTTATTGTATCCTTCGTTTTATCATGTTACCCAATTTCTAATGTGTTATAACCCGAATCATGTACATTTTCATTTAAACACAATAAAGTTATTTCCTTATTCTATCTCAGACTTCTTGTGCCTTAATTTCCATTTCTTTAGTTTAACATTACTGAAGCTAGAGTTTCCTAAAAGGTGCATTTTTTAACATTCATACAGCTTATAGTGTTTTTCCAGATAGTCCTTAAATTTTTTCCAGTCCTCCTCGATTGTTTCTTCTCCCAAGTCTCGGATTCTGCCAGTCATTTCGGCCAGTTCCATGTAGTCCATCAACTGCGTGTGCCATTCCTCCAGTGTGGGTAAATCTTGTGTCTTCCAATGTTTTGCAATCAGGATCCTTGCTGCTGTAGTAGCGTACATAAAAAAGGTTCTGTCCTTCTTAAGCACTCTCTGGTCCACCATGCCCAGGAGGAAGGCCTCTGGTTTCTTAGGTAAGGTAAATCTGAGTACCTTTTTTAGTTCATTATGAATCATTTCCCAAAAGGCCTTCACTTTCGGGCAGGTCCACCAGAGGTGAAAGAATGTCCCTTCCGCCTCTTTACATTTCCAACATTTATTATCAGACAGGTGATATATCTTAGCAAGCTTGACTGGGGTCATGTACCACCGGTATATCATTTTCATAATGTTTTCCTTCAAGGCACTACATGCCGTAAATTTCATTCCGGTGTTCCATAACCTTTCCCAGTCTTCAAACATAATGTTATGCCCCAAATCCTGCGCCCACTTTATCATGGCGGATTTGACTGTCTCATCCTGAGTATTCCATTTAAGCAGCAGGTTATACATTCTCGAAAGTAGTTTACTTTTTGGTTCTAACAGTTCTGTCTCTAGTTTCGATTTTTCCACCTGGAATCCAACCTTCTTGTCTACTTTAAAGACCTCTTGAATTTGTGCATAATGCAACCAATCTTGCACCTTGTTTTTTAATTTTTCCAAGCTCTGCAACCTCCAATTGTCTCCAATCTTTTCAATAATTTCCCCATATTTAGGCCAATTGGCCTCCATGTTAGGTCTCTTACGTGCCTTGGCCTCCACCGGTGAGAGCCACCTCGGAGTCTTACTCTCCAATAAGTCTTTATATTTTGTCCAGACCATTAAAATTGCTCTCCTAACAATGTGGTTTTTAAACAGTTTGTGCACTTTAACCTTGTCATACCACAAATATGCATGCCACCCAAAAGCATTATCAAACCCTTCCAGATCTAGGACATCAGTGTTTTCCAGTAAGATCCAATCTTTCAACCAGCAGAAGGCTGCGGATTCATAATATAACCTCAAGTCTGGCAGGGCAAATCCCCCTCTTTCTTTCGCATCAGTTAATATCTTAAACTTTATTCGGGGCTTTTTGCCCTGCCAAATAAACTTAGAAATATCCTTCTGCCACTTTCCAAAACATTCCACCTTGTCCACGATCTGTAGGGTCTGAAACAAAAATAACATTTTTGGCAATACGTTCATCTTTATAGCTGCTATTCGGCCCAACAAGGAAAGTTTCAATCTTGACCACGTTTCCAAATCTCTTTTGATTTCTGACCAACATTTCTCATAATTGTCTTTAAACAAATTCAAATTTTTGGAGGTCAGATACACCCCTAGGTATTTTACTTTTTTAACCACATTTAGTTCTGTTTCTTTCACGAACTCATCTGTTTCTGTAGTTGTCAAATTTTTTGCTAGAACCTTAGTTTTTTGCTTGTTCAACTTAAATCCCGCCACCCGACCAAAATCAGAAATTAATTCTAACACTCTTTTAGTACTAGAGACTGGCTCCTGCAATGTTAATACCAGGTCATCTGCAAATGCTTTCAATTTATATTGTTTCACTCCGACCTCAATTCCCTGTACCAACCGGTCCTTTCTAATCATGTTCAATAGCACCTCCAGAACTGAAATAAACAATAGGGGGGATAGAGGGCACCCCTGCCGTGTCCCTTTTTCAATTTTAAACTCCTCTGTCACCACATTGTTTACTATCAATTTCGCTTTTTGTTCTGAATATATTGCTTCTATTCCATTTTCAAACCCCCGCCCCACTCCCATCCCTTCCAAATTTTTCTTCATAAACATCCAGGAAATGTTGTCAAAGGCTTTCTCCGCATCAATAAAGATTAGCACCGCTCTAGTGTTGAGCTTTGTTTGTAAAAGTTCCAAAATATCGATAATGTTTCTTGTGTTGCCAAACAAATGCCTACCAGGGAGAAAGCCAGCCTGGTCCTTATGGATCACTTCATTAAGCACTTTTTTAAACCTACTTGCCAAAATGTCTGCAAAAATTTTGTAATCCACATTTAGGAGTGAGATGGGGCGGTAGTTCTTAAGCTGAGTCTTTTCAGTTTCTAGTTTAGGTATCAATGTGATGTAGGCTTCTTTCCACGTTTCCGGTGTCCTCCTCCCTTCCATAATCTGGTTACAAACCTCCAACAAAGGTTGTATCAAATAGTCTTTCAAAACCTTATAGTATTTGGAGGTAAGTCCATCAGGGCCTGGAGATTTGCCTAATTGAAGGTTCTGAATGGCACTTTCAATTTCTTGCTGTGTGATATTACTATTCAGGATTGTTCTCATTTCCTGAGGTATTTTCTGTAATCCATTGGTTTTGAGAAATTGGTCCACCTCCAAGTCTTTCTGTGGCCCTTGTGAATAAAGTTCTTTGAAATATCTCTGGAAGCACTTTCTAATTTCCTCGGGTTTCTGAACCATTCTCCCTTCACTCTCTAGATTTGTAACTGTATTAAGTTTTTGTCTCTTTTTCAACTGCCATGCTAGCAGTTTCCCACACTTATTTGCTGATTCAAAAGATCTTTGTTTCATTTGTTTAATTTTCCATTCCACCTCTTGATTTATCAATTTCAAATATTGTGCTTGGAAAAATTTCACTTCTCTCAGCACTTCCTTCGACTTGGGCTTGGATCTTAATTTTTTCTCTCCATCTTTTATTTTTTCCAATATCTTCTCCTTCTTTTCATTCCAGAGCTTTTTCTTGATCGTATTTTGTTGTATTAGAAACCCTCTCATGACTGCTTTACTTGCGTCCCAGATTATTCTTTTTTCCACAGTGGTATTTAAATTTATCTCAAAATAGTCCTTTAAAGTTTTTTGGGCCTTCTTAACAATCTTCTCATCCCTTAGTAAGGTGTCATTCATTTTCCATCTGAAGGATCCGGTTGTATTTAGTCTCAATTCCATTTTCAAAGCATTATGGTCGGAGCAGGTTTTTGGGCAGATTTCCACCTTTCTAGTCTTGGGTGCCAGTCCTCTAGTTATCCATATTTGGTCGATTTGTGTCCATGTCAGATGAGCTTCAGAAAAGAAAGTCCCTTCTTTTCCTAGGGGGTTCTTAACCCTCCATATGTCAATTAAGTCCACATTGTCAGTCATTTCAAAGAAAGTTTTAGGTAGTCTGCCATCTTTCGTTACGTTAGCACTTTGCGACTTATCCATATTTACAGACACAACCCCATTCATATCACCCATCATAATGATGTTGTTGTAGTCTAAGTAGTCCAGCATAATCTCATGCAGCTTCCTGAAAAATTCTGATTTTCCTTCATTTGGAGCATATATTCCTAATATCAAAATTTTTTCTCCTTGTGTCTGAATTTCAATCACCAAAATTCTGCCGTGTTCATCTTTAAATAAGAATTTCGGTGACAGGCTCTCCTTTGCATATATCACCACTCCTCTTTTCTTAACTTTATCCGAAGAAATAAATTCTTGGCCTAATCTTTTATTAATTAGCACTTTTCTGTGGAGCCTTGTCACGTGCGTTTCTTGCAGGCAAATAATGTCCAATTGTTCTTTTTTCAAAATATGAAATACTTTCCTTCTTTTTTCCGGAGAGTTTCTGCCATTTATATTCCAACTGAGAAGCTGCAGCGACATCCTGGTCTAATTGGTGGGTCTACAGTGGGGTGTCTAGGTTTCCCTCCGATCCCGGAGGTGGTAATGCTGGTCCAGATCCAGACGGTGTAGGCTTTGGAGATGGTCCCGGTGGTGGTGGTGGCCAAGAAGCTGCGGCTCCTTTCTGGAGGTCCTCCTTGTGGTCGTGTAAGAACTTCTGTTGGTCCTCAGGTGTTTTAATTCTTACTTTCCTTCCTTTGTAGGTAAATGACAGTCCTTGCGGAAACTCCCACCTATAAGGGATTGTGTTGTATCTCAACAATTTGGTCAAATCTGTATAAGTGGTCCTAAGATCCAAAAGGTGTTTGGGTATGTCTCTGTAAAATTCAGCCTTTTTACCTTCTATCTCCAAAGATTTTTTAAAATGTAGGCCTAGTATCTTGTCTCTTTCCTCTCTTGATCTCAAAATAACCAAACAGTCTCTGGACTTATCCTTCTTTATCAATTTTCCCAGTCTAAAGGCCGTCACAATTTTAAAATCCTTATCTTCCTCAATCCCCCAGAATTTGGAGAACAAAAGTGTTAGAAATCCCTGTAAATTTCCTTCCTCCAGTTCTGGGATGGCCCTTAACCTGAGATTATTTTCCTTACTTTTCAATTCAACCAATGACAGGTAGGCTTGTTGTTCCCCTACCTGTCTTTTTAGAGGCCTTACTTCCCCCTTAATCTCATCAACCTTTTTGTTCGCCTGTTCTGCTTTTTGACTGGCTTCCACAGCAAGTTTATAATTTTCAGTCGTTGCCCCTTGCAATTTTTCAATTGCCTGAGTGTGCTGGGAAACCTGCTCAGATAATTTACTAATAGAGGATGTAGCTTGGTCAATTTTTGATGATTGATTGTCCACTTTTTGGTTTAAAATTGCCAGTTGTTCCAAAATTTGTTTCAGGACTGTTTCAGATCCTCCAGTTGCCATATCTTCTGTAGCAGGCTCTTCAACTTCCACCTCCTGTGCTGTCAGCACAGTTGGGACGGATGATCTTCGTTGATGAGATAGGGTTGTTTGAACAAGTTGCACTGGTTTCTTTTCTTTTTCTTTAGCTTTAGCTGCTCTTGTTCTCCCTGAGCCGCTCATTCCACACCTGCCTCTGTTCAAGGTCAAATTTTCTTTTGTTTCATAAGTCAAACAAGTCCAGAGTGTAAACAATTTAACCACAGAGAATCACAATAAAGTACAGTTCCCAGGCCTCTATGTCTCCACAATCCTCTAGGTGGAGGTATTTCAAAGTTTCAAGGAAGGAGAGAACTCTTATCCGCCATTGAAGTTCTTATATTCCCTATGTTAAATCTTTAGTAGTTCCAGAGCACAAAAGGAAGGTTCCCCGGGCTTTCTTTTTCTTGAAGAAAAGCCACAAGGTGTCAAGAAAGGTCCCAGCAACAATGTTTAAACGTTAGTGTCTCAGTCTATGTATCAGTTTAAACTCCAATAACAGTATCAGCAGTTTGACAGTTCTCTTTTGCACACTGACAGCCCGACAGCTGGGTTGTCCCTTTTAACTCCGCATAGCTCAAAATTAGGAAGAAGGTTCCAAGAATAAAATCCACAGATTTTGCAAAGATTTCCTGCTTGTCTTTTCACTACAAAGTCTATCAGATACACCCTCGTTTTGCTTTTACAGTCCCTTTTAAACGCTTCAGCACTCTTCTGAACAGTTGCTTTAATCTGGTTAGCAAGATCGGGAGACGGACTTCCTGTTACTCGCCTCCCGTTTTCAGCCGAATTTCAACCGAATTCCCAAATTTTAATCCGATGTTTAGCTCCCCTTACTCACGGGTATGTTGCAGCCAATTTCTATGTTTTCAAGAAGAAAGGTCGGCGCTCATCAGCAGCAGCAGCGCGGCTTTGCATCCACGAAAAGAGCGATGAACTCACAGCGCCGCTCCCCCTTTCGCGTTCCGGAGCCCCTTACGGGGCTCCTTCTTCGTTTCTGGGGGGGCTTTTGGCACCCGCCGAGTCCCACGGCCACAGGCTCGCTCTGCCTGTGGTTTTTCTTAATGGGTCTCCGCTTTGCCGCAGCGGACGACCCTTTTTCGCGGAGCCCCTCTTCACAGAGTAAAGAGGACCGCCATTGCCGTTTTGCGCCACCTCCGGAAGTCGGCTGTTGCAATGCTTTATGTCTGGCGTGCTCTGGTCCATGGGGTCACGAAGAGTCGGAACCGACTAAACAACAAGACATAAGGCTGTTGCAATGCTTTATGTCTTGTTGTTTAGTCGGTTCCGACTCTTCGTGACCCCATGGACCAGAGCACGCCAGGCACTTCTGTCTTCCACTGCCTCCCGCAGTTTGATCAAACTCATGCTGGTAGCTTCGAGAACACTGTCCAACCATCTTGTCCTCTGCCGCCGCCTTCTCCTTGTGCCCTCCATCTTTCCCAACATCAGGGTCTTTTCCAGGGAATATTCTCTTCTCATGAGGTAGCCAAAGTATTGGAGCCTCAGCTTCAGGATCTGTCCTTCCAGTGAGCACTCAGGGCTGATTTCCTTCAGAATGGAGAGGTTTGATCTTCTTGCAATCCATGGGACTCTCAAGAGTCTCCTCCAGCACCATAATTCAAAAGTATCAATTCTTCGGCCAGCAGCCTTCTTTATGGTCCAGCTCTCACTTCCATACATCACTACTGGGAAAACCATAGCTTTAGCTATACAGACCTTTGTTGGCAAGGTGATGTCTCTGCTTTTTAAGATGCTGTCTAGGTCTGTCATTGCTTTTCTCCCAAGAAGCAGGCGTCTTTTAATTTTGTGAGTGCTGTCACCATCTGCAGCGATCATGGGACCCAAGAAAGCAAAATCTCCCAGTGCCTCCATTTCTTCCCCTTCTATTTGCCAGGAGGTGATGGGACCAGTGGCCATGATCTTAGTTTTTTTTATGTTGAGCTTCACACCATATTTTGAGCTCTCCCCTTTATATCTACTGTTGCACAAATGCATCCCTAAAGGGAAAAAGCAGAAGCACCACACAGACAAGACCAGTAAAAGCTCTTCTTACCTAGGTAATAACCCCAGCATAGGTGGTGATGAATAGTTTCAGCTCTTAATTAAAACTGTCAGCTGGTATTTGTGTTACGTCAATAGTCCCCCCTTCCCAACTTTCTCATAAACTGGTATTCAGAAGAATACTGCCTCTGACCATGGAGGCAGAACATAGCCTCTTAAATGCCTTATAGCTCCTTTAACAATTGGATGCCAGGCATGGTGTTTTAACAGGACATTTAACTACATCTCAGGGAAAATGTCTCCTGACATGTGGCTGTTGAAGGCAAACCAGCACACAACATAATTCTCCAGGTCTAATCAGGAAGATTTCCCATTATTGTTCATTAGTCTGAATAAAAAAAGCTTCATTTCAATCAGCACTCCATAAGTGTTTTTGTTTAAGCATCTTAAATTAGTATTTTGATTGAGGCTACAATGCTAAACATACTTACTTGGAATAAAACTGAAATCAGCAACTTGCATCTGAGAAAATATGTTTTGGATGAGTGCAATAATAGGAAAGAAAGCTCTAATCTATGCTTGGAATGTTATAATATGTGAAACAAAGCTTCTTTCCCCAGCCAAATATATAGTTTTGCTCCTCCCGGCCCAACACACACATTAGAGTGAAGACATGAGGCAGAGTTATGGTTATAAAGTGTCTTGACTGTGTGGATGAGGGTCAATAAACTGAAACCACGTCCTGTCAAGAGAGAGGCCCTGTAGGTGAGTGGTTCCATAGTCCAGTATATAAACCGATTACCCATTCTGGAGTGGGTTACACTCCCTCTGAAGTACATAGTTTGGGAGTAATCCACAACCCATTGTTTTCCTTGTATGCTCAAGTGGCCTCAGGGGCTAGAGCTGCTTTTTACCAGCTTCAGCTGATATGCAAGCAATGACCATTCCTGGAAAGAGATAGCTTGTCTACAGTGGCCCATGCACAGGCGACCTTGACAATGGATTATTTCTATGTACTCTATGTTGGGCTACCTTTATGTCCAGAAGCTGCAGCTAGTGCAGAACTGGGTAATGCCACTTGTGGCAGGCACTGCCTTCTGTCAGCACGTGACACTGGTGCTGAGGAAACTGCACTGGCTGCCAATATGCCACCAGACCAAGTTCAGGATTCTGTTGTTGGTGTACAGAGCCCTAAAGTAATCAAGAGCAAGATTCCCTGTCTCCCTGCTCAATCACTATGGTCATCTCTGCAGGCCCTCCTTCTGGTACTGCATGTGCCAGAGGTTTCCTCTGTGACTCTTTGCCCCAGAGCCTTGAGTGCAGTGGCATCTGAGCTGTTGAACATGCCTTCCCCTGAAAAATAAGACACCAATGACCAGGACTTTCCATTGTATGCTAAAATATTTTTCTTTCTTTCTGCAGTTTTCCTAGAAAGAGGAGCCTATTCCCTGATAGGAATTTGTTCTCAGATTTTTTTAAAAAAGGAAAGATTTTTTTTTTAATTTTAGTTTTATTTCTTGGTACACTTATATTCCAACTTCCTTCCAAGGGGCTCAAGGTGGAATACTTCATTCTCCCTCTCCCTGTTTTATCCTTCGAAGAACCCTGTGAGGTAGGTTAGGCTGAGAGTTGGTGACCACAGCACCACATTTTCTGCATTTTGATGTAGGTTGATCTATTTTTGGTGCTATGATAGCTCTAAATATTTCCTGGTTTGTACATATTTCAAATAAATCTAAAGCGGCCATGCACACTAACTTGGTGATCTGCAGCAAACATTGGCAAATGTAACTATCCTGAAAGAAGACGTAGGAACAGCCTCCCTGCTTTCTGCCTGAACTATACTGCCCTGGCTCAAAAGAGCCAGATTGAAGAGAGCCAATCCATGCCTTTCATCACTTACTCACCAAAAGGAGTCTCCCACTGGTTGAGTTGATCTGTATTTAGGGGCACAAGGGCTCCAGCACCCAAAGGGCACATCCTCTTGCACCAGCTGGCAATGCGAAGTAGGTTAGGTGACTGACCCTTCACCTTCCAGGTGCTTCAGGACCAGTGGTGTAGCGTCGGTTGTCAGCACCCGGGGCAAGGCAAGTAATTTGCGCCCCCTAACCCCTAACCTGCCGCCGCTGCCAGCTTCTTCTTGCTGCTGCCTGGGCTGGTCTGGTGTGGTTCTCTCCCGCGCTCAGCGCTGCGCTGGGCAGCCGCTTCACTGTCCCTCCCCCAGATAGTCCCTCTCTCTCTCTCCGCACCGCACGCCTGGCACCCACCCCCTCCACAGTGGGCGGCGACCCGGCGGCTCGGATCAGATTCGCACAGCCAGCACTGCAGTGAGAGAGAGAGAGTGAGCCAGGTAGGGGCAGAGAGCTGCAAGTGCGAGCGCGCCCCCCCCCCAGATGTTGCGCCTGGTGCAGCCGGGCCCCCCTGCACCCCCCACGCTATGCCACTGTTCAGGACAGCCACAGTCAATGCCAGGAATGATGGGAGTTGTGGTCTATCCCTGCACCAGAGAAACATCCATTCCCCACCTCTGCACAAGATGAATGTCTCTTTTAAAATGCCATTGGGCGCGGAGAAAAAAATATAACCAATTCCCAGGAATGTTTGTGTTACCAAACCCTAACAAATTCTTGCGGAAGGATAACACAAAGAACTTCTGAGCACTTAATATCATGGATGTCTTCACTTTTTTGGTACTCATGCTCCAGAGTAGGAGTCATAATAAATAACCACTTGCACTGACATGACAGATCTTAACAGCTCTGCTTGACGGTAAGCAACAACATCTGCTCTGGGGAAACGGTTAGAATATATCATCCAGACCTTTCTCTTGACTTTGTTTTAGTTTCACTGGAGCAGGCTCACAAGATAAGGGTATAGTGCATGACTCTTCAACTCAACAGCAAAGGCAACTAGCTTTGAAAGTGTATTGACAGCATTAATAGTAATAACATTAGATGAAAATGGTAATCTGATTCTTGGCCTAGAAGAAAGTCAGGAAGATCTGTGTGATGCTTGCTGGCAAATGCTAACTAGATAGTGCTAAGCACTTGAGGGCTTATCCTAAAAGCCACAAGATTGTACACAAACACCAAGCTATGAAAATGTTTCTCAAAAAGCGGAATGTATCCCAATTGCCACAAGTAGTGCAAAACGTCCCTGCCTTCTAAAACAGGAAAGTAAGCCGTGATCATGCCTAGAGCAGGCTAGTAGAAGCAGTTTGGCTACAGACTCAGGATCTTTTGTTTACCGGGAGTCCAGGCTTGTTCCATAAATACATGGAAGGTAGGAACTTCATTGTGTGGCCTGAATTATCCACATCAGAAAAGTAGTGAGAAAAAAGTTTGCAGAAGAATAAGAGTTAAACATGAATTGAAATCCCTTGTTCTGTGTATACAAACTCGATTAACTAAGGTTGAAGTCAGCTGCATCTCAAAAGGTAGGCTCAGTGAACTGTAAGCACAGTTCACCACTGAACAGATGGACAGACTCACCAGCCAATAGAACAGTGGTTCAGAGAAAGATCTTGCCCTTCCCTGCCCATCTTTCTACTTACTCTTTTGCTTACGAACGCTCCTGCTGCCTCCTCCTTCTCTTTCTACAGCAACAGGGAAAGGTTCAGCGCCCTGAAGTCAGATGCCTACAATGGAGCCAACACTGCCTTCCTCCCATTTGAAGCACCTGGCAGTGGTGCGCTTCACTAGAGGGGTCACCAATGTGAGGCCCATGGTTGCACATGCAGCCACAGACACCTTTCCTCTGCCCTTCGCCAACTGAAATAAGACCTGGAAGAGGCATTCTGTTGTAGCCAGTAGCAAAAGAGGTGTGTATGATTGAGTGAGTGAGTGAGTGAGTGAGTGAGTGAGTGAATGAGTGAAGGTGCTGTGTTTGTGTGGTGCCCATGAAAGTTTGCTTACTGCAAATGTAGCCTAAAATCATGGTGACAACCACATTGCCAGAATATTAATTAATATCAATTAAATGTACTTTCCCAAAGAGACAGAGCAGTGGTGGGCAATCTCCAGCCAACAGGCTAAATTAGCCCTGTCTGTCCTTCCTATTTCTCTCAAGTTAAGCTCCAGTCAACATGAGTGAAAGAGAATAATCAGTCCCAACTTAGCAACCTGCCAAGAGCATTTGCTAACAAATCCCAGAAGCCAGAGTTGGGGAACTTCTGTACATGATGGGAAGTAGTATTGGTTGTTTTAAAATATTGTCTTTCCCTTGCACATTACGAACAAGGCTTATTTCTCTTGTGTTTAATTATGTTGGTATCATTATTATGCACGCTATTGACTTTTTATCAGGTTTGCGAATCTGTCAATTTCAGTTTCTCTCAGTTTATTGCTGCATCAGCTTGTGATTCCCACTCCCACCCCCATTTAAAAAGTCCTTGGGAATATTTACCAGCATTTTCATTTCTCCTAATATCCACATTTTTGTTTGCAATTTTGCCTAATGCACACATTTTTGCAAAGCCAATCTTTCTAAAGCAATGCATTTTCTGTGTTATTTTCACTTTATGCATTTTAATGCAAACCTTACCTTAATACAGTATAAGGATTTTTGTACACATTACTTGGCAAGAGAACTGCATTGCAACATTCAGAGAAGTGTGAATTTCGAATGATGGCAGTATTTCAATTTGCATCTTGCTCCAGAAAGTATGAATGTGGTAGATTTGCCTTTATAGGTTCTGAATCTAATTTCTCCTCCACCCCTGTTTTTATATAGCACAAAACTATCACCCAAATTTCTGGGTTTTCCGTAGAAAGTCAGAAAGTATCCATGCACTTACAGCCAGAGAGAATTCCTTCCTTGCGTGATAACTCCTGTGAACTTTGTTAGTCTCCGAGCATCGACTTCAATCCACTGGTACGGATCATTTCGTCCTGCACACCAAGCACCATCATAAAAATCATTTTCATTAACACCTGCCTGAAAAGAAGGCAAAGCTGTCTTTATAAATATGAATAGATACATTTTGAATTGTTGTTGTTTTTTTAAACAATGAGAACATGAAAATATTGTTTCCTCTCACTTCATTTTTTGTCAAGACTGATAAGTCAAGGCTGGGAACATGGAGCCATGTTTAAGATAGTTGTCAAGACTGGAGAGTTAGAACTGCCTTTCTCTCACATTTTTCAAAGTTAAATTCAGTTTTCTGTATTTTCTCAGCAACTCGCTTTTTTTAAAAAAAAAGGGGGGGAGAAAAATCCTGATTAAAATCTGCCAGTATTTTAGTGCTAATTTATCCCAATAAACACATTTTTGTACACATTATACACATTTTTGCAAGAATTCTCCTTTCCCTAGACACACATTTCTGCCTATCTTTTCCGGCTAATGAGTTAGCAGTAAAAGCCCATGCTATACCCTTAGACTTAAAAGAATCAAAACAACAATAATAAATTTGTGGGATGCAAAACAGAAATGAGAACAGAATTATGTAAGCCGGTCAATACATTCTTCAGATGGCTTGGACTACTATTCCATCATCCGTGACCAGTGGCCATACTGGCTGGTGCTGATGGAAGATATAGTTCAACAACACATAGTAAAGGGCACCAGGTTGAAGAAGGCTGAGGCACAGGCAGCTATCATGCACTATGGATGGTGCATCTCTGTTTACCTGGAGCTCTTTTAATCTAATGTTGTATTGGACAATTATGCAAAAAAACTAGGCATCTTTGGAGTGCTTAGAGGATCCCTGCAAATCTAAAGCATGCAGAGCTGTTACCACCATGCATTGTGAAATATCCTGAGCTTTCTTAACAATAAACTAGAGTCTGCCCCCCCCCCCAAAAAAAAACCTCTTCATTGACCCACAATCCCAGTCTAGCCGTAGCTAGACTGGTGACTGGGAGAAGCCGCCGAGACCACATAACATCGGTCTTGAAAGACCTACATTGGCTTCCAGTACATTTTTGGGCACAATTCAAAGTGTTGGTGCTCACTTTTAAAGCCCTAAATGGCCTCGGTCCAGTATACCTGAAGGAGCGTCTTCACCCCCATCATTCAGCCCGGACACTGAGGTCCAGCGCCGAGGGCCTTCTGGCAGTTCCCTCATTCCGAGAAGCCAAGTTACAGGAAACCAGGCAGAGGTCCTTCTCGGTAGTGGCACCCGCCCTGTGAAACACCCTCCCACCAGATGTCAAAGAGGAAAACAACTACCAGACTTTTAGAAGACATCTGAAGGTAGCGCTGTTTAGGGAAGCTTTTAATGTTTAATAGACTATTGTATTTTAATATTCTGTTGGAAGCCGCCCAGAGTGGCTGGGGAAACCCAGCCAGATGGGCGGGGTATAAATAATAAATTATCATCATCATCATCATCTCTGCATGGCTCAAGGTGTCATCAAAACCACAATGCTCCTCTGATAGGCAGGACAGTTCTAAAGGAAGCTTAAAGCGAGAAGTTTAAAGCATTGCACAGTCTCTGATGGCATGGAATTGTGATGATTGAAACAATTCCAATTAGCTCCTCAGATGATTTGATGCAGGGGTTTTCAGGTGCTACCAAGCTTCTAATCAAGCCAGATGTCTTTGCTCCACAAACACTCAGCAAAATTACACATTTCTTGCTGTCATCGTCAATATAATTAGCAAAGAAGAACTAAGGATGTCTCTCAGCATACTGCAACTGGTCCTCCTAATCAGCCAACTCAGTGGCACACTCTCCCTTCTTCGTACATATATTGGGTATCTGGCATCTGGGGACAACACTCCATACATATGACTAAGTGGGCACTGGGAGAACATGAAAGCTGGTGTCACAATACATTTGCTGGCCTTTAATGTGCTACCAGGTTCTTTGTTCTTTTTACAAATGCTGTGTATTTGATTTTAAATTTTGCTGACAATCGTAGAGTGAAAGACTTAAAGATGGTTTCCTTTATGTACACAAGTTTCCTGTACCGGTACATTGTAATCATGTTTATGCGATGAGTTTGAGTGAATTCTTCTTTGGGCAATATTATTACACTTTCCCTAAGCTTCTAAAATAGCAGCTATCATAAAGTGGCAAAACTGGTAAGGACAAACCTAAGGGAATAGAAAATCTAGAAATGTCCCCCCCCCCCCCCCAGTTTGAAGTGACTTGGAAATGATTGATTTGAGACCGGAATGATCTTAAATGGAAAGGATAAAGAAAAGAGTAGCAAAAAACCTCCCATTGACACAAACTGTCAGTCATGGTGCACCACATGAATTATGAGATCAGAATTATGAGATTAGCACCTGGTTATCTGGCTGCCACATAGCAGGAAAAGTGGGACTCTAGCATTACCGGGCATGTCCACTGCAGATAAAGTTATATCACAGAAAATAGGCAATGTCTGAGCAGGAAAAGCCAAACAGATAAACTCAAATGATTAAACACTGCTCCTGAGTGATGGGTTAGGGAGAGAGAGAGAGAGAGAGAGAGAGAGAGAGAGAGAGAGATAAAACTAGAAGTCAGAAGCAACAGAGACTGCTGAACAGAGACTGGATGAAATCTCTGTCCTATGGGAAATGATAGTGTTGTGGCTAATGGCTTTCAAAAAGACACATGAATTTTGACCACACACAGGTCAAGTCTAGGATGTGAATGTTTCAGTAGGCTTTGATTTGAGGATCCTCATTCTAAAAAGTGACTTAAAGCTGAGACGTCCACATGACGGTGGAGTTAACCCACCTGTAGCTTATTACAGCATATGTGGGCTACATAGAGTCGCGAAGTTTTTATCAGTAGCTATATTGGTATTGCCATTATTATGGGAGTACACTTTGGAACCAGAAAACCTGTATAACTTTAAGTCTCATGCCAAGAGCAATTTTTTAAAAAATTCCCCAATATCATTCTAATAATAGCCTCATTATAACAGTACCATTTTTATCCAATTAGTATAATTATTAATGTCAATTATTCAAATGTCAAATTATACAATTTAATTAAACTGACCCCCTCACATACTAGAGTTGATAAGTTCATTCTTCTACATTTTTTCTGCATTCCAAAATTTTAATAATTCCATTCCATTCAGATGGGAACAGCTACAATCTTGTGATTTCAATTCATGTTGGTATAATAGGTAATTTATGAAGTTTCAAGTGAGGAACTTTAGCTGTAATCCTTATTCTTTCCTGTGTGTGACAATTTTTTTCATGATGTTTTCCCATCCATATATAATGTTGTATCCTTTACTCTCACAGCTGGTAGACTCCTTTCCTCCCTGCTGCTCATTTATGGCCATTTATCTCAAACACATTCCTTTGTAGATAATGGTTAGGGATTTTGCTCTATATTTTCAAAGAATAGCATTTCTTCCCCCCCCCCTTCCCTCTCAGTTCCTTTCTCTCTCACACACAGTTCCAGTTTTGTTAAAATCCATACAATATTCCAATTTTCTCCATCCTCACTTGTGCAGATATTATTTAATAAAACTTGCATTCTGGGGGGCATTCTGTCATATCATAAATGTCAAGAAAAACCTTAAGTAAGCAAACCATGGGCTCCCCTCCCCACATCGTCTCTTTCACCAAATGAAATCCGCTCTCAATCCAAACCTTTCATATCCTTGTAGCTGGGTTGTTTTTGCAGTTTCTTATCTCATTGTCTCTGGCACGTGCCTGTAGTTTATTCCAATTAAAGTCCAATTAACAGGATGACCTGTGCTTCTAAGAACAGAAGCAGGCTGGGGGTGAGGGTCGTGGTAGCCAGAGTGCTCCTTGCACCCAATGCCTTTGCCTGCCCTCACATTCCATGGGGAATTGAGTGCCAAAATGTGGGTGAGAGACTGGTTCCTCTTCCAACCCTATCATTATCTGATTATCTCCATCTGTCTCTCTTCTATGTTAGGAGAAACTCTGTTCTTAGCACACCGGAAACAGGAAGCCAAGAGCAACTTGCTTAACTTTTGTAAACCTCCCTGCTGATAGTTCCCAAAGTCATTTTTTATCATCTGTGTTAAATTTTCTTTTGGACAATAATGCCAGAACATTCAGAGTAAAGAAACAAAATTAACTAGCATGTATTCTTTAAAACAAACAAAACATGTTAGCCATCAGTATGGTCAAAATCTGTAAGTGTCCTTTGGGGGAAATTGCACAGTAATCCCATCCTCTTGACCCGTTGGAAAGGTGAACTTACCTGAATATTTAGCCGTGCTCTGTGGGCCCCAAGGCCATATCGCTTTACAGTAGAAGCATGGAGCTGGAAGTCAGTAATTTTTAATGTTTCAAGACCAAGTGGAGGGCAACCTGAAAAGCAAGGATTTATATCTTAAGTTGAGAAAACAGTGTATGAACCACTATATTTGATTGTGTATATGCACAGGTTATATGTGTATAAATATAAACACATTTTCTGACAAATGCATCTCAGAGATAGATTAATTAGTTCTACAACTTCATATTGTTTTTTGATTTCAATTTAGCAAGCTGCCATACATCCCAGGTTACTGTTTTTAATTAAAGTCCTTCATCCTTCTTTCCCTTTTCCTTTGAAACGAACTTAGTCATATCTATCCAGATTAGACTGAAAAATGTTTTCCACAGCCCAAACATTTCAAGTTCTTCCACTCACAATCTCCCTTCCTGGGGCTTTTGGGCCAGCTGAGGAAGTGAAAAGCAAGACTGCAAATCATAGTTCTTTAATCTAGTTCATCCACTTCCAACTATTAAGTTAGCATTTAGTCAACATACCAGTAGAATAATATCTGTGTTCAAAGTAACCACGGCATCCTGATTCCTCTAAGGTCAATCGCCAGGAGTTAGTAATGATTTAGAATTGTGTTGTCTTCAGTCTAAAAAGCTATTTTAAATCCATAGCAATGTCTTTATTAGTCCCATATGAGGACACGACCTCTCAGCAGTCCACTTGAAAAGCACAAAGTTTTCCAAAGAAAGGGTTGAGCCCTTGAGTAGATATAAACATGCTGGAGATACAAAGGACTCAGTTTGAAACAGTTTTCAACAAAGTTGGTGTGATGATAACAGAGGTTTTCTCCCATTTTATTATCCGTAATTTATTCACAATTGTCTCATGGCACCACTGCAGCCACATTATTGCACCCTTCTGCAAATGAAACCACTTGCAGAATGATCTGTATTAATTTGGCTGGATTGAGAAAACAACTCTCATCTGACCCATACACATGGAGGAGACAGAGGAGGCAGTGCCTTGCCTGCTCACCTGTCACACCTGTCCTACCTTCAGTGTTCTAGGATGTCCACACAGCGCACTAATGTCTGAATAGCTCTGGTGTAAGTAAAATACAATATACAATAGATTGTGTGGTGGATCACCAGTTTTTTCTGAAATAACTGAACATGCGAAACCGAATGGAGGATTTTATGGTCCTTCATGCAGAGACGTCCTGGGATGTTGTCACTGCTGTCTCTACAGATTCAGGACAGGTGTCAACCAGCCCAGCATCATAGAGGTTGCTACATAAAGCATCCTGGGTGAAACAGTGGAAGGATGATCAATTGGTGTTTCCTAAGAAGTAACAAATGACTGGAGATGTTTTCTTGAATAGGCCATTTATCTGTATGGTAGTGTCTACTCTGTAAGCGGTGATGCAAGAGAAGAAAGCAGTTGGAACACTGACCCTAGCACTGACCTCTGGACTCCTCACTGTTCAAAGAAGTGGGGAGCACTCAACTGTTATGTTGCTGAAGTAGAGTCAGAGATGTTTCTCAGTGGTATGATCCTCCCATGTTATTTTGGTAGCATATGCATTGATGTTGGGCTATAACATGGCTCTTTCATATGTCAGCGTTGTCTGTAAGAAGAAAGCACATGGCTTCTGATTCTGAATGTTACCAGAGTGGTGTTGGACTGGACCTCCAAATGTACATAAGAGGATAAGGCCAAGGGACTATCCAATCCAGTATAGCATCTTGCTCCCCTCCTGGCCAACCAGATGCCTATGGGAAGCCCACAAGCAAGACCTGAGCACAAGAGCATCTTCCCCATTTGCAATTCCCATATTGTCTCCAACAGTGGAGGGAGATTGTAGCCAGCACCACAACTCTGGCAACATACTGATGGGGCTTCATATTCCTAAACCTACATTTCCAAAAATCTACTACTGACCCTCTCTTCTTTGAGGAAAAACTTGTTAACATAATCTCGTTAAAAACAAACTGCAGTATAAACCCAGGGTTATGATTATTTAAAGATTTCTACCCCTATCAGAGCAATATGATGGGGCTGAAGTGCCCCTCTCTGGGACAGCTCTATGGGAATAAATCTGTGGCCAATGATATTCCCACATGAGGTAATGGCCAAAACAAGGCATTCCATGGCCATGCTGTTACCAGCCCTAGATCAAAAGTCCCCTGTGCTCACAGACTGAACCCTGCCGTCCCTCAGTAACCTAGCCTGCTGCTGGCAATACTTAGCTTCTCTCCCACTGGTGTCAATCGGATGGGAAACTATTGGGTTAAAAAAAGAATACCTGCTGAAATAAATAAGCAGTAAAACCACCACCTCAACTCCCGCCCTGGCCAGATTTAGATGGCATAACAGGGAATTTGTTTGTTTGTTTGTTTGTTTGTTTACTAGTCCGCCCTTCCTGCCCAAACAAAGACAAACAATATTTTTTTAAAAAAAACAGTTAACTTATAATTGCTCTGTAAGCTCTTCAGATAAGAAAAACAGAATTGATTCAACCTGCTGAGTAAAAATGTGCAATGCCACACAAGGGATAGAAGCTGGATGGTGCCAGAAAAATGATCATGAGTATCTTTTTCTTTCTTTTTTTGCAGATTTCTGCTATTCAGTGTCTTTCACATGCATAAAGTGATAGAAATTCAAAAGTCACCTTTGCATTTCAGTGACATTTTTTACTCTCTGCAAGAACTCCATTATGATTATCTGACAAGGCCTGCCAATATTAAATCCAATGTTAGTAAAGCTTTTATGCTGATGTAATTAACCACTTGATCTTTGATACTGGACAAAAGAAAATGCAATTGACATTAACAGCAATGAGTAAAGATGTGAACAAGTTACAGAGAGTGAGGAAAATCTAATATTGGCCATCTCTGCTAAGTACAGATGTGAAGTTTTAATAGTATGCATTGTTTTTGACAGGAGAGGTCTGAATGTTGTATCATATCTAGAAAAAAATACAACGCAGTGTTCAGCCTTCTGTTCTCGAGCATGAAGCCAAACTTTGGATTTGTAGATGTGCAGAAATGTGCCATATTCATTGATCTAAATTTGATTGTTACCAAATTTACAAATAAGAAAGAGAGGGGGAACTGGATTTAGTTTTGGAGACATGGCTCTGATTCAGAGCAGAAAATATATAAACATACGAACACTGCAGATAGACCTGAATAATATCTGAGTTTTTAGGCTTTTCTTCCAGCCTTATGCTAAAACATGGTCCAAAATTAGTTTTTGCAGGCATGGCTAAGCTGACATATTTTCATAGATATCAGGAAGGAAAACATGGACAAAATTTCTTGATAAAGTTAACAGAACATTATCGACTATACTAAAAGATAGGGTTCATTACCAGAATTGAGTTACGGATTAGAACTGTATTTGTGCTATTGTGAACTTCCCTGGAATCAGTGGTGAAGGGAAGAATAGAAATGTTTTAAGTAAATAAATAAACAAATAATATCAGCAGCATCACTTTTCTTGTAAAATACAAGAAGCTGTACATAAATGTACATGTCCCTGATTGCAAACCCTCATCCTACACCATTTCCTTCCTGCAGTCTATCCTTATCCATTTCCTTTGCCTTTCCTGAAACCTCTCACTCTATTCTCATCACTATCACACACACAAAAAAGTGATGGACTCAAAAGGTTGACTTGCAATGCATCTGAATCTTGCCATGTGACCCACAGGATTTTATCAGTATTGAAAACAATAGATGCACCGTTTTCTGCCATGAAGCTTTTTTGAGTTGAAAATATGGTTTGATCACTTGGTGTTGTTAAACATTGCCGTGGACAGGCTTTGTGGAGGTTGGATGAGACTGAACAACATACTTCATACAATTGAAATAATTCTGCTTTATTTATAGCTGCAGACAATTGATAGGGGGTGGAGGATAAATTGCAGCTATATTCTGCCACCTTGAGGATGGATCCACTTATATGATATTTCCACATTTGTCCCTAATTCATACCAGATGCTTGGTATATTAATCTAGAGTTTTGAGGGCTTAAATTCCGAACATGGAAGTATGGGCATCTTGAATACCCCTTACACGTCACCAGCAAAGAATCAAGTTCTAACATTTTCACACTTAGCCATTGTCGACTTTTGGAATGATGTTTTGCGTATTATGGGCCAGAGTTAAACACTTAATTTGTTTCTTATATTTTTGAAGCAACAGCCAAATATCAGCATTGGAAATAAAGAGAAATTGATCTCTGTGTGCAGTTTTATCTTTCTTAAGCCACAAGGAGACCCTGTTTAACATATCCTCATTAGAACACCTTCAATTTGGCCTAATCCTAACTTTTGCCTTTAAGTAAGGTGAGCGGACATGGCACACCAGGAAAAAATACCCTTCCCTACAGACCTTTCTTGGGTGAAGATTAGGTGAGGAGGCCCTCCTTCACCATCAATAGTATGGGAAAGAGGGCGTTCTCTGTGAACACCCCTAAACTGTCTTTTTTACATTGTTGTAATCTGTCCTGGGACCTTATGGTGAAGAAATTTAAAACAACCACAAAAGTGTGAGAAGTACTTGAGAAAATTGAAACCTCTGAGACTCTTGAGGTAATCAGGGCTGGCCTAAGACATTTGCTACCTGAGGCAGAACAACAAATGACAGTCTTGCTGCTCACCATCACACACAAGTCAAGGTCCATAATACCTAAGGCCAGCCAAATTATTTTGGTATCTAAGACAAGTGCCTCTCCCTGGGAGTAAAAAACTGTTTTTCTTTTTCCTGGAAGCAAAAATGCAACAACAACAAACCATTTGCTAGCCTTAATGACACCCACAGTGAGCTGCCTGCAGTTTCTAAGAGTTGACTGAATGAATACATAATAATGAATAATGAATGAATACACATAAATAATTTTGTATGCCACCTTTCCACAGCTCAAATCATGCTCAAGGAGGGTTACAACATGAAAATAATATATAAATTGGCAACATAACAAAAATAGCCGTAAACAATCATTAGAAAATACACAACCAAACTGAACTACTTCCACATAAATCACAGCAAGATTTAAAATAAAAATACAAGGATGCCAAAAGGAAAAAAAACAACCCAACAGCAACAACCCCCGCCCAACAAAAAACAGCAACAATGCCAAACAATACCCCAGCCCAAGAGTGTGTTCAGCAGCAGCTTTTGTAGCTGTAGTCAGTCAGGGCCCTGCCCTCCTAAACCTGCAAGGTTTTCCAGGACTCATAGCCTTAAGTACGGATTGATACCTTTTGTCCCTGCCTGATCACTGAGGGCCTTGCGTAGTCATTATTCATGGATTCCTTTGGCTCAGGTTTATGGTAGGGCCTGGCATACATCCGGATTGTCCCAGACATTGCTGGGATTTCAAAGGCGGAATTGAGGTATGGGGAGAATTTTTTGGGGGGTGGGGTGGGGAGAAAAGCTCAATAACTTTGGTGTTGGTTTCATAAGAAAAAGCTCAACAGCTTTCAGTTTACGGCTCACATCAACCAGCAGCCATGTGTTTAGTGTTGTAGGCTAGCTTCTTTGGAACTCCCAGCTGAGATCAGAAGGGCCCCCTCCCTGTTGAACTTCAGGTGCTTGATGAAGACCTTTTTATTATCGCAGACATTTTAGCTAAGCTTTCCTGATTTTATGGTTAGTTTAAACCAGGGTCAGCAAACTTTCACCACTGTCCCTCAGACCTTGTGGGGGGCTGGACTATATTTTGGAAAAAATAATAATAATGAACTAATTCCTATGCCCCACAAATAACCCAGAGATGCATTTTAAATAAAAGGGCACATTCTACTCATGTAAAAGCACGCTGATTCCTGGACTGTCTGCAGGCCGGATTTAGAAGGCGATCGGGCCGGATCCTTAGTTTGCCCTAGTTCCTTAGTGGGCCTTAGTTTGCTCACCCATGGCTTAAAATGATTTTTTCCTTTGTATCTCTTTAGTGAGCTCAGTGTGCCCTGCTTTGAAACAATGGTATAAGTGGCATGTATAAATTGCTGAAATAAATAAAATTAAATAAAAATATTTCTGAAACAGCCACACTCTGGAAGCCTTTCCCTAGAAAAGCACAAATGTGAATTTTCAAAAGCGGGATGGGGCCCCCTCAGCTCTCCATTGTCTTTGGAATTTCATAGGTCTTCACTTATGCCTTTTAAGAGCTTAATAATATCGTTCCCTTTTCTGAAACCAGCTGCATCATGTTGCTTTCACAGAGACAGATCAGAATGCTTCAGCTTGTTGGAAATATTTTTGGAGTTCAGTATCAGTATTGGGGGTAATGCCCTCTCCTCCCACTGAACATTTCGTCATTCTTTGCACGATAGCAAAAGAACAGGGAGATAATTATCACTGTGGTCCCTCTACTCCAAACATGGAATTGTTGAACCAAACATTTTAGATATTTAGAAAGGCTGAATTGTTTATTCATCAGTCTCCAAAGGAGTGCTCCTTTGCACTTCTGGGTTCCAGCTGGCTGTGTGGCTGCCAACTTTTTTTTTGTTTTTAAAAAGCACATTTAACATTGAGCTTCTGTTATTTTGGCAGGCCTGAAAGTGGGAATTTCCAGTAAATCTGTTCTCATGAGATTTCCCCTCCAAGTTTTCAGACTGAAGAGGTTCAGTTAAGCTTTAGATAACATACAACAGGATATCTTTGAAACGGGTATGTTTGAAACTACTGCTGCTGCCTTATCTTGTCTTAAGCAATATAATTTTATGATGCTCATAAAATGAACGCTGTATATATATCAAAGACCCTGTGGACATCCTGTTTTCAAACTGTTCTAATGATTAAAAACATAGCTTGAAAAGAGGTTGCTTTCCTGTTTGCACGCACGGTAACCCAATACCAAAATGCAGGTAAATTATTATCATGTTCCTCCAAGTATATTGCTGTGATGTGTATCTCTAAAGCAGTAATGTAATGGAGCATCAATATATTTATTAAAAAATCAAGAATGAGAAGGGATTCTTTGAGCAGAGAAATTGCAGGTGGTAAGAAAGACACTGTGGGTAGATAGAATGTGTGGCTGAGTAGTTACAGTGCTAGACTAGGAGCTGGGTGACCAGGGTTCAAATGCCCATCAACCATTAAACCCACTGGGAGACCTTGGGCCAGTCATGATCTCACACTAACCTACCTCACAGAATTGTTGTAAAGATAAAATGGGGAGAAGAAGAACCAGGTCACACCACTATGGGCTCCTTGGAGGAGCAGAACACCTTCAGTGGTGGCCAAACTCGGCCCTCCAGCTGTGTTGGGACTACATTTCCCATCACCCCTGACCACTGGTCCTGTTAGCTAGGGATGATGGGAGTTGTAGTCCCAAAACAGCTGGAGGGCTGAGTTTGGCCACCACTGACTAAATGATAAATATGGAGTAGAGAAATGTTAGGAAAGGATGGGGTAAGCAGCCCCTTCCCTAATAACTTCTCTTGTTTAAAAAGAAGCCCCCTCTTGAAACTGTTTTGCTTTCAAAATAAAGCACAAGGACTCCACTACAAATCTTTTCATGTACTATTATTTAGAATTCTTTTCTGAAATCTCTATGCTTGAAGGAATTCTATCACCGAAGCCAGAATTCTGATATAAGAGCCCCTATATCCTCCTCACTAGGAAGCCATTTGCTCTTAAGTCAACAGTAGGAAGTAAGTCTGATTTTGTTGTGGCTCCCTCCCTAGTGCATGTATTTCAGGATTATAGCCTAAGCCTTGGAACAAATTGACAGCAATAGCTATGCCACTAACAAGGCCCTGGTTATAATAGTGCAATTGGAGCTCTTGAGACCTTCCTGGGTTGGGCCCTCGCAGCTGACCTAAATTTCCAACTTCCAGTTTTTGAAAAAAAATCCAAGTCTCTAGCCCTTGTAGAACCAGAGATGGGAAATGCTTTAGATCAGAGTGAACTTGACAACACTTCCAGCACAATCATTTTGCGTTTCCATACTGGCATGCAACACAAAAAGACTACAGTGCAATCTGATCCTGTGGAACAGAGGACTTCCCTAGGAACACCCTCATACAAAGAGGGTTCATATATGCAGCCTAACCTTAGGAGAATCCCTGGATATCTCAGAGATAAAACTGGAAAAGCAAGCATTTACCACTAGTGACCAAGGACAGGTTAAGGTTGTTAGAAGACTAAGAGCAGTTCCAAAATTAACAAACAAACAAAAATCCATATGTGCTTGTAGTGTGGTTCATCACCTTAGAAATTATCCTCACATAATCCATAGTGACCTCTACTTTCTTGCCCACAGCTCAAATGATAAAGATTTTTTTAAAAATAAAATCTACTGGATGCATCCAACCATGACTAAACCAGAACTTTGGATCCTTGCCAAGGAAAGACAAATATCAGATCAATCGTGGGTTAAGCCAGGGTTAACCAAAATGGTGCATTCCAGACATTGCTGGACTACAGTTCCCACAATCCCTTTCGATTGACCATGCTGGCTGCTGCTGGTTGGCACTGTAGTCCTGGCAACCACTAGCTGTGAGAGTGTATGACTTTGTTTTTAGACATTTTCAATATGTTATTTTATTTTAAAATGCATTGTTTTAACACGGATGTGTTTGCCACCATGGGTTCCCTTGGTATCAAAAATAGATTATACATTGAATAAATAAATAAATAACATTAGAGGACACCACATGGGCTATTCCAGGGACATAGGCACTGACTCCTAGGGGCTGAGGCAGTTTTGTCTACCCCCCCAAAAAAAATTATAAGGGGGCCAGGCCCCCTCAATATTCAGGGGATGTCACATGACATTGTGCAACCTCATTCCCGCCCCCTCCGCCTATCCTCTGGAGAAGCTGGCACCTCTGTCCAGGGGTAATAAGCTATTCAACTACTAGTATTAGGTAGGTACCATCATTGTATTGCTTTCACAATACAGATCTACTCAGGCATGCTATTTTTATTAGATGCATGTTTTTGCTTTTGTATTATTAAAAAATCTTCCAAAGTTATCTCTATTTTGATAATTTTATCACGTCAACTTTTTAAAAAATAATCTTTTTATTGCTTTTTAAATGTGTCAACATTCATGTAAACTAGTTAATGATTTATTTAGCGGTATATACATATTGCTAAATATATGGTTTTCTTTTCCTTCCAAGACACCCTGACTATAATAATCTTCATACAACAATCCACCAAATATTCATTTTTCATAATGGAATGCATGATGGAATGGTTTACAAGTCAAGATCCTCTTGAAAAGAAATAAATATCAGTAGACAAAAGGAATCACACACATATAGGGAGAGCAAAATAAGCAGATTTTTACGCAGTCTGGTCTGCATGAGGAGGCAGAGCAAGAAAAAGATGGAAAGGAAAATTGCTTTTTTAAAGTAGGTAACCAATATACCAATCAGTTGAAAAACTGGATCGTTTCTCCTCTTCCAAAATATTTCCATTTGCTTTCTGCCAACAAATGCTTTCTTTTTTAGGTTGCTTTAACAAATCTTCAATTCTGCCAGGCACAACAAGAAAAAAACCATTCTTGTTTTCCTACAGAACCCTCATGAATGATAGTGTCTCTCCTCCACATGAGTATAGGAAATGAGACTTATATAAGTTTTATAAAAATGCATAGGCCCATATCTATGCCAGCTCAAAGATTTTGGCTCATGTCTTCCCATGTATAGCATGGTGAGAATGGAGTCTATTATTTTCCAACACAGTTATTATAGCTAGTTAAATATGATTTACGTTCAGTAATCAAGTTCAATTAGAAAGCAATATGCAATTTGTATCTTAAGATTTAATTGTAAGCTCCCCTTCAAAGAAATGAGGGAAACTAATAACGTCAGTTTGTCAAAGCCTGAACTTTAAGACAGGGGCAGTGCATCCTGTTTTGCCACCCGAGGCAAAGTGGGACTGTGCCGCCGCCCCACCCCCGCCAAAGCCTCCCTTACCTGGGTTGTGTGGCAACAACGTGGGTTCTGGAAAAGATCCCACAAGTTCTTGAGGAGCTCTTGTGAGATCTCAAAGAGCGCACAAGATCTCATGAGATTTTGGCAAGATCTCATTGCCACTTTTCCACCAATGATGGAGGCTGCAAGGGCGACGCCTCTTGGGCTTCTGCAAGTTGGCTTTGCTTTAAGAACGCAAGATGAGCCTGTGAATCGGGCCCATGGCCCATCTAGTCCAGCACCCTGCTCTCATGTTGGCCAACCAGAGGCCAGTGGAAAACCAGTGAGCAGTCCATGAGCGCATAAGCACTCTTTTCACCCATGATTCCTAGCTACCAGTATACGTGCCTCTCAGGATCTCATGAACTGCCAGGATGGCAGGGAAAAGGATCCCAGTGAAGGGGCCAGCCGACACTGGGACATTCCAGGGCAAACAGGGGGTGGAGAATGAAGTGCTCACAGCATGATGGAGGATGGCAAGGGGATGAGGATCAATGCACAGAATCCAGAGCAGCAGGACCCATCACCAGAGCCAGAGGGACTCCTGTCCCCACAAACAAGGCAAGCTCTGAGGCACAGGGAACAGCAGTCGGGGTGCTCCAGGAGGCTGAGGCAGGCAAGGGCCCACTGCCCAGCTCTCTAGCTGGCCAGGTGGGGCTTGTTAGCTCTGGGATGAGATGTGTGATTCCTCAGCTGAAGTAGGCTCAGAACAGGTGAGGCCCACCTGCCTCATCAAGCCCAGATGCTGCAATCAGCCTGCAAAGTACAAAAGGGAAGCAGAGCTGAGGTGCTGTGTCTGCACAACTGCTTGTGTTGTGGGGCCTTGACTTGGATCCTCCTGGACTACTATTGAACTGTGTTTTGGGTTTGACTGGACTGTATCCTGACTGCTGGACTTCAGACTTGGCTACTTGGATTGACCCTGGATTGCATTTCCTGACCTTTGGATTTTTGTGTGGCTTGACTCCTGCACTATGAACTTTGGACTTGGCTTACTGACTTGCTACCAGGTAGGCCCAGGGGTTCAGGACACAGGATAAGTGAAGAATAGCTTAAGTGTTCTTTTTGCAATAGAGCTGAGCTTATGTTGTTGGACTCCCAGCCAACACAGCCAATGATTGTGAATTATGTGAGTTGTAGTGCAATAGCAGTTGGAGAGCCACAGGTCAGCTAGCTGGGGGAATCTCATGATCTGCACCACACCTCTCACTCTGCGAGAGGTCTGCCACTTCAGTTAGGCAGGAACCTGACAAAGTCCCTTGCCTCTGGAACAGTCAATCTCTAGCTAAGCCTTGAAGCTAGGTTATTTTTCTAGTGTTAGTGCATGTAAATGAATCAACGTATCCAAAGACAATGGCCTTTTTTCTTTCTAGGGAGCAGAAGCTTTGAAATTCCTTTTTATACTGGGTGAGAGGTTTCTTTGGCAAAGATTTGTGATTCCCTAGAGGATGAAATTTGGAAAGCCAAAATGCTCCATAACAGTAGTTGTGCCAATACATGACTATCAGGCCAAATTCTTTAAAGCTCCAGTCCAAACTATTAGTCATATATGGTTTGGCTTCTTCCATTATAAAACAAATGCTTTCTTTGAAAATACCTCTTCTGATCCTATTTCGCATCTCATGGGGCAATGAATAGCCTTAACTCAAAATCTGCCAACGTTATTGAAACAGGAAGCTTAGAAACTTTGTAGAGGTATTAGTCAAACATTATTTCAGATGAAAGCTTTGTTTCCAGTTCACCTGATTCTACTTTATTTCCCTTCTCCATCATAAAGCAATACCCCGTCTCTTTTAAGGTACATGTCAGAGCCCAGAACAACAAAGTATTCATTTTTCCTTTTCATTGTACTTGTTTAAACATGCCTTTCAATGCTTTTTTCCAGTCAACCCTTGATGGTTTATTCCTAATATATAATGTAGCTACTTTACAATACTTCATTCCAAAGATCAGACTGTTTGATAATGATGTACCTGCTCTCTGAAGTGGCAGATTTGCCTCCCCCCTGCCCCCCCCATGAGAAAGGCACTCAACTTGGTCTCTCCCAGAGGGAGATCAGAGTGTCCAATGGAGTGCCAGAATAGTAGACAAGTCTCTCCCTGCCCTAACTGGAGATGCTTGGGATTGAGCCTGGGACCTTCAGGCTGATTGGTTTGACATGGCCAGAACAGAGCAGTGAGATGTAAACAAACTGGGATGAGCATAGTATTTTCTAGCTGGTGCTCTTGCTTAGTCAGGAGGGAATGTAACTGAACCCTAAAACCCCTGATTGTTCTGGCCAATGGTTGGGCCACAGCATGATTCCCTTCTACTTTGTTATCTCAGAGCAACTGACAGTTAGAACCAAATATAATTTCTGACAGGCAGAGGGAAAGGAAATCTGCCATGCCTGTTCCTGCTCTGGATGAGGGATGAGGCCAAGTTGCCTCTCCCCCCCCCCTTGTGTGGATATTCTTCCTAGAAGGCAAGACATACCACTTTTCTGTGACCCTTGGTCCCCTAGGTGATGGATGGGGGCAGAGTGTCCTTCTCCCCACTCCATAGTCCCAGGAAGTGTGACAAATGGAAGCATGATTCAGAATTTGACGTCTGACTGTCAAAATGTGTTTGGCTATTTTTAAGACTATATTATTGATTGATTTATTGGTTTCCATGTGGAAATCTCTTGCCAGATTTTTAAACATAAACAGTGAGAGTGTTTTGGCTAGAGTGGAACAAATGCAAACCATTCAGATTTGATTTCGCTTTCACTATTGCCAAACAAACGAGCCTTAACATCTGTTTCAAATGATCCTTCAAAATTGTCCTGGATACTAGAAGGAATATAACCAAGCAGCCATTCAAGCTCTAGGGAGCCATGCATCCCAAGTTAACCAAGGAAGCTCCTGAACAAAGGCATTGAGAATCTTTGGGTTTGTATGACCTGACCTAAATTGAGGTAAGGATTAACCCAGGGTTGGAAAACATGTGGGCCTTCAGGTGTTGTTGGACTCCATTTCCCATCAGTCTTGGCCAGCATAGCCACTGGTCAGGGAAGATGAAGTGGTAACCCAACACCTGTGCATGCTTATTCTCACCACAGAGTCATACTGTTCAACGTGCTGCCAGAAAACAGGTTTGCACAGCCTTCCCCAAGCCTGGGAAGCATTTACCCAGTTTTGGGAAGGAGGCACAATGCTCTGACAGGATCCAAATGCCCTCCCTCCTCCTTCCCCCCCCCCCAAAAAAAAGGGGACAGAAAAAAGCACTGGTTGCTAGCCACAATTACTATATTCATGATGGTGCAAATGTTTAGGTTCAGCCTCCTAGCAATACTTTAATTCCTAATCATTTCCTGATGAGATTCAAAAGCATCAAAATACATAAGTGTAGGTCTAAGTATATTGATAATACAACTGAGACTGACCTATATTTAAGATAATGGCTGCAATCCCACACACATACATGCAAGTAAGTCACATGGAGTTCATTAGCCTTATTTCTGAATAAACTTACATAAGATTGCATTGTACTAAGCATGCACTTAAATACTACGGCATATGGGGGGAGTTTTTTCATCATATTTTTACTGCAGATGTACAATTGTATAAAGATGAACTTTGCACAGCTCCCTAGAGGAAATCAACCAGGAAATGTTCAGAAGCCCACAAGTGTGTAGTGTTTGCTCAGTACGGTGTGAATCTCTAGAGAATAGTTTGAAATTGGTCTGGTGTGGCCTATCATTTCTTCATGATTCATTTTCATCTGTTCTATGGCACTTAAATAATATTTTTTCCTAGGGTTATACAACATCCATTGGAATTTACCTATTGAGATAGTTCAACTCTATATTGTGGGGTGAGCTAGTGGCATTTATTTTGAAGACTCTATAGATTTGATTGAACTACTTAATGCAAAAGTAAACTTTACTGCTGCAGAAGTGTTTCTGCAAATTTTCAACAGGAGTCTAAGGAGAATGTGAAAAAATACATGTCAAGTGTCATGTAAAGTACAGCTCAATTTTTTTTTCAAGTTTGTCTAGTTCCTGAGGGCTATTCTGTGCATAATGCAGATTGAGGTGCTAGACGGAGGTAATTTTGAGCCTGACTCCTTCCTACAGCAAGAAGGACCATATTTTTGAATGCCCTCCCATCATAAAAAGAACCCCCCTGTCGATAATAAATAAGCGCTTTGGGAAGAAAGTTCTTCTCTGTTTTGTGGCATTTCACTACCTGCAGGGTGATTCTTTTAATCCAGTCAAAAATTCAAAAATATGATCTTCCCTTACAATATGATTTCTGTCTCCCTGATATGCTGGATTATTACAAGCAGGTAATTTTTTCATTTAATCATTCAAAAATATTATGCCTTCCCTTTGCTGAATGAAGTGGTTCAGTTCAGAAAGCTACCACCTACATCTGTCCCATGCTGCCCAATGGAGACAACATTCAGTCCTGCTACTGTTTCAGAAACCCACCTATCAAGTACCTTTACAATATTCGTGGAAAACTAGTTTGGTTGAACAAAATCTCTCATAGGAATGAGGGCTGCCACTTATAACTAGGCAGTTTATTCATCCACCCTTTCCCTTTCTGTGAGTTCAATGGGAAAAACTGTGGGGGAAAGAGTCTCAAGGGTTAAATGTGGATCTCCACCCCTCTTTACCTGACCCACAGAACTCTCCCTAGACGACCTTCACCATTTCCCCAGGCCACAACCCTCAGTAGATCTCCCCCCCTCCGTTTTTTGTGGGGGTTTTTTGCCTGGCTGGAATTTGTCCTTGAATTCTGATAATTCATGTTGCTTGTCTAGATGTGATATGGAGAGGGCTGGGTGAATACTTCCCCCCCCTCCACCCACTTTAGCATCTTAGCTCTGCCCACCACTTCCATGTGGCTCTTGGAAAGGTGCCAGAAGGGAATGTGGCTTTGGGGCTGAAAGAGGTTTCCCATCCCTCCCAGGACTGATCAACATGGCCTGAGGTGTAAATTAAAAGTAAACACAACAGCAAAAGCTGCAGGTTTCGAGCCTGTAGTTTTGGTCAGCAGCTAATAAGAAGGTTCCAGAACACACATCTGGAGCTGACGAGTGTTTCGTAATGAGCTAGGCTCTCTTGAGGAGGTACCATTTCATCTCGTTATTTCTCTCACAAAATTGTTCACTAAAGAATGAAAAAAGTCAGATGCCATCTGAGAGGATTCAAGCTTACTTTCCCAGCTCTCCTCATAAGTGCTTCCTCTTTCATAGTCGCCATCTGGTGTCCTTTCATTGCTTTTCTTGTTTTTCTCACCTTTCTTGTTCCCATTTTTAACTGCAAGGAGAAAAGAAAAATATGGTGTATTGTTTTCCCCCAAATATAGACTATCAAAACATAAAAGACAAAATCCACTAAATGAAGGGGGGACCCCCATATTTTAATCCCTTCTTCTTTCTGCCAACAGCAAAATATCATTCTGGTGCCTTTTTCAAAGGCCCCAAAAATGAGATGACTTGGGGGGAAAGGGCCATTGCTCAGTGCTACAGCACCTCCTTTGCATGTAGGGATAGATGGGACTGTCAGTTACAGGCTTCTCACTTTCTCATTTTCCTACTCTTAAATTCAGTTCTCCACACTTATTTATTTATTTGGGTGGGAAAATCCTCTTGAAAATTCATGCATATTTATTTACTGTTTCATAAAATTCATGGTTGTAAGAGAAACCTTAAACCAGTTTGCAAATTGTGAGCATTGTGGATTTATCCTAACAATCACATTTTTTGTATGCAGATTTGCCTAATATACACATTTCCTGCAAAGTACTTCCCCCTCATATAATTCATATCTGTGGGTTATTTTTGCATTTTTGTACCCATTACACACACTTAACTGTTTCTCCCTGAAAATCAAAGTGGTGTGCAATTGCTTAACTTATGTGGCAGAATTTTACCAACATATGTTAGGACCTGATTCCTGTATGAAATCGGGATTCTTAACAGTGACAATCTGTTTCCAGGCTTCAAGTGTATCTGTATCAGTGAGGATGCAAAGTTAAGAGCCCTACAGACCAATGGGTTGATTGTAACCTATGTTTTTGTAGGCATTGCCTTATATTTTGGTACTCATGACATGACTCATAGAGAGCAGACAATTTCCTGCAGAAGTTCATGACCCAAATTCCCATAAGTATGCTGTAAATCTTAATATGAAGGTACCGACTACTTGAGTCTCGGGGAGTAGCATTAATAAAGGCTGTAAGAGGGGAACAAGCTGTGAGCTGGAAACATTCTTCCATCACTGGCAAGTAAAGGAACATGGCAGGCTTCCTATTTTATCTTCCAGACACAACCAGTGAATTGGTTAAAATTCCATCAGGGGCAGAAAACAAAGAGGTAGTGTCTTTCATTATGCATTATCCATAGACAAATTAAGGTGCAAATTTAGATCCTGGCCTTCACCAAAGTTTTGGAGCTTTACTATATTTGGGAAAGTGCAATTGTGCTCATGAGCTGCTTGCGAGTTTCCTATAAGAATTTGTTTGGAGACTGAGAACAAAATGCTAGATGAGATGAGCCCTTGGCCTTATCTAGCTGGGTCCTTTTTAAGTTCTTATGACCTAATACAGAGTTTCAGAACAGGCATATGATTCACATCTAGTGATCTCAAGGAAGTTTTGTCTTGTAAACACTTAGCTGGGAGTAAATCCCATTGATCTTGATATTTTTGTTTTTAAATTATGTTGCTTGTAGGGAGGAGGACTCCCAGATTCAGAAAAGATAGATCTTGACCCAGATGAGATCAGTGGTCAGCTTCAGAATCCACAGTTTGGTGTATTTTTATCAGGTGATCAGAAGATAGCACACTGCCCCCTGCCATTTCCCACCCCCTTTAAAACCTTTGAAACAGGTGCTCATAGAACGTGGTAGCATTCTATTGCTACAAGGGGCAATTGTACAGAAGAAAGCATGGCAGTCCCAGTGCAGAAGTGGCAGTCTCATGTTGGCTTCCCAGTTGCCACTTGTCCCATGCAGACGTCCCTGATGCCTTGTCTCTCTTCCTCCCAGTCCTTTTTTTGGGGGGTCGCAGGGGTACACATACCCCTAAACATTTTGTGAATCTAAGTTTGGCCTCACTGAGGGCAGTATTTCAATATGAGTAGGAAAATGAGAGTACCCCTAAACATTTTTTTTTTAGGAAAAGAAAGGACTGCTTCCTCCTAATAAGCAACAACAACCCATGTGTTTGATAGCTGGTGTAATGGCTCCACTCCACCGGGCAGGCTATGTCTGCTCCAGAAGCCAGCCATTTTTTTCATATAATTCCCCTGGGGAGGGATAGAACATCTCCAAATCCTATCATTCTCATGGGATCTTTCTTCATGTACTTTTAGTACATACAGCGGCAAGTAGCGCTAGCCCCACAAATTTTGGGCAATTGGATACACTATTTCAAATATTCTAAAGGGGAAAACCATGGAGTGAACAAAGGCATCTCACAACCCTTGTACTACCTCTTAAGTACTTTTAAAGGTGTACTTGTGTTTTAAGTGTGTTTCCAGACATTTTTAAAAGGATTTTTCATTAAAAATCTGCATCAAAGCAGGTCAGGACAGACTTCGCTCTGTAACCAAGAAATAGGATGGGCCTGATTTTAATGGATTTATCAATCCCAAGTTCTAAGCCATATTAGGCATCCGGATGACAGGTTGGAAAGCCAGTATATAAATATTTTAAATGAATAAGAAACAAACGTGGAGATTCAATCAAGGACCATTTCTCTGGATCCTCTTGACTACCCACTATTCGAATAATTTATGCTGATTTCACACATGGCAGTAGACTATGCAGCTGATAAAAACAGTGGCAAAAAAGAAGGGAAGACTGCAATATGTCATTTTGCCACTTCATGCACCCTTAGTGTTATTTTGCACTCCCTGAAACCACCCCCCCTCTTTTTGTCCCCCTTTCAAATTCTGAGTCAAAAATTTGAGAATGTGAACTTTCGTCACACCTCTCAGCCCAACTTTCAGTAGAGGCTCTTTGGAGCCTCTCACTTTCTGCTGCAGCTTGTGTGTAAAAGATTTAAAGTTATCATGCAGGGAGGCACATTTGCAATCAGTTTTTGAGTTTCCTGTGGCTTGTATCACATGTGAACCAATTGACATTCTTTTTGAAGAACATCGTCAGCTCCCCTTCCACCACTTCCCCCCACAGGGCTGGAATGAGCTTAAATGAGCATAAATGAGCTTATGTATAGTTTAAGCTTTCTCCTCTGAATGGAGTCCCTCTCTTTAGTCATTTGTCCCATATTAGGAAAGTTAGAAAGCCATATTGCCTCCCTGCTAATACTTTCCACTGCAGCAATCCTAGATTGCCATCATGTAGGTTTGTAGTGCTGAGGTTTACTGCTCGAAAGCACTGCTGCTACCTACCAACCGCACACACAACATGCAGCAGGGAGATAGCAAAAGACAAGAAAGGGAAAAGAGATCCCCACTTGCTGTATAGCTGCAGCTGTTCTCACGGAGCAAGCCTGAAAAAGAAGAAAGTGAGACAAGAAAAGATGCAGGAGGAAGCCTTGATTCAGAGCCAGACACTTTAATTCAAAGCAAGACGGGGAAGAGGAAGTAAAAGAACAGTGTGTGCGTGCACACATGCACACACACACTCATTCAGCAAAGCAAAAGAGTACCACAGCAGCAGAAAATACTGACAGTGTACACCGACCACAAGATTCAGTTCAGAACCTGACTCAGTGCTTCAGAAAACAGCCAAATTTGATCCAAAACTTTTTAGAGGGTATCGTGCTTGGAGAAACATCCAGTTTTGTCAAAAGGAAAAAGTTATAGCTGTGCGAGCCGTGAGAGGTTAAATTGACAAAAATGCTTGCCTCGTATGCAATGCTATCAAGGTCAGCCTTACCTTTAGGAATAAGGAGGTAGCTGCCTCAGACAGCAGATTTTGGGTGTCATGAAATCATTGTTATCAATGATAGGTTTTTCCTTTGAGGTGGTGGGGCGGGGGGAGGTGCTTGCAGGATTTCCTGCCTGAGGAAATAACATAATTTGACCAGCCTTGGATGCTACCCAACATGACTTGGACCAGGAAGGGGGCACCATTTGCTGCCCCCACTCAGCCAGCAAAATGTCCTGGGTCAACCCTGAAAATAATTGCTTTGCATTGCTAAGACAGAGGAATGATTGAGCAGATAATGTGGCAACTCAATGTATTGTGGGTCTGTTTCAAAGTCTAGTTACAAAGCATTGCGGACCAGAATCCAAGATAGGTATGAGGAGGAGTATCTGCACTAGCTGGAGGGGAGGTGACTGCATAACTTGTGTGTGGTGGTGACAATGCATTAGCTGCATGGCAGATTCCTATTCCAAGCAATCACTGAAATGCTTAAAAATGTACATTTCATCCTCAGCATTCATAAGAAATTAACCAGAAATGGAGGCACGTGTTGACACCCATGGAAACGAGCACAAAACTAGGTAAGCACTTTCAGAACCGTCTTAAAGATGAATACATTCCCAAGGAACTTTTCCTGATGTATATACAAAATGCAGAACAGTCAGGATTTGTTGGTTTGGCACATCAAGATTTCAGAAATTAGAAACATAATGCAGTTTGAAAGGCTTGTGTTTCGCAGGAATGCTATGGAGAAGAGACGTTTGGCATGGAGGCATTTCAGAATAAGGAATGTTCCCTTAAATAAATTACATCTGGCAACTCCGGCAAGATATTTTTATCCTACACTTACTTAGATGGAAAACATAGTTCTCATCCTAAAAGCCTTTCTATGCAATCTTTCCCTGCCAATAAAATCTTTATATTAGGGGTGGAAGGAATACAATTTTGTTGGCTACTTCTCATCTGGTGCAACAAGGATTTATTTATTTGAAAAATAATAATGCTTAGCCTTTAATGTCTTGCATCAGCCTTCACCAACTTGGTGCCCTCCAGATGTTTTGGACTACAATTCCTAGCAGCCTCAGCTAGCCCAGATGTCCCGACTGCTGATGATGGGAGTTGTAGTCCAAAACTTCTGGGGGCCACCAGGTTGGCGAAGGCTGCTTCACATGTATTATTGCAGTCCTACTTGCAACTACTTGACTTATACTTGATTTATACAGGAAGCTTATCCTGTACACATTTGCAAAAAGTATCATGCACCCAGTGAAGCACATACATCACAAGCTCCTCATATTCACATTCTATATTGCACTGCCTATAGATTTATAATGCATGCAGCTATGGCAGGCTTCCTCAAACTCAGCCCTCCAGATGTTATTGGCCTACAACACTCATGATCCCTAGCTAGCAGGACCCAGTGGTCAGGGATGATGGGAACTGTAGTCTTAAAACATCTGGAGGGCCGAGTTTGAGGAAGCCTGAGCTATGGTCTATAATGTGCACACACAGCTACTATGAACCAGAAAGTCTCCTTTCAGGATGCAGTGAAGAGAGTGGGCTGTGCACACCCTGACTCACCCCAATTCCCATAGGGCTTCTCCCACCACAGTACTTGCCAGGGCCTCAGATCTGAAGGGAGCACCCAGGTTCCTCGTCCTCTGCCCCACATCAACCCAGAGTCTTGGGCAAAAATGCTATGTGAGCCCGCTCAGTGGCCCTATTCCCCCTGTAGGACATAGAATCATAGAATTGTAGATGACCATGAGAATCATCTAGTTCAATTCCCCGCAAAGCAGGAATATGGGGATCAAACCTGCAACCTTGGCATTATCAGCACCACACCTCTAACCAACTGAGCTACCATGGACCACCAGTGGTCCTCGAGCTTCACTCAGGTTGTCCACAGCATGTCTGTGAAAAACAGTGGGAGCAGCAGGCATGTCAGCTGCTCCATTAGTCGAAGAACCCACAAAGTGAGCAGAATAGATCACTGATGCGTGGGAAGAGGCCAGAAATATAGAGCGGGGAGGGGGATCAAAATAAATAAAAGAAGAAAAAACAATTGCAAGTCAGACATCTAGCACAGTTGCTGCAATGAGCAGAAAAATAATTAAGTGCCCTTCCAGGACCCTCAACAATTTTCAGGTGGTCTATGGGGTTGGAGTTTGGGAACCACTGTTGCAGAGCATGTCACCAGAAGTCCTGTAGGCTCTTACAAGACATCCTGGCTTGGGAAGGTGATTGTGGCAAACCTGTCAAAGCCATAGCAACATAGCATTCGTCATTCTCTCTTTAGTTACTGACCTCCTACCTACCCTTGCTTTGATAGTAGCAACACTGGCTTGCCACTTGGGCACTGGCCTGCTTTGTTGTGGTTGAGAAAGATGTTGTCTGCCACTTGGGGACTTTTCTTGCTGCCAGCTGAGTTGTGGTCAGGGCCAGGGTTCCAGGCACCGCCCCTCATGGTAGATTTTTCATCTATCCTGAATTTAGTAGGTGACCTACTATCTTTCAACCTCTGCACTACATATGCAATGTGAGGTTAAGAAGACCTGATATACAGACTACAGGTCTTGCCAATGTGTGTATTCCTTGTCTGTCTGGTCGGTCTCTCTCTCTCTCTCTCTCTCTCACACACACACACACACACACACACACAGAGAGAGAGAGAGAGAGAGAGAGAGAGAGAGAGAGAGAGAGAGAGCCCTACCCCTACCTCTACCTCTACCTACCTACACACACCTATCTGAAGCCATCAATTGCTGGTGCGATAATAAGATTGCCTGCTTATGGACCAAATGATTCTCCATGCATCCTGTATAAATCATGGAGTGTTGAAGCTGAAAGATACACAATTAGTGAAGGACACCTACTTAGTTCATGGTAGCAGCAATATCTGAGCTGAAACTTCCCAGGTCAATCCGTTGGCTGCTATAGTATCTGCATCTGTATAATTCCCAGAAGTGAATTATAGGGTATAAATATGAGGAAGGCACTATAGGAAGTGTGTGAAGCAGGGGCTGTATGGCATTTATCACTTCAAATACGATGTGATCCACGATGTGTCATTGGTGGGAAGGCGAAGAATAGTTCTGTCAATTCATATTTATGCATTGTAATAAAGTGTAACTTTGAATTGGTCCAATGCAACTGATTTAAAACAATGTGAATGGAAGGCAAGCTATCTAGCACAGTGTTTGAAACAGCTGCATTGGAACTTTCTATCCCCATTAGTTTACATTAAGCAAACGTGTGTATAAGAGTTCGTAGCGTTCAGACTGCAATGAATTTTAGCCCTACTCTGATTCAAAGGAACTACTGATTGGTACCAGCTGCTCAGCCAAAGGGCAGATCACATGTTCCTAATTCCTGTCCGTCAGCTTTGCTTCATTCCAGTGCAGACCCAGCTGATTGCTTGCTACAAACACCTAATTAATCCCACATGCCTTTAGTTCTGCCAAACTGAAGACAAAAGGTAGTTTTAACGCTAGCCAGTTGAATTTTCATCTTCTGTACACAATCTGTTTTCTCAAATCCCATTTTACACAGGCAGGTTGATGTTCCTGCAGGCAGATTCACAGCTGTAAATTAAGGTTCCTTATCTCCTATTGGTACTGCTCTAGGCTGTCCTGTCCTTAGGAAAATAGTTGTTTGTCTAGGCACGCTGTGTAATTAATCTGCATAGAATAATCTCACAAAGGTCTATCTAAAAGTCCCATACATCAAAAGGCATGCAGAAAGGCAGTCATCATATTGCTACATTTCAGTGAAGTGAGACTGGTGCAAGCAGACACATCTTTAAGGTGCAAGGGTTCCCTAGCAGAGTATGCTGTATCAGCATATTCCTCCCAGAGCACATCCCTCTATCTCATAAAGCCATATCATAACTGCACAGGTCCTTAATATGTTTCCTGTCCAACATTCAAACACTTTATGGTCCTAAACAGAGGGGGGGGGGAGATACCTGTGCTCATGTCTTGAATGCAAATAAACAAAGGGCACAACTGATACAGTTCCCAAAATCTGTACCTTTAAAGCAACAAATCCAGGTGAAAATTCTCTCTCAGCCATGAAATACCTTGAGCAGTTCTGGACAAATATTTGGACCATATTTCAATATTCTGGGCCATATTTCAGCTGCCTTAGCTTACTACACTTAAAGTATTGATGCAGGAATAATAAGCAACTTATGTTACATAATGTGCTATAAAATAATTAAAGTAATAATAATATAATGATCATAGTAGTGTTTGCCGAGGTCAGATTTGCAATCATAACCATGTCTACTTAAAAGTAAGTCCTGTTGAATCCAGCATGGCTTACTCACAGGGAAGTGGAGTTAGGACTGCAGCCTCAGTGTCCTGACCCCAAGGCCCAGACTTTAATCACTGGGTTATGCTAAGTCCTGATTCACAATAAAAATCACAAATTGATTTTAGTTTATATCCACTGAGATCTAGCTTTTGCCGGGGAGGCCTTTGTTATGAAATCAGAAGTTCACACTTCCTAGAAGCAAATCCCAGAACCCATATATGAACCTGGGCTACCTGCGAACAAAATTCAGCCCATCTCTACCCTTGTTGGCAACATGACCATTTTACTAAGCAAAAAAGAAAGATGCTGTTGGTTAGAGGGAAGAGTATGCACACAGGATGTGTGACTTCAAGAAAACTTTTCCTGAAAACCTTTAGAGCAAGAGAGAAAAGGAAGTGGAAGCAAATTTTACTCTTCCCAAAAGAGTGAAGGCAGGGGTTAAAATTAGACTTTCAGACCAGCATGATCACTAATTCTGTTAGTATAACAGCTGTGATTAGTACGAGGGTGTTTAACGTCATTAGCAGTGCAGTTACTATTTCTGCTTTTCTGCTTCGGATATTAACTTATGGGGGCGAAATCCTTTGAGACCCATCTGGAATCTCAAAATTTCAGGAGTGAAAGAGGAAAGTTACCTGGCGGGGTCTCGAGAGTGGATTTATCTTTTTTGTTGGCTTTCTTCATTTTTAACTCCTTCTTGCCCAGCTTGAATCTTTGGGGTTCTTCTGTCTCCAAAGGGGGCTCGGTTTCTTCCTCCCTTGGCTGTTCTGTGAAAGGCGAATACTCCTCTTCAGGATCCGGAAAGGAATAATAATGATCCCTGTTGATGATTTCCTGCAGATAGTAATCCTGCTCTTCCATAGGTAGAGCCCAGGTCATATCCCCAAGCAGTGTCAGATCAAAAGCACACAGCGCGAGGCAGAGCTGAGCAAAAGAAGCTTTCTCGACAAAGGAGGTCATTATTATTTTTTTGCTTTTTTGCAGTAGAAAGCTCCTCTGTGAATATCCAATGTAGAGAGGGAAAAACAGAGATCTTGGCAGTTGGCAAATCCCAGAGTCTGGGATAAGCACTTCTGCTTTGGAGTAGTTTGCAGAAGTTGCAAGTAATGAAGAGGGAGTGAGGACTGGAATCAGAGGGAGGGAGGTGGTTGCTTGAGGTCCATGTGATCGTCGGGGCTCACCAGCCAGCCAGACACACATGCAGACATACGGGAGAAGAGAGAGCTGGCATTTGGCAGGTGTTAGACTCTGTGAATCCTTTACAGATCTTTGCTCCTTTCTCTGCTTTCTCTTCCCTCCTGCTCCTCCCTGCTCCCCAGGCAATTAAAAACTTTAATCCAACTCTTGGCACCTAAGATGCTGTGTTTTGAGAACTGATATTAACACAGAGTCTAAATACTGTATATTCAAAGAAATGAAAAACTGGCCATGAACCTCGCTCTCAAAATCCCTGTACAAAAAATGTATCTCTATTCTCTTGCCAGGACTATATGCAGTGGGGTGTGTTTGGATGAAAACTTGGAAGGGGAAAATGTTTTCTCCTGTGGTTTAGGGGTTCCTGCTTCCCCTTACAGAATATTAAGATTGCATTCAGATTCTATGGAACAGAAAGGAAAACATGCTTGTGAAAATTCCTTCTACTCCTCCAGCTCTTGATGAAAAACAGGTGCAGACCGTCAACAGCATAGAAAGTTTACATTTTACATTTATAATCCCTTGATAGACTAAAAGGTTAATAATCAGGATTTCTTTTGCAGATTTTCAACTTTATTTTATTTCAGGCATTATTATTTTTCTGAACCCCCCTTCTCCCCTTAATCAGGTGGCCCTGGATAAAAGATCAGTTACTGAAAGCCTGAATTCTCCTTGAAGTATGTAAAATAGTTCCACGTGAAGGTTTTTCAAAACAGGAATGAGTTAAAAGCATCGGAAAGATACCTCACCTTCCAAAACACATTTCAACAGCAAATATAAAATGTTGACATTTCTCTTTACTGGGGTTCTGTATCTGTACCAATATAATAGAAAGGTACTACAAATCCCATGTAACTTTTTCCCATACACAAGTCAGTGTCATTGCTAATCCCGAGCCAAAATGACAAGCCCATTTTCACATTCATTTTCATCAATTGCAAAATAAAAAGAAATCAAGTACTATTTTCAGCTTTCCCCCTGCCTCCCCACCTATGTCCAGATGGAATTTGTATAAATGGTCTTGCAAAGAAATAAAGTGACATCAGCTTTTAATTGCATAATCACAGAAAACTTTCAACTTCCCAAATTTGCTCTACCTTCTTACCAGATGTCAGTGATGGGAGTAGGCTGTGCTATGTCACACACAGCATGGGAAAGAGTTTTAATGCAGGGGTGCTCCTGAATTTATCTAGAAATACAAAATGGAACCAGTAATTCACCAATCAGCTCTCTTGTAGAACAGAATTTCAAGGATATGCATTTTGGTATGATTTCATATGATGCAGATGTTGATGTGCTTACTTTTACTTAAACCCTTTATTACTTGCTCTCCATTGCAGCAGCAGAATAAACAAACAAACAATAGAGATTATAAATAGTATATCAATCCACTCTACAACTGGAAAACTAGCACAATGATAAAGCTGCTGCTTAAAGGTACAAAGATTCAGCAAACACCTTGCCAAAAGGGTGTGTCAGCAGCTGGAGCCAGAAAATCATAAGAGTTGATAAAGTGCATATTTCTGTACATAGATTAATTAAATTTCTGGTCCATTGCCTTGATTTGAGTGCATTGTGAATATAACTTGCTTTCATAACAGAGCTCAGCTGTAGGCACAAAAAATGTCAGTGGTTGGCTCATCCTGCCTGTATCTGGACATACATACCTTCCTCCAGGCATGTTTAACCTCCACCTTGGACAGAAAATTCTTAACAGCAGTCATTAAAATAACCACCAAATTGAATGCAACAGGGTTCACAGTCTCTATCAATCTATATCAACAGCAGGTAAATCATACCAGAAGTTGCACAACTGTGAAAGCATACAGATAGGCATCTAATGGGACCTAAAATGTTTTTTTTGCAGCTGATCTATGAAAGATTGCATCTTACAATACCTTGTTACAAAATGCAACAAGGGAGACATGCATGCACCCATCCCTTATCTCTAACTAGCTATACAGTGGTACCTCGGGTTAAGAACTTAATTCGTTTTGGAGGTCTGTTCTTAACCTGAAACTGTTCTTAACCTGAAGCAGTGGCGTAGCGTGGGGGTGCAGGGGGGGCGGCCGCACCGGGCACAACATCTGGGGGTTAGGGTTAGGGGGCGCAAATCCACGGGTTAGGGGGCACAAATCCACGGGTTAGGGGGGTGCAAATTACTTGCCTTGCCCCAGGTGCTGACAACCCACGCTACGCCACTGACCTGAAGCACCACTTTAGCTAAAGTGGCCTGCTGCTGCTGCCGCCGCACGATTTGTGTTCTCATCCTGAAGCAAAGTTCTTAACCCGAGGTACTATTTCTGGGTTAGTGGAGTCTGTAACCTGAAGCGTCTGTAACCCGAGGTACCACTCTACTTCTAAATATAGCAGCTCTTCAGCAATCTTCTGGCACTAGAACACTTTCTCATGGTACTGGTGCATTATTTGCTTGCTACTAATAGCACCTTAATTGACTTTGTGATGCTCTTACAGCTAGTTAAGAGAAATGTTTGTCTGATATTGTGATTTTTATTGGAGTGAATTATGTTCTTCGATGATGCCAGAGGGGAGGGTGGTAGAGACAGCCCAGATGAAACCATCATGGATGGGGGGGGGGGGAGAGATGCAACCCCATTGTCATAGTCAGATCATTTTCTCATGAGGTTTGGAGCGGTGGTAGCTTTGTTCCCCAATATGATGACCCCCCAAAAAAACCTATGAAATCTGAAATTCCTGAATGCTATGGTGAGTTTCTGTTGGACAAAGGTGGCCATCCTGTTGGGTGCTAGAGATCTCACTGTGGAACAGTGTGGTGAAAAGGGCACCAGCACAGTCACTCCTGAGCGCTCCCTCCCACATTGCCAAGCCCAGAATTCCACCTGGTTTTCTATGGAACTTTGGACAATGAAGCAACCTGGATAACAGTCAGATCACAAACGGCAGATAACTCATCCATCAGATGATTGGACATGGGTTAGAACACTATCACATGGTGGTGAAGACAGCAAAGAGGTCTTCCTTTTCTGCTTCTACCCCACCCTCAAGTAGCTGTCCCTTAGAACTGGTTCAAGCGTTGAAGGACTTGTTGCTATCAGCCCCAGCCAATGGGAGGCTGAAACACTTAAACCCCTGCTATGACAAGTTTGCAAGGCACTTAAGTGTCTGTGCAGCTTTTCTTTTGGATTTATTGATAATCTGCATTGAGTATAAATCAGATATACAGAAATTAAAGGTAAAGGTAAAGAGACCCCTGGCCATTAGGCCAGACATGGCCGACTCTGGGGTTGCGGCGCTCATCTCGTTTATTAGCCGAGGGAGCCGGCGTACAGCTTCCAGGTTATGTGGCCAGCATGACTAAGCCACTTCTGGCGAACCAGAGCAGCGCATGGAAACACTGTTTACCTTCCCACCAGAGCTGTACCTATTTATCTGCTTGCACTTTGACGTGCTTTCAAACTGCTAGGTGTGCAGGAGCAGGGACCAAGCACCGGGAGCTCACCCCGTTGCAGGGATTAGTACCACTGACCTTCTGATTGGCAAGCCCTAGGCTCTGTGGTTTAACAGAAATTACATCCTCCCCAAACCTGTACCGATATAGACGGTTATATGCAGCAGTATCTCACCCAATGGGGTGGAGCTTCTCAACAGCAGTGTTGCTACTGTTTACCAGGAGGTAGAAGGGGCATGGTAGGAGGTGGCCTGGAGATTGTGGCTGTGTGGGCATGCTGATGGAGCTAATCCAGTGTTCCTGACCCTCCTCCTCTCCAGCAGTGGAGGACCAACACTGCTATGAAGCTAGCACAGTCTCTCCACCCCACTGTTAGAGTGCTATATCATAGGGAGAAAAATTCTGGTACAGTAGCTTTCTACATGCATGGAGTTTTCTATATACGTAGGGTGAGGATTTCCCTTTCTTCCCTCATGTGCAATCTAAAATCATATTATCCAAGAAGTGTTCCGCATGAACTGCATGCTGTTTGTGTGCATTTAAGTGAGTTCTATCAGATTTTAGCCTTGGGTGCTGAAGCCATACCTGGGCTTTGTGTTGACGCCTTGTTTGTTGGTGAGCTATACAAGGATAAAACTCAGATGGTGGGCCACTTGGTGAGAGCCAACTATCCACATCTCTCACCAATGCGTAGCCCATTCATAGCTGAAAGTTGTTCAAACATTCACTCCCTCCTTGCCAAAAATAAATTGTGTCCCTCAAAGCCAGCTTCGGTTCAGAAAATGAATGCCTGAATAAAATTACTGATACAGTTTATGATTAATTTCCTTATAGAATGCCAAGGTATTTAAAATTGCAGTGATTAGCTTAGTTATGAAAATGCACAGTTGATGAAGTCTGGATTAAGAAAGAGAGAGTGGCTGCATTAACTCTTTGAGAGAGCACATATGGTTTCTATATGTTTTAGCAATAAAGTATTGCTAAATGTAGCCTATCCCCACCCCACCCTTCACCACCCATGAAGAAGCAGGGAGGGTTTTGTGTCTCAATACTTAAGATCTGGGATAAATTGTGGGTCATAAAATGGAACAGAAAAATGGAATTACATTTTTTTAAAACACTCCCCTTTTTCCTTCACAAAAACCATTTACAGTATACCTGCTGTCTATGGCATCATAATTTACAACCAACCACAAGGCCAGGAAATCTTTAAGGTGCTTTTGAAAAATACAAAACAATCTGTGTTTAAACACTGGGACCATAATTTTTAATAAACAAAAACCAAATGACATTAAGTACTTTTTCATTCTGAGCATCTTCGTTTTGAGCATCTCAAATCCTGCCTTCAGCTGTTATATTAGTTAAAACTTTAACAAGTTGCTTTTCACTCACGTCCTATAGCAGGAGGCTGTCAGAAAATAACTGAAACAGAATTTTTAATATAAACTGGGTTTAAGGGGGCAATTGTCTGAAAAAATCACTGAGTTAATCAGTTTTTACAAACATAATATAAAATCCATGTTAGACAAAGATGGACCTCTGGATATGTTTGGACTAAAGCTTCCATTAACTCTGACTGTTGCCTATGATGGTGGGAGTTGGAATCCAACATCTGGAATGTCACTGCTCCCTCATCCCTGATGTTAGGGATGCTTCCAAACTTTTTACATTGGATTTTGGTGCTTGCATGATCTGATCTGGTTTCTGAAGTGGAACTGTTTTACCAAAGTGCAGGTTTTACAGCATATGAATGCACTGAAGAGCGTTGGGGGGGGGGGGACATCAGGGAGAAGTAAGTGAATGAGCAAGCCACTGGAGGAAACAGTTTTATCAGTATGTGAACAGGCCAATAGAAGTTAGGAATCAAGCCGAGGCACTTAAGCAGCCAAAGCAGGCCAGCCAATGGGGTATTGTGATGGGGATGGTATTTTTGGAAAGCTCCAGCAGAAGCGGTGCTTTGGCCACCAACAGAGGTTTGGTAGGAAGGAGGGAAAGTTTTAGCAAGGCCCTGGAGAATGGTGGGGGCTGGATTTGGGAGCCTGCAGAGATAAGATGCAAAGGTTTGGTGGGGGAGGGGGTGTTGGCAAGCCTGCCCCAGGTGAGCAAGGTCCAGGCAAGCCACAGAAGATTGGCAGAGGCAGAAGGAGGTTTCAGCAAGAGAGAGGAGATTGTGGGCTTGGTGAAGAGGGTTGGGATGGGCAAGTGAAGGGAGCAGGGTTCATATCCTCCAACATTTCTCTGGTGAAAATAGGAACATGCTATTCAATAATAATAATAATTTTACTTATGCCCCATCATCTGACTAGGTTGCCCCAGCCACTCTGGGCAGCTTCCAACATATATAAAACATAATAAAACATTCAACATAAAAAATCCTTATACAGGGCTGCCTTCAAATTTCTTCTAAAGGAGCCAAGGTCACGTAACTCCATATCCTCCAACATTTCATGAATCAAGTTTGCTTTTGTTGAATCAAGGAAAAAGACCTATTTTAAAAAAAATCTGTCTCCTTGAGGGGGGAAATGCAGCATATGTTGCTTTAATTAAGCCTCTAAGTTAATACTGAAGCTTGTTTAAATTATTCAAGGAGACACACAACTCCGGATTGTGTGTCTTTCCCCACAAAATAATTCATTATATTTCCTTTCTACTTTCATATAACGAAGGAGCACCTATTGCCATGGCAACAAAAAACTTCCAGGTACTTTTATCTTCACCCTAGACAAGGATGCCATCACCATCTGACTTTTAAACTTTCTTAAAGAGATAGTTTGGGTTGTATAATTTAAGCTATTATTTTTCATACACCAGAAGGCCTGATGGAGAGGCCCCTAATAGATGATGTTGAGTCATTCTCTGCAGCAAGCAGCTGGGGGAGAGCAGGAATGAATATTTCACAGCACAGCCCTACTGTATTTTTATATTTAATTATTCCACATTATTCTAGACAAACTGTGTAGGAAAAACAACCATTTAAGGGAGTGGGAACATTATACCACTCACTGTGCCTGTGATGACCTCACAAAGGCTGTGAACACAGTTAACATTTCTTCTGGCATATTTGAAGGGAATTTGTTTCTATTTTAGGATCCTGAGAAAAGCAAATTTCTCCATGGAATGGTATGCTTCACAGATTGAATGCTGCTCAATCAATTGACCTGTCTTAATGAATGCCTGGGAAAACCTCCTTCCACAATGCAAGGCGTGAGGGGGGAAAAACCTGTGGTACAGTAGTGTGTATATATGCCTACAGCAAACATACCTTTAGAAGCATTTGGACATTTATTTCATTTTTATCCCACTCCTTTTCAAACAGGGAGTGGGGATCTTGAGGCCTGGGGGCCAAATCAGCCCTCCAGGCTCACTATCTGTTTACAGACATGCCACGATCAAGCCACGTTCATTATCAAGCCCCACTATGCAACCTGTGTCATGGACTGGCTGGATGCGGATGAGTGGTGGAAGGCACCAGCTGGGGAATCCCCAATGGAAGAAGGTTCAGAGCCAGGGGGTTGGTGGTGGGATGACGATGAGTGGTCAGAGGGAGAAGAGCAGCAGGCCTGGAAAAGGAATTGTCAGAAGCTGCAGAGGTAACAGGGTTAAGGGAGCAGGAAGAGACTGGGGAACAGGGCAGTCCAGAGATCGAAGCAGAGTCTGGAGAGGAGGGGTCCCAAGAGGCAGAAATGAGGCACACTTCTGAAGAAGTCAGGGGGTGTCCCCCTCCTGCTGCAACCAGCTCGCCTCTGGTCTCTCAGAACCCACAGAGGTATGAAGAGGGTGGAGCAGAGGCAGGCAAGGTGACAGAGTCTCAGATTGCTTGTAATGGAACTGGGGGAGGAGGAGACTTAGAGAGCTGTGGGAAGGTGGGGAACTTGACTCCCCACAACTGCCTCACTGAAGGGCTGATTTGGCCCCCCCAGGCCTACTGGGAAGAGTAGCTGTGCTCACTAGGCTTGAGCTGTTCGATTTCTTTGAATAAAGAGTTAACTTCACTGACACCTTGCAAGTTGTTGCTGACCAGCTCCCAGCTCCCGCCTTGACAACCTCCTTGAGTGCTTTTGTCTGGCATATATGTCTGTCTGAATTCTGATAAGGCTTCTTGCCTAGATGGAGGAAAGAGAGGGATATGTGCATGTGAAGGAACTAGATACTGTACTAAAGGTAAAATCTGCATTCATTGCTCTACCACTTTTCCCTCTGGCTGTGCCCACCGCTGACAAGTGGCCCTTGGGTGGGTGTTTAGAAGGGAATGTGGCCCTTGAGTTGGATAAGGTTCTCTACATCTCAACACAGCTTTCAAAAAATCATCAGCTGCCTAATGTCTAATATACAGATTTTTGCAAGTAACTTTCCTTGATAGAATGCATTTTGTATGCTATTTTCAATACATGCATTTGACTGCACCCCTAATGTAGACATTTTTGTAACACTTTTTTGGGGGGGGGGTTGGCAGAACTGCATAGCAAAATTCACAGAACAAATTTTGAAGACTAGATGCATTTCCATTTATGTATTATTCCAGGGAGAGCAAATTAGGGCAAGAGTTCCCAAACAGTAATTCACAGACCATCAATGGTCCACAAGCTTCATGCAGGTGGTCCATGGAGTATCTGCGAAGAACACAATAATCTGAATTCTATGGAATTCAAATTGTAATACAATAAAATACTATATAAAAATAAAAGAAGCAATAAAAATACAATTTAAAACCACCCAACATTGAGCACAGCACATTTCAATTGCTACAACAGGCAGAAAAATAATAATTGTTAAGTGTTCCACCAAGACCCTCAGAAATTTTCAAGTGATCCGTGTGGGAGGGAGTTGGGGAATTAGGCTTTTGCATGTCATACAACAAAATAAATTATATGACAATTTAATTTTCCAGCTGTGTAACAAATGTGCTCAGACCTGACTTAAGAATCATTAAACATGGGCCTGTGCCAGCATGTCAGATGAAGTTGTTTTTAAAAAGGTGAAATTGCAGACACATATTCAGTCCATTAAAGACAAAATATTTCCTAATGTATTATTTGATGCTTAATACAGAAGGAATTACACAAAAACATTGCAGGCCCATGTAAGTGACAGATGCAGGCCATTAGTGGACTAAATTTGACAGTTATTTGTTATTTACCCACTGGAAGACAGTCAGATTGCTGTTTCTGTGAACATCAAAGGAGGTAGCAAGATTCCACAGGAGACATTGGATCTCATTTTCCAAAGCTTAAAGAGTTGTAGATAAAAGTCCAGAAATACCATAGTGAGAAAAACCAGAGGAACATGGGAGGAACAAAGCATGACCAAGAAGAAAATGCAGATGTGGTTAAGGTTCGGGGTTGTTGGGGGGTTAATGCTTTCATGTAGAGCTAGAAAACAATTTATTTTTATCTGTCTAGGACCAAGTCATAGAACTTGCTCATGGGCAGATCAATGTGGAGTGCATGAACCTGACCACAGCTGGGATTATTGTGTCACTGATTGTGGTGTCACATGAGAGTGTTCACATGACCCCCTTTCATGCATTCACAAATTCATGTCAGGGAAGCAAGGGTTTGGGCTGTCGGCCATGCCCCTTGCACAAGCCCCATCAACCACATGTTCAAGGTCAATGTGAGAGCCACATATTTGCACCAGTGGCCATTCTTAGGTGTCTGTGTAGGGCTCCTCCACAAAGGAAGTCCTGGGACAATCAGGATGTTCCATTTTCACCAATGAAAAACATAAGGCCAGCAGGCATTGTGGCAGAAAGGTACAAACCCATGAAAACCCACTTTCCCATCGTACGTATGAACCCCATACGTATGTGGCTGTGCAGAGGCACAAATGATTGATGGCTCTGCTGTACCTGCTACTAAAATCCAATATCTAAATGTTCCTAATGTTTAACTGGGTATCTCTGCAAATGAGCGTGGAGAGTTCAGCTGAATGGGACACAGCTGTAGGCAGCCTGAGGAAGTACCAAACACCTTGAGCCTGCCCATAAAAATAAAAAAAACAAGTCTAGGATGAGAGTCATGGGCAGGCACCCCCAAACTTGGCCCGCCAGATGTTTTGGGACTACAATTCCCATAATCTCTGACCACTGGTCCTGTTAGCTAGGGATGATGGGAATTGTAGCCTGAAAACATCTGGAGGGCCGAGTTTGGGGGTGCCTGGACTAGGCTGATGTCTGCTGTTTCCAGAAATTCTTCTCATTGTGAGACTTTTGTTGATGAGCTGAGTGTTTGTTTGAAGCATGGATGAGAAAACAGAGAGAGGGTGTGTCAGAAGGAACACACGCACCCAAAAATTATATGTAACTGTGTATTTTTATAATATTTTAAGTTGTCTGTTTTTCTTCAGGTTTTTTTGTTTTGTTTACTATTCCACTTAGAGATTTTAATATATTAAGCTGTATAGAAATTAATCAATCAATAAACAAGTCCACAGCCATAGTCTAGAGTAGAAATGTATGAGCTTAATACAATTGATTTCAATGTAATGTGCTCTTAGCTTTAATTAATTGTGCTTGTCACTTAATTGTGTTGGATAATGGCCCATGTGGTTTTAATACTCATGCCATCAGGCTATACAACTGATTTAAGGGTTCTACAATGAACGTAAGGGCCTATGCTCAACAATAATACTTTCCTTGTGGTTTGGGAGCCACTAGCCTCTGCAGTCCCTGTGCAGTTGTCAAGGACTCTTTCTTTTACACTTAATTGTTGAGAGGCGAAGGCAGCTACAGATATATTGCTTGATTCAGTAGACTTCCCACCTCCCTGCAAGTTCAATTTAGGTAGCAGAGAAAATCTTTCCACTTTCCTGCACAATGTCTTAATTTCAGATATAAGATGAGGGAGTTGAACTGTGGGAAAGGGGGAAAGCATTCAATAATGCTGGCAGGGGTAGTGCAGCAAATTGCTAGATCTTCCATTTGTCTCTTTCTGTTTAAACCTTTTCTTATTTTATTCCCCAGATCTTCCTCTGGGTCACTGAGTATCAGAATTCATGCTATCCAGAAAGTGAAGGCAAATTAAGCCTTCCCTAGATAGGTTTCTTCTTCTTCTTCTTCTTCTTCTTCTTCTGAACTGAACAAGCAGTGGGGGGGGATTGAACTGCTGCACACTCAATTGTTATTATGCAGAAGCCTTGTAAACATTCCTGGTTTGGTAGCAACTGAAACGGCTGGTGTCCTGACAGTCATCTGGACATATCAGTACTGGGGAGGGGAGGGGTGTCACAAGCTTCAGATGAACTTCCAGAGCAGTAGCCACAATGGCAAAGGCAACACAAGAATATTGTGGCACCTTACCACTTTTATCAGATGTTGTGTACTCCAGACCACAGTCTTTAAGGTGTCACGAGATTCAGCCAGACATGCCATCCTGTGAACAGACGTTTTTCCATTTGCAGAAGGGACTCTGATCCAGCAAAAGCTCCCATTGGAGGGAGGGGGAAAGTGATTTTTGCTGATTCTCCCCCCCCCCAACTTTCCCCACAGCCCCATCCTACCTCCCCCACATCTCCAGAGGGTCCCCCAACCCCACAGAGCAGTTTTTGCAGGAGGCGCTAGGGAAGAAAGAATTGGTAGAATGCAATTTGTGGCTATCCTGGATTCATGAGAGCTTTAGCAGCCAGTGCAATGCCATCAATTGGCACCATCACCTGTAAACATTGGAGTCATGAAATTCTAAACCTTAAATTGCAAGGATTAACTTTCTAACAGTCTAATGAAGCATCGTTTAGACTAATCTTGCACTTTTCAGTGATCCTATCCATGGGGATCTTGAGAACCTGCAATCACAGCTGCAACACAGAGCATGCCTTAACTGCATATACTCTTTTTCAAAGCTCCATTTGCCATAATAATGAGCATATCATTAAAAAGCCCAGAAAATACACAACCTGAAACATTCTTCTTAAAGACATGTTTGCCATTGTGGCTTCCAGAGCATTAATTTCTCTATAAAGGGATCTTAATGACCTTTCATCTGTTGTATTTGCAGAAGCATGGATCTAATAAGCATAATTCCTCAGATAGTTTACTAAAAGCTGTCAAATCAAAAAGGGATTACATTTCACCACACCAAAATATGCCCTAGCATTCATCTTGGAATGTGGCCATGACAGCTGATACCTGGAGAGGGAACCTCAAGAGAGCTGATTCTGTCCTTGTGTTCCCCTGAACTGAAGAAGGCAATTGACAGAGAAACTTTAGACCATGCACCCCAGGAGATAGCTCAGTTGCTCCAGCATGGTTGAACACCTGCAGGCACTGAAGAAAGATGACTAAAAAAAAAGTATCTGTATGTCATATGAGCATATAGTGACAAAGTTAGGGAAGATGAGGGAAGAATCAGTTTCAAATGGATTTATGCACAAAATGTAGCTGTTCTGACCCAACTGAACCTTGCCTACATCGGAGCAGCTCTTGCATTGAGTGCCAGCTTCTGTCTAAGCCACTTTCACATTGTTGATTTTCCTTTTTTTAAAAGTCTAAATACAAAATACAAACTATGTATATTATAAGCATAATAAGAATTTTAAAAGTCAAGTCCCATGCAATGCTGTATTTCTGTGGCACAATTTTGTAAGCATTAGCACCTATGTCTTTTTATACAGTTACAGTGGTAACTCCGGTTGCACACGGGATCCGTTCCGGAGCTCCGGTCGGATCCCGAGGTGTGCGTATCCGGAGGTGCTGCTTCTGCGCATGTGCGCACGATGAAACCCAGAAAAATACTTCCGGCTTTGCCTTGTATGTATCCTGAAGGATATGTAACTGGGGGTGAACACAGGTAGAGGTACCACTGTATATGCATTGTTGTATGAATCTGTTTATGTTCTGGTAAAGCTGGAGCATATCTGTGTACAATTTCAATATATCTGGTAACAGTTGGTGCCCACTAGACCTTGTAGGGCTGCTAGGAGGTCACAGAAGTGCAGCCAAGTTGTTCTGGCCAGGGGAGTAGACGATCTACCCAGGGGGCACCGTGGAGATCTGCCCCTGGAGTCCACCTGACAGACACAAGCCCCAAGCTGCCGTTTCAGGCAGTGCGGGACCCCGAGCCACCATGTTACTCCCAAGAGAGACGCGTGGTTTGGGCGCGCTGCAGGCCAGGCCCCGTGGTAAATGCTGCCTCCCACTGTGTGCCATTTTGTCACCCTCTCAGGGATGACACCTGGGTCGGCCCGCACCCCCCTTCCTATGCCCCTAGTTCTGGCTTTCTCTTCATTCTCCTCCCTCACAAAGGTACTGTGGACACTTGAGATTCCAGTTGTACAAATACTTAGCACCCAAACCAATTGAGAAGTATCTTTACATTGGTTCAGATGTGGTCTCTACTGTCACTGCTGCTACTCTGGTGGGAGAAAAGGTGTGTGTGTGTGTGTGTGTGTGTGTGTGTGTGTGTGTGTGTCCTCAACCTGTTCTGGTTCTCTTACTGCCCTCCTATTTTGCAAAGAAACAGTGGACACTGAAATGATAAACATTAATAAAAGTGCAATGTTTAAGTGTCCTATTTTGGTTCAAAAGGGGTCCCTGCTGTCATGCTTTCTAGTGCGGATTCATTCCAATGTAACCATTTGTTCTTCAGAGGTGAGTTCCACTGAATTCCACTAGGATTTCTTCCTGATTAGTATGTACAGGATTGCAACCTAACTGGTTAGTCGTAAAAGTGCCACGCAGGTCTGTTAGCAAGGGACCCCAACAATTTCCAGACAATGGGAAAATATTATTCTCTCTTCCCAGCTTATTCACTTCTATGTCACCTTTTAGTAACGTGGAATAAGTTGGAAGGTATTAAGTGGACTAGGACCAGGGAGTTTAGGGACAAAATCACCACTTAGTCATGAAGCTCACTGTGTCCTTGGGCTAGTCACTGTATCTCAGCCTAGGCTACCTCACAGGGTTCCTGCAAGGATAACAAGCCCAATAGCATACAAAATATATAATATGCAATAAAATCTCCTTCTGTAAAACACAATGTAAAAAAGAGCAGCTTTCTGTTGCATTCTTCTGCTTCCTGTTATTTTAGTGATGAGAGGGTATCACATATTGGACTAATTAATTTAAAGCAGCATGCTGTCTGGGCTTATGTATCTCAAATGGTGGTTCCCAGCATGAACTATGCGGTATCCTGGGTAACTGAACACACGTACATGCCATGCAGCTGCCTTCATAATAAATTATAATTGCACTTTAGATAAATGTTAATTTATACTTATGTCTGGAGGGATCCCACATTTTTTACTGAATGTCAGTAAATACCTTGAGTTCTGTGTGCGTTTGAAATAACTGATAAATAATAATTGCCTTTCAAAAGTTATGAACTTCCAAGGATTGTCCATAGTAATGAGATTAATCTCACTGAGTTGCACACCAGTGGTCAGGGATGATGGGAAATGTAGTCCCAAAACATCTGGAGGGCCTAGTTTGGCCACCCCTGTCTTAACCCCTTCATGCATTAAGTTAAGCATGTTGGTTATAGAATGCTGATTTATCCGACAGATTCGAGGATTCTTTGAGGGAAGCCCTGACTGTTTAAAGTGGTATGGTGCTGCTTAAAATGTCTGGTGTGGTGTGGATATGGCCTTATACTACTCACATGTCAACATACATGCTACAGTGAGAAAGGGATGCTGGCAAGCCTCTGGCATGTCTACTTTAGCCATTTTTCAGCTCTTCCTGAGTGAGGGGACTATGTAAATAAGGGAGTCTCTACTTGCATAACTTCAAATAGAATTTAAACTCTTGCCTCTTCAGGCCTTCATGCTAGTCCTGTGAAGGTCTAAAGAGCAGACTGCACACCTAGGGACATTGGGGGAGGGCTAGTGTCCCCTAGTTTTATAGCTCCCACATTGAGGCAAATGCTTGGATGCTGCTCAATTCAGGGTTACATCCTGTCAGAAGAGGATTTCAGTACAGAACACAAAAGATGACAGCATGCCGACAGTGATAGGACTGAGACGCTTGATTGCTCAGACAATCTTCTCTTGCAGTAGGGGAAAAGGGAGGCTTCTCATATTCACAGAGCAGTTGATATGAGAGGATGTGCAATTGGGAGGTTATAATTGCCAGTCAACTTTGTCAGGTTCTAGCAGTGACATGGAGGTCAGAACCCAATAGTTGCCAGGTTGATGAGGGAAAGTTCTTGCAGCGGAGTTCTATTTCACTCAGAGTGCCACTTAGCAGGGAAGAGCAGAAGGCCTTGTCATCCTGTCCGGATCTTTTCCACAACAACAAGACAGCTGTGGAATACACTCCTCCCCAGGGAAGCTTCCATTTTACAATTTGGAAAACTTGTAAAACCTTTTACCCCACGGATTATTATTTACTATTATGCCAATATTTTCACTGTTTAAAGTTTAAGCCCCCATTGTGCATTACATGGGTGAAGGGGGTCCACCATACAGATGAACAAATTGGACAGCTTTGGTTCTCCCCATTTCTCATTTTTCCAATCTTAAATTCAGATGTCCTCAACTTGTGAATCTTTTTTTTAAAATCTTGATGAGAATCTGTCAGCATTTCAGCGCAAATTTCTCCCAAGAAACAATTTTTGTATGCAGCATTGGCAATGATGCATTATTTTGCAAGCAATCCCCCCTAATATAATGTGTTTTTGTTTGTTAATTTGGGCTATATCTGCATTCTGTGCACTTTTATATGCACTTTTGTACACATTATTTTGTCTGAGAACTGCATTGCAAAATTCAGAGGGGTGTGAGTTTTGAAGAATAGCTTGTGTGTTGGTTTAAGAAGTGGGAATTAGGTAGCCCTAGCCCACACATGAAGTAGTAGATGCTGATGACATGTCTGAACCTCTACCTATGAGCAGCTCAGTGTGTGGGCATCAGGGTGGGTAGAGGATATGCCACCCATGTGGTTTTGTGGGCAGGGACCATGAACCTTGTTGTGTGCCAAGTCTTTCTTCAAGGATATGATTTCCCTTTCGCTCTCTTTGCCAAATGGCCACACTCGGTAACTCCTTTTATTAGTTTTTCAATTATAATCCAACTATACAATACCAATTAATTCCAAATTAATATATTAAAGTTGTTTCCTGAGCTCCTTGTCCGATGCATTCTTTATGATCTAATATTACTGTGTTTCATATTCCTATTACAAGCATATGATTTCTCAAGGGAGCTGTGGTTGTACACTGCTTTGGGCATCTTCTGGCAGAAAGGTGGCAATGAAATTGCAGGAAAAATACATTTATTTTCATTCTAGTGTATTTTTTAGCAGCCATTGCATCTCAGGCAAGATGTATTTTCTCAATTAATTTCAGGAAGTTGTCCAAGTCTTGTGGGCTGATCTTCCAGTGAACACAGCTTTCCAAATGGATAACCATGTAAACATACACTTGGTGACAAAATAAGACAATTTTGTAAAAATTAAAAAATAGTTGAACAAACATCTTTAAACTTTCAGCTGTTGCCTGGTGTGCATCTCTTTGCCAAATGCCATTCATACAACATGAGGTAAGTGATCATAAATGTTGTCCAGATGTTTCCCTGTCTCAGCTGAATGGTGATTAATTTTAAACTTATCTGAAAGGTTCTCCATGTGCCAGATGCAATTTGTGGCCTGGAAGTGCTGGGTATTAACGGCATCTTGGGCTGGCCCTGGAGGGAAGCTGCTGCTGCAATGGAGGCTGTTCTTCACCCAGTCCCCACCAGCTGTCTTCCTACTTACAACCATTCTAGGGGGCAGCAATGCCTGTACCCCTTCTAGAACTCAGCAGAGAGGAAGATGGTTGGGGTGGCGGAACAAAACCAGAATTAATAGGCTCTGTTGGTCTCCCTGCGTCTTCCCTATCAGTCTCAATGGGCACCAGCCCCCATGGACTTTACAGTTGTTAAAGAAATACATATATTATTTGTACTGAGGATGAGACCATAATAGATTGTATATTTACAGACCAATCTGACACTGAACTAGGCATACAGAAATTCCACAATCAGCATATTTTACTCTTTATAGGACTAGGCCATTTGAAACATAAGGCACTTTATAAGAAATCCCTTAGGCTTTTAAATGTGTGTGATTATGTATTAGCAGCCAGAGGCCATTGAGCCTTTGTTGTGCTTTTCAATGGAATCCAATCAAGTTATTTGACACAAGAAACAATGTGTTATTAATCACATTCATGGATTGATTCAGAAGCCAAGCACCTTACTACAGTTAGTAGTAGCTTTCCAAGGTAGAACTTTTGGAATTCTTGAAACAAAAACGAATCAGAGTTTATGGTTATTTAAGATAGCGAAGAAACTACATCAGGCCACTAAGAATTAAACCCACGGTCCTGTGCACATGGTCACTATTCACTTCCCATTAACATGTGTTAGGAATGAAATCCGAACAAAATAGCAAGCACCTGGGTAGGTGACCTGAAAGAATTCCAGTGGGAAATATTACAGGTCAAACATGGTGTGCCTGCTTTATATTTAAGCTAAAAGAACAAAGACCAGTTTGTCATTAAATGATTTCATGGTACTTGCTCTTAGGTACCAATCAGGTGGTTCTTTCATCATAGCATTTAATAATGCATTTGACCTCCTATGATCAAATGAAGGGCCTTCATAGCAATTTCCTGGGCTACATTATTCAGTGACAGCGCTTTGATCAGCCATCTGTCACATTATTTCTTTCATCAACCCTCCCCCCCTTCCAAGTTTTAAATAATAATTATCAACTGGCATTTGAGGGTGGAATAGGTACTTTTGGGGCATATTCCTATCAGTTTGATTCATGATATGGAGCTCCTGGCTTACACAGAAGGGGAGAGAGCTCTTGTACTTGAGGGTCCTGCTTGTGGGATTTGCTTCCCATAGGCATGTGGTTGGCCATTGTGAGAAGAAGATGTTGGACTAGATGGGCCATTGGTCTGATCCAGCAGGCTCTTTTAATATTTTATCCTTAGCATTTTGGAGGTCTGTGTTTTAAATTTCTATGTTTTGTAAGCTGCTTTGAAGCCTACATGGTGAAAAGTTGTGTGTGTGGAGTGATGGACAGATGATAGATAGATAAAACACATAATACATTCAATGCCCTGGGTAAGGTGGGCCAGGAATTATGCATGTTTTTATTTTATTTTGTATACTGAGGAACCATGTTTAAACATTGCATCCCCAGCAAAGGCTATGTGTTGCTGTCTGCTGTGTTGCTGCTTCATGTGCAAGAATGCCCTCAAGGAAATTATGACACTGCCCCAGGCAGTACTGTAGACTATAGACAGTTGCCATCTGGGTCTCCTCTCAGAGTGTCTTCAGTTAACTTTTCTCTATGTGCATTTTTTAGTTTTCTATAGTTCCTTTCCAATATCAGCAGCTGAGCACTTCACACAAAACCACACACACGAGATCCATGTATTGGAATATCATAAAGTGCTCCTTCAGCTGAGGTCATGGGGTCAAACTATATGTGATGTTAATTTAAAAGCAATTTACATGCTTAAAAAAAAAGTACTACAGTGGGAAAACCCAATCAGGAACATGGTGTGCAGGTTCAGCTCTGTTCCTCCCACCAAGCAGCAGCTAGGAGATGCTGTAGAGCTGCCCTCCTGACTGTGGCTTTGCTGCCTTTTACCTAGCTGATGCAGGGGCAGGGAAGGGCAGAGGCAAGGCCAGGGCTGTGGGGGCTCACTTCCATCTTTGCACCCCTGCAGTTCTGTCCTCGTTCCTGCTCTGACCCGCCCATGTACCATCCAGGGAAGCAGCAGTAATGCTGCAGCTGGGAGAGAAGCTCAATGGAACCACCAAACCACACCAGCTGCTCTTGAGGGCAACAGCACAAGCTTCCCTTGAGGGCTAACAGCAGCTTCAGGTGGGTGATATTTGATGGGAAAGGGAAGGGGTTTTACTCCCTCTTACCCCGGTGGTGCTGTGGTCTAAACCATTGAGCCTCTTGGGCTTGCCAATCAGAAGATTGGTGGTTTGAATCCCTGTGATGGGGTGAGCTCCTGTTGCTCTGTCCCAGCTCCTGCCAACCTAGCAGTTTGAAAGCATGCCTGTGCATGTATATAAATAGGTACTGCTGCGGTGGGAAGGTAAACAGTGTTTTTGTGCACTCTGGTTTCTGTCATGGTGTTCCGTGTGCCAGAAGTGGTTTAGTCATGCTGGCCACATGACCCAGAAGGCTGTCTGTGGACAAACAGTGGCTCTCTTGACCTGAAGTGAGATGAGTGCTGCAACCCCATAGTCACCTTTAACCATCCAGGGGTCCTTTACCTTTACCTTTTTTTACCACGGTCCTGCCTGTCATATCCCCCACAGTGTTTAAAAAATGCACAAAAGGGAATGCAATGAAATGTCTGAAAGTGCAAAAATTAAAAACAGTATGAAAGGTTTTAACTTGGCAACTAATAATAAAAAGAGACGATCCCAGGGAGTTTCTTTAGGGAGAGGATATTCCACAGTGGTGATACTACTTCCACAGAGTATGTAGTCAATAGTTTCATCACTCAGTGATAATGGAATATTCCACTTTAGAGGATCTCCTTTCCGTGTGATGGTGGGTGCAGGCCATTTAGGCCTGTTGCATTTTTATTTTATTTTATTATAATAATTTTTATTAACAATTTTTGTTTAAATCACAATGCCAATAAAACAATACAATATAACATCTTTTAACATAAATCTTTTCACTTCTTTGGAGTCCCTCGCATCTCCCGCTCCTGCGTTCCTGTTTATAAAATTTTATTCAACAAATTTATCCCCTTATTTCTAATCTTAATATCTAATTTTCCAATGTTATATCTCTGATTTTAACTATCATTTTATTCAGATCTTAAAAGGTTTAAATATAACCTACATCTTCCGAATTTTATCTTTTCTTAAATTTCTCTTATCTTCATAATTCACTTCATCTAACTCAATGGTGCCAAGTTGTTTATACTCTAGCATCCTTCTTAACATTCATACAATTTGCAATATTTTTGTAAATAAATCTTGAATTTCTTCCAATCTTCTTCCACCGTCTCCTCTCCCAGGTCTCGGATTCTGCCAGTCATCTCAGCCAGTTCCATGTAGTCTATCAGTTGCATCTGCCATTCTTCCAGTGTGGGTAGATCTTGTGTTTTCCAATGCTTGGCAACAAGTATCCTTGCTGCTGTTGTTGCGTACATAAAAAATTTTCAGTCCTTCTTTAGCACATTCTGGCCGACAATACCCAAAAGGAAGGCCTCTGGTTTCTTAGGGAAGGTATACTTAAATACCTTTTTCAACTCATTATATATCATTTCCCAAAAAGCCTTCACTCTAGGGCAAGTCCACCAGAGGTGAAAGAATGTTCCTTCATTTTCTTTACACTTCCATAGGCCTGTTGCATTTTTAAAAGTCACAACCAGCCCTATATTGTCCTTTGAAGGTCAAGACAAGTACAGGTGAGCTACAACTGGTATCATGGCTTCTCCCTAAATCATTCCCCCACCAAAAGGCAGCATTTTACACTGGACATTGTTCCAAATGTTGTTTAAGGACATGATAGCACAGAATGAAAAAGAAAGCATCATGGCCTCATCATTTCAGTGCACTCATTCTTAGCATCAGCCCTGGGAATGCCAATCACAGATTTATATTGTCCACCAAACAAGAAAACTCAAAAGCAAAGAGCCGTTACTTTATACTGAAGTTAGGTTCTGTGTTATGATGAATTGCATCACAAATGCTACAGCAGAGACACATTCTCTGTTCCTAAGTGGAAGTGACTTGTAAAATGTTCAGAGGGAATCTAGTTTGGAGGACAGCCAACTTAAAATATCACGACCATTTTTACACAAATGGGAGACAGGGACCCCAAAGCACAGTTCTCCCAAGGGCAAAATATTATGCTGCTGATTTTAAAGGAAACACACCAATAATTCAGGGGCCGCTAACTTTATTTCAGTGCATCTATTCTTTCAGACCCTTGAAAATATGTTTGGAGAAGCATTTGTGATGGCAAAAAATATTTCCTTTCTCCCTATATATAGAAGCAGAATTTATTGTTCTAAAACATGTCATAAAACCCCTATTGTATTTCAGTGTCAACACTGTGAAAATACCAATAACCACTTGGAGTTCCAACAGATGTGAATGTGAAAACAATAAACAGATGTGTACTTTTAAATTCTATCTTCTTATAATAGCTTAAAGATGCAACTGTGCACATTTACTTGAAATTAAGGTTTGTAGTCAACCAGCATTTGTTCAGAGTTGACCCACTGAAATGAATTTGTTGTTGTTGTTTAGTCGTTTAGTCGTGTCCGACTCTTCGTGACCCCATGGACCAGAGCACGCCAGGCACTCCTGTCTTCCACTGCCTCCCGCAGTTTGGTCAAACTCATGCTGGTAGCTTCGAGAACACTGTTCAACCATCTCATCCTCTGCTGTCCCCTTCTCCTTGTGCCCTCCATCTTTCCCAACATCAGGATCTTTTCCAGGGAGTCTTCTCTTCTCATGAGGTGGCCAAAGTATTGGAGCCTCAGCTTCACGATCTGTCCTTCCAGTGAGCACTTAGGGCTGATTTCCTTCAGAATGGATAGGTTTGATCTTCTTGCAGTCCATGGGACTCTCAAGAGTCTTCTCCAGCACCATAATTCAAAAGCATCAATTCTTCGGTGATCAGCCTTCTTTATGGTCCAGCTCTCACTTCCATACATCACTACTGGGAAAACCATAGCTTTTACTATACGGACCTTTGTTGGCAAGGTGCTGTCTCTGCTTTTTAAGATGCTGTCTAGGTTTGTCATTGCTTTTCTCCCAAGAAGCAGGCATCTTTTAATTTCGTAGCTGCTGTCACCATCTGCAGTGATCATGGAGCCCAAGAAAGTAAAATCTCTCACTGCCTCCATTTCTTCCCCTTTTATTTGCCAGGAGGTGATGGGACCAGTGGCCATGATTTTCGTTTTTTGATGTTGAGCTTCAGACCATATTTTGCGCTCTCCTCTTTCACCCTCAATAAAAGGTTATTTAATTCCTCCTCACTTTCTGCCATCAAGGTTGTGTCATCTGCATATCTGAGGTTGTCATGTCTTCCGGCAATCTTAATTCCGGCTAGGGATTCATCCAGCCCAGCTTTTCGCATGATGAATTCTGCATATAAGTTAAATAAGCAGGGAGACAATATACAGCCTTGCCGTACTCCTTTCCCAATTTTAAACCAATCAGTTGTTCCATATCCAGTTCTAACTGTAGCTTCTTGTCCCACATAGAGATTTATCAGGAGACAGATGAGGCACTCCCATTTCTTTAAGAACTTGCCATAGTTTGCTGTGGTCGACACAGTCAAAGGCTTTTGCATAGTCAATGAAACAGAAGTAGATGTCATTCAGGAACTCTTTAGCTTTCTCCACAATCCAGCACATGTTTGCAAATTGGTCTCTGGTTCCTCTGCCTCTTCTAAATCCTGCTTGCACTTCTGGGAGTTCTCGGTCCACATACTGCTTGTGCCTTCCTTGTAGAATTTTAAGCATAACCTTGCTAGCGTGTGAATAGCCATGACTAATTTAGAGCCATTAATTTCAATGGGTCGACTCTAAGCAAAAATTAGTTGAATACCACCTTAAATCCCTTTGGATTTAGTACAAGTTACTATTCAGTTGGCATGTACGTATAGGATTGCACTATTAAGTGTTGGAACAGGATTAGTGGAGGGGGTGTTGAAAAAAGGGCAGATTAAAAAAATCACAGAGTGTAATTATACTGGGAGAAGAAATTTATGTGAAACAATACTTTACTCGGGAGACAAATCAAAAATTCATTAACTGCCCAGGGATTAAATTATCTCTCTTTGCAATGCAGTCAAGCAATTGACCACTTGGGGACGGGCAGAAATAGGAGAAAATGGGGGGGGGGGGGAGAGAGAGAGATTAGAAAGATCACAAGGAGTGTCAACAGAATGGGGGGATTACTCAAGTGCATTTGGGGATTCATTGGTAGAAGCAATACTGCCAATATGTTGAAAACAGAGTATCAAATTATAGAAGGAAAAACCTGAGACAATACCCTTACCTAATTTAAGAAAGGAAATGACAGAAAGATGGCTGAAGAAGCTCTTGGGAAGAATCTATGAAGCCCAATCCAAAGAGGTTTGTAGGGTGAGGGGGTTTGCTGAGAAGATCAGTAGGTTCAGTTGATGTATTTAGAGTTTCAGGGAGAATGTATGCTTACCTCTGCAGTAAATTGCCTGTGCTATAATGGCATCAGTTTATTATTTTCTTTTGTCATTTTTTAAAAAAATACTAATTCAATTACATTACATTCCTCTACATTTTGAATTTACATCTCTCTGTGCATTGTCACTCCCACCAAATTCAGCAAGGGAGCCCCTGTTCCTGTGCTACTTAAATCAACGATACCCCTGACAACACATCTATGCTGACAATTTACCTTAAGACACCTTTTGTTCCGGTTCCTCTATAACACAAACAGAACAGAACACAGAAAGATAGGAAATCTTTAGGATCACAGGAGACACCTTTCCTGTTCTATAATACCCACTAGGATTCAATACGCCAAGGCAGAATAAGCTAGTATAAAGAGCTTTTCAGGAGAATGATTGGTGGAACAATTTTGCGTGGACCTGGAAGTGACATTCTCTTTCCCCTACCTGTAAGGAGGGAGTCCCCTGTAGAGATTTGCTAGTTAGCTGAGGAAAGTGTCAGATCCATTGAGAGTGCCTGTGAATGAGAGAGAACACCAAGGCATATAAACGTCCCCCCCCCCAAAAAAAACCCCCAAACAAGTGTGCATCAAAAGTTTAAATATGCAGCCCTCAGGCTAACAGCAGCAGCAGCAGCAGCAGCAGCTCACCTTCAGCTCTTAGGCCTCTGGTCTTCACACCATGGTTCAGGTAGGCACCATGACTCCCTCAGAACCTTTGGCACCTGCCAAGGCCACCTGCCCATCCCATTTTTATTTTTATTTAAATTGAGTTCTGAGGGGACATGTAATTTGGCTGAGGGATGCATGGTTGGGGGGGGGAGTTTACATTTTTTAATCAATTTTTAGAGGTGTAAGAACCTTGCCTGGATTTTGGTGGGAGGGGGAGGTTATAAGTATCAACAATTTCTACTTTTGTGAAAAGGGTTTTTTGTGGTGCCCACCTGCAGCTTAGACTTGCAACTCCTCCAGGTCTCTGAACAAGGAAGAAAAAGAAGTAGGAATTCAAATCAAAATTATACTAATAACAACCTGAGCATATGCTATTATGGCTTCTCTCAGTATGTCTTCTTAAGCAGCTCAGGCTGAGTGAAGAAACTACATATACTCTTAAGGGACTGGTTGACTGTAAAAAGATTTGACTAGACTCGTTCATGCTGTCTGAGTGATTAAAATTATCCAGATGGATCTGCAAAAGACTAAGGTCATATAATTGCTTCCCCTTTAAGAAATAAATTCTTTCTTGAGGGTGTGGGTGTGGGCACATTCATTTTCTCTCTAACTCTCATTCTCACACACATGTGTGCGTACACACACACACACACAAAAAAAAAACGATAAACAAGCCTAGATCTTTGGATTTCCATCTGGATCCCAAAGCAAAACTGGCTTAAAATACAGCTGTTGCCTTTTTACCGATAACATGTGGTATTACTATATTTCCTGTCATATTTTTACACTTCGTAAAAGCATAAGCCTTTTTATGAGCAAGAGGCCCAATAAATTTTGTTTCTAATGCTTTACGTTATGTTTTTTAATCTTCTTTCATCATCTGTGGCTATGTGTTATATTAACCACAGATGCAACCAAAAGAAACAAAAGGGAAGAAATTAATTAGAAGCATTTTCAATATAATTATACAGTCTTTTCAAATGTAAGATGAAATAGTTTTTCCATGTAAAAACCGAGTGTTTTGTATAAATAATCTGGTAAATGGCCACTTGTCTACTGTTCCAGAAATGCTTGTGCAAGCGCTAGTGGAATTGTCCACTCACGCTTCAGACATGCATAAACTCTTGCTGCAGCAGATCCCGTTTGGGTTTAGCTTTCCCTTTTTTTACTGCAGAGATAGGAAACTGGGTGAGATGTAAGCCTTGGGCCTCCACATCTGGATTCCTTGGCCCACTCTTCCCCTGCTGCAATTAGATCTGAACAAAATCCTTCCATTGGAGCCAGTGTAATACTCCCCTCCCCCTTTACAAACCCACATATGCATTGTGGCTTGGGAACCTTGGCTGGAGAGCCTGTGGCTGGGGACTGAAGGACTGATTTCCCCTTCCCACACACCCCAATTATCACCACCACCCTATTGCCCTCCAGCACGTAGAGGGTGAAGGTCTGAAGCAAGGAGCCTCTAATTGTGAAGGCTCCACATGTGATTTTGAATCCCAGTTATGCATCTTTCTAAATCCAAATCCACAAGTTGTAGGGCAATGGGGTTAGTGATGGGTGGCAGAGTTAGCATGCTTATCCCTGATCTCTCTACTCATTTGTGCAAGCAGAAGGCTGAGAGAGTCTACAATCCACAAATATGTAATCAATAATAATCTCAATAATCTGAACTCTTCCACTGTTGTGCCTTCTTCTAATAAAATTAGCTCTGTGTCTGCCTCCTTCCTCCAGGTCATTTAAACGGGGGGGGGGGGGGTAAACTAGGTTACTGAAGGAGAGAATCTACAAAGATTGGCTCCTTATCATTTCTGTCTTTTGGCAGTTCCTTGTGAATTTCCACTTCACATACCAAGGGAAATGTCAAAAGCAATTACGGTTTGTTTCTTGTATGGGATTTTGTACGAAAGTGAAGTCTAAACCTCCAGAAATAATGTGATGATATTTTTAGCCTCATCCAATAGTAATTCTGCTCTCTGGCACCCTCACCCCAAATCATTATAACAAACCTTGATGTTTTGCAGCATTTCCATATCCTTCTGTTTTTCCATAATTACACATTTCAACAATTTGTATTTGCATTGATTTTCAAGAGGTGTGCAGGTGAATGCACTGGACTGCCACTTTTAAATGCACAGATTTGTATTAGATTGTACAACTCAGCTAGACTGGTAAAGAAAAAGCGATTTACAGGCATTGTATGTGTGGTATAACATTGTACTACCAGATGGCGATGTGGAGTCCCGTTTTTCTCTACGTTTTCCCTGTTTAAATTCACTTTAAACTGAAAGCTTCTTTGATGTGTCAAGATCCAGCCTGTGTCTATTTCAACACAATCCCTTGTTCTGTTGTGCAAGGCTGATTAGGTGAATTATGGCATTATTTATTCAAATGAATATTTATAAATTGTACTTTTGTTTGAAATGCCACAAGTTGGTACTTTTGTTTGAAATGCCACAAGTTGGCATTACAGCCCAACCAGTCCCCCGGGAAACTCAATTTTAAAATTTCAAACGAGTAAAAGCTGGTCCACGAAGAATCTGAGGTGTGAAAGGCCTGTCTGAATGATACAATTTTAGGAGACATCTAAACACAAGAAAGAGTGACTCCTGCAAGGAGTGTCAGTGGGGCTTATTTATGGGTAAGCAGAGACATCACCTTGCCAACAAAGGTGTGTATAGTTAAAGCTATGGTTTTCCCAGTAGTGATGTATGGAAGTGAGAGCTGGACCATAAAGAAGGCTGATCACCGAAGAATTGATGCTTTTGAATTATGGTGCTGGAGGAGACTCTTGAGAGACCCATGGACTGCAAGAAGATCAAACCTATCCATTCTTAAGGAAATCAGCCCTGAGTGCTCACTGGAAGGACAGATCCTGAAGCTGAGGCTCCAATACTTTGGCCACCTCATGAGAAGAGAAGACTCCCTGGAAAAGACCCTGATGTTGGGAAAGACTGAGGGCACAAGGAGAAGGGGACGACAGAGGACGAGATGGTTGGACTGTGTTCTTAAAGCTACCAGCATGAGTTTGACCAAACTGCGGGAGACAGTGGAAGACAGGTGTAGTAAAGTTAGTAATATTTAGAAAATTATTCTTTGGTCAAGCAAAGAGAGTGAGGCCTTGTGGGAGTTTCATCAGCCACAAGGACCCTGGGAAAGGAGTTGTGTATCTTTAAAACCCCAGACTAGCTGACTCCTCAGCTGAAAGGTTTATTAGAACCAAGGAAGTCTTGATTTAACACCTGTGTTCGAATGTGTGAACATCCCCCCTCCCAGTGATGCTATCTGTCCTTGAATTGCTTGGGAATGTATCGCTGGTTAGTTTCCACGGAAGGGAGGAAGCCTTTGATTAAAAGTTGAATTCTAAATTGGCCCAGCTGTCAAAAGGTAAATTGATTGACCAGCAAGCCGATCATTGGCGCATTTAAAAATAATTTGAGTCTTATGATTGGCTTGAAAGTTACGACGCAGGTTGCGGATTGGGAATAAGAGATCAGAGGATTATCTGCTCTTTGCTCTTTGCCCTTACTCTGCAAATCGCAAAGATGCCAGGCTCTATTGTTCCAGCTTAATAGGCCATTATTCATCTTTTGAGATGGAGATCTTCAATCGCCTTCGACTAGCAGAGTCCTAAAGAACATCAACTGTCCTATCTTTGTGTTAGAGTTGTGAGTATGTAGACTTAGTCATACTATACCAATTTGTTATTTTCTTATCTGTAATGCTCAAAAGAAGTGCCTGCTATTTTAGCATGTTTCTTATGTTATTTTAAAATAAATCTTTTTAGTATGAAACTGTTTTAGTTGTGTGCCTTTCCGGGGGGAATAGCTAAGTCCTAGCCTTACGCCTGGTTACGCTCTACCGTAGAACTTCAGCCTGCAAGCCTGTGGATACAGCTTGTGGAGTAGGGGGACGGCCAAGATAACGGGTCACAGCCTTCTCCCTGGGTTGTGATTTTGGGTCCCCTGGACAAGAGGGAGTGGTGGCAGCTCTACTGAGACCTATTTGTTGTGTTTGATAAAAGTAATACGTCTGCCAACCCTGCCCTGGTGCGTCCTTGCCTGGCCGGAGAGCAGAGGCAGGAGAAGGGAGGGGCAAGAGGTTGGAGGCGACCGTTACTACAACAGGAGTGCCTGGCGTGCTCTGGTCCATGTGGTCATGAAGAGTTGGACACTACAAAATAACTAAACAACAACAAGAAGAGTTAGGATTTCAGCCTTAGTTTGCAAACATCTGATTGTTTAAATGATTCATTGCATATTAACAGAAACCTTAGTTTATCTGCAATTTTGAGATAGAAAAGAAACTGTGCAATAAATTGCTATATAACAAATAATAGCAACCCATCTCCTGGGATCAGAATGCTTCAAAATGCAGACTTGATGTTCTATGCTTGAATGGCCACACCAGTTAAAACAACCTCGCTGCATATCCACAACAACAGTGTCAGGGCAAAAGCGACACCTAGAAAAAATCTCCCTATTGTGCTAATTTGGATCAAGGAAGGTGTTTTTGACATGAAGGAGCAAAACATGATTGCATTCTTCTGTACCTCAAAGATCCCAGGAGAGACTGTGCCACATGATGTTTTTGAATGTGTAATTTATTTCTTATAGCTTTATAGTTACTTTGCTTTATAGTTAAAGCTCATCTTAGAAAGTATTTCTACCTGTCCTGTTGTAAAGGCTATCAAAATATACTGTGCTGCAACATAACATGAAGGATCAAACTTAAGTTTGCTACTTTCCAGCTAGGGTTGGAAGAATCTGTCAATTGCAGTTCCCTCTGTTTCTCATTTTTCCAATCTTAAATTCAGTTCCCCACATTTTGCAGAAATTTGTGATTTAAAAAAAACAACTCATGAAAATTCATAAGCATTTTAGTGTGGCTTTCCCCTAAACACATTTTATATACTGTTTTGACTCAAGTATACATTTTTGCAAGCATTTTCCCCTAATTCAACTCATTTTTGTTTGTTGTTTCACTAATATCTTTATTTCCATGCACTTTTTACCTTAATACCTGCATTTTTGTAAGCATGGTTTGGTTAGAGAACTGCATTGGAAAATTCAGCTAAGGATAGCTGTGTTTTGGTTCACATTTTGTTTTGGAAAATGCAGATGTGATAGTTTCAGCTCTAAATGCATACTGAATCAATTTTATTCTCCATCCTTTGTTGAAAAAAATCTTGTCTGAAATCCTGGGAGCCACTTTTCTCCACCAGAGGTGGGAAACTGGGCAGGAAACTCGACCCCTAGTTGTTTCACGTACATAACCCCATGGGCCAACTTTGACAGGTAGGTGGGTCAATCCATACTGACACCAGGTGATTGGCACATGTGTCAAAAAGGTTAGTGTAACCACCAATCAGCTGAATCTAAAATGCTTCTTCTAAATGGATAAAGTGAGCCAACTCCCCAGTGGGGCGCTCACTCAAAGCTTTTCCTTTTTCCTTTGTTGCTTCATCTTTTATCTGATGTTGCACTGCCACTCCTAACCTGAAACCTGGGGCCTGCACCTTCTCTTGCCTCTCCTTGATCTGTGCACGAAGTTTAAGAAGAAGCAAAAAAATCACTTTCGGCTGATCATATGCCCCAGGAAAACCTTTTATCCTTTTGAAATGTGCTCCTAAGTTCTTCACAGAAGCTGGAGACTTCCTTCCTTTGTAAAAGTCACTCTCAGAATGAAAACACATTACAGAACCTCTGTGAACTATATTAGCACTATTGTCCAACACGTGGGAGTCATCATTTTCAAAAAAAGAAAAGCATTTTGAATTGTTCTAAACTGTAATCACCTCAACTGTTTGAATTTACATTTCTACAGCAAATAATGAATGGGCTGGATTTGCTCTTGTCATGTGTGACAGCGTTTAAACTAGAGGTTAATTTTTTGGAATGAATTCCCAGTACTGGCAAACATTTCAAATTAATGGATTTTTAGGGTGGGTGAGATATTCAATGTGTTTTAAATTAGGATATTCTTCCACTAAGACGTATTAAAATTTCATTATATATCATAATGGGAAATAACCATGGGAAAATAGTAAACATATTAATAAATGTGATTTGACAGAAAACACCATAAAATTGTTGATTTTTTAAATAAAAATTCTGAGTACATAATTCATCGCCTAATGTTTTCATTGTGTCGTGTACATGCAACCTGTTAGCAATGGCATTCCCTAAGTTTAAAACCACTCACTCATCTACTTATCATAATCCTGTTGTTGTTCAGGAACCGCCTTGTTCTATGTATCCCTGCCTGAAAATTGCACTCCTCAGAGTGGGCCTTGTTGAGATAATCGCAGGCCCCAGAGGTATGCTTTATTATGGGATTTTAGTGTTGCAGTTCCAGCCCTCTGGAATCAGTTATCAACTGACATTTCAGTAACCATTAAAGACATTTATGTTTAAGAAGGTGTTTCCTGAAGTGTCACCCAGTTATCTTATAGAATATTAATTGCACAGCTGTAGAATTTGTTTTATTGTTTTTGATTTATTGAGTAATCTTTTATATTTTATCTTGTTTACACCACTTTGGTGGCTTTTGGTTGTGCAGTGGTTTATAGATATACAAATAATAAATACATACATACATTAATAAATACATAAATCCCCTCCCACACACATATATCATGTCCCTGATGTCCAGCCCAGCTGCTTTTCACACACTGGTGCCAAAAGGTCTGGAAACCTGTTCTGTGTACATAGGCTCTGCACACAAATAGTCTGAAGTGACTGAAAAATTAAATAGACATTTGTTTTAATATAATAGCAACCAATGTGAAAAACAAAGGTGGGCACTTTGATTTTCATGTTGGTCTTCTTTTGTCACATCCTTTCTCTCCTGCAGGCAGATTCTGTCAGTCTCCCTGTCTGTCTGTCTTGTCTGTCTGTCCGTCCATCCATATGGGAATAATCTCCAGTCATTAATAATCTAAGTATCAGGACTTCATCAGATATAATAGTACCAGAAAGCCCTGGGAAAAGTTTTGTGGAGTGAGCCAGCATGACCAAACAGTGGTATGTTGCACATTTACATAGCCTGTTGTGAAATGTTTGCAAGAAACTTTGAGGATAAAGTCCCTCACATCCATCCTGGCTTGGACTCTCTGTTCAATGCAGTGTCATTGTCAGAGGTGTCCAGAGCAATATCTGGTCCAGCTATGTTGGAACATTTCCAGCTATTGATGTCTGAAGATGGGAACAAGGAGTTTGATCAAATCCAATCAACTATTCTTATACTCAACCCTTGGCCCCGTGGCTTATTAAACTGTACAAGGAAAGGATATCTGATTGGGTCCAAGAGGCTGTAAATACCCTGTTGATAGATTCAGCAACCCCAGCTTCTTTGGGGGGGGGGAGTATTCATTTCACTGGTCTTGGAGAAACTTGTTTTGGACCTGAGAGACGTCAATAATTTCAGGTTGGTGGTCAACACCTGCTTTTGAGCAAGGTGCTCAAGAGAATACTAGTTGACCAACTCCAGCTGCTCCTAGATGAACCTCCTTACTAGATTCAGTTCAGTTGGGCTTCAGACCTTGTTCTGTAGCAGATATCACCGTGGCCTCTCTGTGAGATAACTACTGCTGAAAGAGATGAGGGGAGTATGACCCTGTTGATTATCTGAGCTGATGGCAGTTTTCAATACCATTGACCATGGTGTCCTCCTGGAGGTTATCTAAGCTGGGTGTTGTAGGCAGTGACACTACTTGGAGATGGCTCCACTCCTCCTTGGATGACTGATTCTAAAGGACCACTTCTCAAACCCTTCACAACTGTGCTTTAGGGCCCCAAACGATTCTGTTCTTTACTCCATACTGTTAAGATTCTTTTTTATTGCACTTCACAAATTCACATCTACTCATTAGTAAAATGCTACACATACAAAATTTGTATGCCATGATGCACGTGATCACATATACCAGGATTGCTTCCCCCTCATGCCCTGGCAACATTTTAGCAAGGCATGCTAAAATATATGCCTTTTGGTACTGTAAAGGTACAGAAAAGATGCAAATTAGCCCAAAGAACTGAAAGCTGTAGGAAGCTGCATATACTCCAGTTCCAGAACTAATGAGACATGGTCCAAAATGCAAGACAAGTAAAAACACAGGGCATAACAAATGCACAAGAAGATAAAGTAACAGAACCATGGCAGTTCACTCATCCCTAGTTGGAAGTCATCAAGGATAGACAAAAGAAACCCGCTGCCTCAGGCTCAGACTTGTACAAATAGGTGTTATTTGTACAGAACGCTTTTAGCGTCATCTGACAGCTCCTTACAGAGTACCCAGTGAGAGGGAAGAATATATCTATATCCCCCAAAGTCCTTTTATAGTTATGCATGCATTTGGCAGAGAGAACAGTTTGACTGAAGCTATAAAATCTAGCATTTGAGCTTATATTTCTCCCACTGACTGCCAAACATTCTTCATTCCTTTCAGTTCACTCTAGCAAACTAAACAAGAAACCAAAGGAGAGCCACAAGTTTGTCTTTGGCTAGAAGGGAGACTGAAGGAGTACAATTGCCGGCCAGGCGGGGGGGGGGGGACATCCCCGGTTGAGTTACTGTGAGCTAAAAGAACTTCCTTCACAAAAAGAAACAAGATGTCCTAGCAAGTATAACTCTAATCCAGTAGCAGGAATATATCGTAAACAGGTTGCCTCCTGTGTCCATCTACGGGCTGCCACTGCTAAGGCTATCAGAGGGAGGAGCATCAGCACTCCTGCACCATGCCTGGGTACAGCTGCAGTGGAAAGTTCCTGCTCTGCATATGACATTAGTAGGGGCCAACACCCCTGCTTGCTTTGGTCACCACCCGACCCCTTGTGATGGCCTGGGATTCAGACTCAGAGGCTGAACCTGAGGAATCCCAGCCTGCACAGGATTCCCCGCCTCCAGAACCAGCTGAGCCGGGGCTGGGGCATGAGCCTGAAGGGTCCTCACCTGTGCTGGATCCTCAGGTGCAGGCACCAGCTGAGTCTACTCTGGCTCCTGAGGTGATGGAGGACCCATTGCCTGCAGGTGCTCCACTCTCAGCCCCATCAGGGGAAGCTGAGGTTGCCTCTGGGTCCGGTAACCCTCTAGCCTCTCCTGAGCTGCAGAGGCTCAAGGCAGAAAGGCGGAGGGAAGTAAGTTCCTGCAGGAGGAGTGCTCACCTCCAGGCCAGGAGAGGCAAGTCACCTGTGGACCGGGGCTGCCCTATGCCTCGGGGCAGATAAAAGCCAGACAGCCCCAGTCCCAAGTTGTGGGAGCAACATTGTTGGTAGCCAGTTCCTGCCTGAGCTCCTGACCTCACCTGACTCCCTGCCTTGGACCCAGCTTCAGCTTTGATGGACTGCCTCCATACTGCACCCTTGACTTCGGACTGGACTTGGACCTCGCCTCACGGTTAACCCATGGGACCAGCACACCTGCCCACCCCTCCAAATAATTAGTTTGTTCTGTTTTAATGGTTTTTTACATCTGATTGCATATATTTTGTTGTATACTTCCCCGAGAGGTCAGTGTATGTTAGGCAGCATAGGAACCAACCCCCACAACAGCTTGCCAGGAATGGACAAGACAAGGAAAAGGCCTTACCATCTGCTTTTTATTCAATATTCACAGAGAGAGGCTTGGGAATGCAGCCTCTTGGAATAATGGTGTTATCCTGAGTAACTCTCCACCCACTCTGTTCCTCCCACTTCCTCATGCATCATCGTTATGGGTGCTGAGAAGGGCCCTTTGCCTTTGAGCTCTTTGCTCTCCTACTTTCAATGCTCGCTGGATTCTGGGAGGGGGGTCTGGAATGCTTTCTAAAGACACTGTGTCCACCAGCTGTTGCCCCCCCCCCGGTGCTTCTTCTTCCTCTCCCATTATCTCCCAGCTTTCCCCCTCATCTTCCTCTGAGCCGTGATCTCCCTCAAACCCCTGTTGTAATTCTGAACTGTCTTCTTCTTCTCTGGAAGGGTCAGGCTGGGGAGGCGTTCTCCACCATTCCTCCTCTGCCCAGTCCCTGACAGTATATAAATAAACAGCCATTGGGGGGAGAACAACAACAACAGCAACCCTTGAGGACCCCTAGTGGGGAACAACCCAAACCATATTAAATCTCAGAGTCTTTAGTGTCTCCGTTTCAAAAAGAATGATTTGCCCATTTGTCTTTGAGGGCCAGAAGGATCCATCTCAACAAAAACCATCTTGTGCTACCCTCAAGTGACCTGAATATTTCCTGAGTAAAACAAAACAAAACAAAACAAAATGTTCAGTGGCTGCAGCAAATTGAAACCACAGCCATCCAATTTTCATAAAACCATCTGAACCTCTTGCCGATACTGGCTTGAGAAAGGAGCTAACTCCCCCACATTCCTTTACTGCCTAATACAGCAGCTAAACAAACAGTGTGCGTCACATTACTGTAACATTAACTTTATTCTAGGGCTGAGCTGAAATTGTTCAGTAAATAATCTTCTGATCATTTAAAAATATTTTAAATGTCTAAACTAGCTAAACTTCTGGAGAATCTCAGTTCTCCCTTGGATAATATTCAGTGAAACGGCACTCTCAGTTTCACCACCCATGAATTTTGGGCAAAAGCTGATCATTGTGGATCAACGTTTAACACTGTCTAATATTATTTATTATCATTGCAAGAAAACCATGGGCTCTTTGTCTTGCAATCCTCCTCTTTTAGCCCATTGCTTTTTTTAAGCCGCCAAATATTAACTAAGAAGAGAGCTTTATTCAGCATCGAGTGAGCCAATCATTTCTCATAAGGATACTTTCTGGAGGAAATGTTTGAAAGAATTTCACCTCCCACTGCTGAAAATATTTAGCCTGATGCCCCCACCCTGCTGCTTCCAAATTTGCCACCACCCACAGATTGTGTGGAGAATTTTAGAAGGCTATTTTCACTCAGCCCTGTTTTATTTTTTCCTTTCTGTCTCTTACACGAAATCTGCAGCTAACTGAAGGCAGCTATGTGCAGATGGGAGGAATGGTAGCAATATTGGCTGGATGTGTGGGAAGTGGAAAGAGAATAACTGAATTCTGGAAATAGTCTTACTTCTTTTGAAGAATGATGTAGGTGAAGGAAGTGCTTAGATATATGTGCTCCATCATTAAGAGGATAGTGTGTGAATGAATGTTTGTAGCAGAGCCATTCCTTGATCCAAAATGTTTGAGTTATGTCAATCTGTTCCAAAACTTACATTAGAATGAGGAGAGCATTCTAGGAGGAGGAACAAAGTATATGCAGAGTTAGAACTTGAATGTTAAATTAGACATCTACTAAGCCTATTCCAGCTGATCATTACAAGAACTCTGTAGCAAAGAACTAATGAATAACTTTGCATGTTTGGTTTGTTTGTTTTGTCCTCCCTCCCAAACCCTTCTCCTTTTGTGTAAGCTTCAGGACAGAGATGGTCTTATTACTGACTTTTGCAAGCCACTCTGGGAGCAGTGGCTTGCAAAAGCTCCGAGGGAGGGGCGGAGAGTAGGCGGGGGCATGGGGTGCCACCCACAGGGGCATGGCACGCGTCCTGGAGGCATGGTGTGCTGCCTGCGGGGGTGTGGCACCCAGCACGGGGTGGGCAGCCATGATGGCACCCCACCGGGATTGTGCCACTGGGGGTGGTGCACACACACACCCCGCACCCCTGGTCCTCTGCCAGTGTCTGGGAGACCTTTTTCCCCCTTTGGCTGAAGAGTGGGGTAAATAACTATTAAATGGTAAATAACTATTCTTCATCTAGATTCCTGTTCCTAAGAGTTCCAAGCATATGTTTGTTTCAAGCAATTTTTTCTTTGTTCCTTTTTGCTGATACTAAACAGAATTGAACTTAAGTGATCTGCATCAGAACACTTTTCTAGATCCATGCATTGGGCAACCAGATAAACAACAGCAGTAATAGAACCAAGCATTTACTTTGAAATTTGGTGTAATAAATCACTAGATGTGAAATACTTTAAACACTTGAAATGTGCTACATAAATCTAAAGTTTAAACTTACTGGCAGTCAGCACATGTTGTACAATCTAGAAGGGAAGATTAAAGGTGCAATCCTATAACCACTTGCCTGGGAGTAAGTCCCATTAAACAAAGTGCTGCTTCATTTTGAGTACAGACATATAGCCATGCAGTATAAGGCATAATATTATATCCAATGCAGGAAAATAGTATGCTTTCACATCAGAAAAATGCATATATACCTGGATTCATTGATACTAGGTTGGATGACTTCATCAAGAAAACAATTTTCTGAGATGTTTGAGTGGTAAATTGACTATATATGGATCAAATAAAGGGCACGATCCAGTAAAAGTTAAGCACTATGTTTCATTGATTTCAATTGAGGAAGAGTTAACTAGGAACCCAGAATCTATATCCCCAAGATCTAATGGAATTATTTTCTTTTTACATTATACAGTGTGAACAGGCTGTGGAATTTTATAGCTGTTTCAGTGTCAAGAACATGAGATTTATCTTACTTAAAAAGTAATTACCACATCAGTAACATGGTAATTATTAGAACAAGCAAGGGTAATGATAATGCCTACAGTTTCAATTCTCAGCCCTCTGCAGTAATATTTTAATAACCTGGGTCTATAGGGCTATTTATTGTACTGGTAACAAATACCGTAATAAAAAGTGAAAGCTTGAATACAAGTAGAAGTATATATGTTCTCTGTCTTAATTGTGTTGACATGAGGTTGAGATTATTTTCTGCGGCAAATTGTTTGGAGTAGATTCTAGCCATATGAGAGAATCTGGTCAAAACATTTTGCCCTCTTTATTTACACAATGGGATCTAGGGGACCTTGACTGTTTCTACGTCCCCTTGGAATCTATGGGTCTACAGTGCACAACTCTGCCTAATTAATTTCAGTGGGCCCTTTTAAGTCATTGTGACATTAAAATATTTAAAGGGGGGAAATGACTTTGGGAAGATCCACACCACAGGCATTAACTAATACAGGGGAGATTCCCTTTCTGCAGAAAATACTGTGGGCTGCAATTCAGGGAGCGGGGGACTATAAATCTCTAACAGTGTCTTACTAAACTACATGATCTGGCAGTAAATACGACAGTTATAGTGGTGGAAAAGGAGAGATGGGCTATGGAGCTCATTCTTTCCCATTTCAGTCTCACTGGCCTTTAATCATCAATCCATTGGGTGCTGTTCTGTTCCGTTTTGTCCCATTCTATGTTTGTTTGTGGGCATGCCTGTGTCGGGGTTCATGCCCCCTCAAAATTGTGTATCCAGGGCTATGCCCCCCATGCTATGCCCCTGGGGATGTGGCTTTCTGGCAAGTAGGGTGCAGCTAGAGAGGTTTACCCTACCTGCAAGTCATAGGAACATAAGAAGCTGCTTTCTACCAAGTTAGACACTTGGTCCATCTAGCTCAGTATTGTCTACACCAGGCATAGGCAAACACCACCCTCCAGATGTTTTTGGGACTACAACTCCCATCATCCCTGACCACTGGTCCTCTTAGCTAGGGATGATGGGAGTTGTAGTCCCAAAACATCTGCAGGGCTGAGTTTGCCTATGCCTGGTCTACACTGGTTGGTAGTGACTTCTGGAAGCCTTCTGGAAGACAATCATATAAGCTTGTATTTGGGCCCTGAAGATCTATCTCAATTCATTTTTTAAACTGTTTCCAGAGCCTTTAGTAATGGTTGTCATCTTTCCTCAAACTGTCCCTCACTGAGCAGCTGGGAAGAGACATAACGCCATTTGGAAAGAGATAAAAGAGGAACAAAAACACAGCTGCAAGCTCCGGTTCTCTCACACGGTGCCACAAAGATTCCGAACTGCAGTAAAGTTTAAAGCATTTCCTGACTGCGCAGCTTCCAAAGCTTGATGCATTGCCCAAAGTGTGAATCCAAGAAGCAAAACTTAGTGTGTAAGGCCCATCTAAATTGGTCAAAGGGGTTTTCAGATGAATGTCATCACAGACTAACACTTTGCAGTTCAAAAATGACTATGCATGAATTATCTTGAGAGCACATCATTGTATGCAACACAGTGTGCTCTCCTCAGGCCTCTGACAGCTCTCTCTTATAGCTATCCATCAGCCTGATACTCTCCAAGCCCCTGGTGTGCAGCATATGTGCAACTCTCTGAGGCACAACCTCTGCACCTGGGGCCAGAGGAACAGCAGGATGTTTGGTGCAGGAGAGGCCCAAACAAGAATAGCCGAGTACATCGCCTTGTACTTCAGTGAGCCCTGAGAAATCTCTGTAAACTCTATAGAGAATTCCCTCCATGTAAACAAAACTGCAGACATGCATACCCTCCAACATTTCTCTGATGAAAATAGGGATGTCCTGTTAACAACAACAACCACCACCCATCTGATGGGTTGCCCCAACCACTCTGGGTGGCTCTGGGTGTAATACAGTGTACCTCGCAAGATGAAATTAATTCGTTCCGCGAGTCTTTTCATCTTGCGAGTCTTTTCATTTTGTGAAGCACAGTCAAGTCACAACTACACCTCTTCAAGCGGTTTTAAGAAAAAGGAAACAAACTCGCAATACGTTTTTGTCTTGCGAAGCAAGCCCATAGGGAAATTTGTCTTGCGAAGCAACTCAAAAAATGAAAAACTCTTGCGTCTTCCGAGTTTTTCGTCTTCCGAGGCATTCGTCTTGCGAGGTACCACTGTACAGGTCTGCCTTCAAAGGTCTTCTAAAGGTTGTGTAGTTACTTATCTGCTTGGCTCAGAGGTCACATAACTCCATACCTTCCAAAAATTTCCTGATGAAAATCGGGATGTCCTACCATACCCTCCAACATTTATCCAATGAGGGATGTCCTAAGGAAAACCAGGACATTCCAAGATCAGATCAGAAACCAGACCCTGGGAAATAGGGAGACTTGGAGGGTCTGGACATGTAGAAGAAGGAGTAGTGTCTTGCACATGAACATCTCTTGTCAAAATATGTTTTTGTTCTCATGTTTTTGACACTGAAATTTAAAATAGCAAGATGAGGCCAAGGTCATGTGTGCTGCTGCTATGTAGAGTACTATGGGAGTCCAACCACTTCATTTTACCACTACGATTAGATCTACCATGAAGTATACAAATAACTTAAAGCTGCCCTGCCACCTGCTGAATTAACTGAGTAATAGGCTCCTTAAGCATTAGGTGGGTAGGTCCGAGTGAGAACTCTAATTGAGCCTCCAGTCTCTGCCTACTCTAGAACATTAGCTCACACTTTTATAGTACCTTGATGAAGAGGATCAAGGCTATGTACACACCACACATGCGAAGCACATTCAAAGTCCCCCCCCAAAAAAAAATGGATCCAGGGAACTACAGTTCCCAGAATCCTCAGCAAACTAGCATGGTTTCCTGGATACTTTGCAGGGATGGTGTGCTTTAAATGTGTTTGAAATGTAGTAGTATGAGGTGAGGAGCAGTGACATGTGAGAGGGGGCAAAGCAGCCATCCCTAGCTGTCTGGTGCTGCCACAAAATGCTCATTCTGCAATTCTGGACCATGCAGATATATCTACTACAACAAAATATAAATGTGGTAAATATATTAAATTAAAATATGCCAGAATACGATCTTTTGAGGCTCATTTATTTGATATATGTTTATTAACTGTGTTTTTTGAGCCTTCATTGTTCAAGCTAGCAGAATATGTGTACTTTGAATTGCAAATCAGACCATCATAAGTCATAATCAAGAGTGGACCATTAAGTCCATTGATTTCAATGGATCTGCTCCGGCTATGGCTTAATCAGATGCAGCCCACTGTGAGGCAACTGTAGATGTAAACAAATGGCAAAGAAATTAGTTTCTCAGAAAAAGAAAAAGAAATACTGGATAGAATGCAATATTTAGTATGACCCATTTTGAGGAAACAAACACATAAAACACCAGAATCACTAGCCAGCTTCTAATGTAACAACAGCACAAAACTAAAAATGTAAACAATATATGCAGTATATACAAATTATTTCCAAATTAAGTTGCTGGCATAGAAATAAGGTATTTATTTATTTATTTGTAAAACTTGAGTTAATTTGTTCAATTTTATTGATATTTCCCAACATGAGGTTAGGATTTATTTATTTATTTGCAATTTTTCCATGGTTACAATATGGAACAATATGGAACACTGTACAATACACATAAGCTGAACTTAACCTTCTCTAAGCTAACTGGCAATGTTGCTCTTCAGACTCTATTCATCTTAAATATACAGTAACATTTATCAGTATGGGGGGTGTGTGCAAAGGGGACTGCAGAATAGGAGAGAGAAGGATGCATGGAAATGGGGGTGATCTGAGTGCAAGAGAGTTGAAAAAAGGAGAGAGGATGAAGGGGGTAACTGTGAGAACTGTGTGCAAAGGGGCTGCAGCGCACAATAGGAGAGAGGATAAGGCATTGAACAAGGGTGATCTTTTGTGCAGGAAAGAGCTGAGGAAAAAATTGCCTCAACTGTTTAAAATTCTAGTTCCATTTTCTATCATCTGGGGGTGATAAAGTTGGAGGCTGGATCTTCAATCAGCCTCTCAGCATGATGTTGCAGTATGGAAAGTATAACCCTAGGAGGAAAATGACCATATACACTATAAGCAGCAACAGACACTTTCACTGAAGCAAAAGTGGAAAATGCAGCTTCTTCCTAGCAAAGAAAAGATAGTGTTTTGTGGATGATAAAAAAATACCCCAACTAAATAAACAACTTGAAATTATAAATACATCTAGAACTCTAGATAATAACATTACAGCTATTTGGTGGAAGACAGTTATCCTTTAATACGTCATATGTTAGTGAGAGCTGGACCATAAAGAAGGCTGATCGCTAAAGAATTGATGCTTTTGAATTATGGTGCTGGAGGAGACTCTTGAGAGACTGCAAGATCAAACCTATCCATTCTGAAGGAAATCAGCCCTGAGTGCTCACTGGAAGGACAGATCCTGAAGCTGAGGCTCCAATACTTTGGCCACCTCATGAGAAGAGAAGACTCCCTGGAAAAGACCCTGATGTTGGGAAAGATGGAGGGCACAAGGAGAAGGGGACGACAGAGGACAAGATGGTTGGATAATGTTCTCGAGGCTACCAGCATGAGTTTGTCTAAACTGCGGGAGGCAGTGGAAGACAGAAGTGCCTGGCGTGCTCTGGTCCATGGGGTCATGAAGAGTCAGACACGACTAAACGACTAAACAACAACAGGTCATATGTTGGGCTGCCTTTGAAGGCTGTTTGGAAACTGCAGCTGGTGCAGAATTCGGCAGTCAGATTGTTGATTGGGGTCAGATGATCAGAACCTATAACGCCAATTATGGCATGACTGCACTGGCTACCAATTAGTTTCCAGGCTCAGGTCAAAGAGTTGGATTTGGCCTATAAAGGCTTAAGCTGCTCAGGAACCCTGTACCTCAAGGACCACCTCTCTTCACATGAACCAGCCTGGATCCTGTGTTCTTCATCTGAGGCCCTTCTTCATTCACCCACTCCATGAGAGGTTTGGAGGGTGATGGATGGGAACAGGCCTTTTCATTGGTGCTCCCTAGCACAGCTTGTAGAATGCTCTCACCAGGGAGGCATGCCTAGAACCATTTTTAACCTGTTATAGGTACCAGACAAAAACTTTAGTTTCCTCCCAGGATTTTGGCCTTCTTCTGAAAGATATTGTGGCCTATTTTAAAGGAGTGGGATTTATAGTCCTGCTTTTTGATTAGCTGTGTGTCTCCTATTTGAATTGTTGTGTTTTTAGGTTTTTAGTTTATTTGCACACACAAAAACCCTTTTGGGATCAAAGTGCAGAATGGCATCATAGGAATGGGTAAAGGAACGAAAAACTAAAAGCAATAATACACTGTCATTTTTAATGACAAATTGCAAAGTCTTTGGGGAGGGGATTTTCTTGGGAGGGGGAATATTAAAGACAGAGCTATATAGCTACCATAACATGTAGTGTGGCCATGATTTTCTAGGCTCATCTAGATTTTTCGAGTTCATCTGTCTCTAAACTTTTTATAGCAATGTAAAGTTAGCCAGCAGGGTCTGGAAAACATACTGCATGTTATGGAGCTTTAACAATTCTAAAATTAAAATGTGATTTTCAGGAAACTGTTTCTCAGAAAGAGCAATAATTTATAACAGAGGTGACTAATTTGGGACCCATGGGCTATATATGGCCGCCAGAAGGTTTTTTGTGATCCTTAAAAATATATATCCAAAAATGTGGTTTTTTTAAAAAAAAAAAAAATTACTCATATACCATGACACACGTATCTTGAAAAATTAGCTTGTTTTCAATAGACAAGTGAGATGTTCACACATTTCCACATTGTCATCTGTGGTGGACGTTGACGTCTCAAATTTCAGTGGTGGCCTGTGTGATGCTCAAAACTGGCACCCCATGCCTCACCTCTCGCCTACCATTTGATGTCACAATTGTGACACCCCCTGTGGAATTCCAGAAGCTCTGCATCCACCTCACCAAGCATGCCCTTGATCTGCCTTATCTGTTATGTCTGCTTTGGCCTCTACTGTTTTTGGAAAGAGAACATTAGTATGTTTTATACAAAATCACGTTTCATATATTGTTCTTTTAGAACATATTACTTAGCATCTGGATATCTCTAAGAATGTGTCTCTAACTCCTAGTCTAGACAAAATCCTAGAAATCTTTTCATAGACCAAATGCTTTGGATCAAAATCCAAAGGATGTCAAATGTTTTTTTTTTCTTTTTCCCTCCCTGTGCCCTTTTTCTGGTTTAATATTCCTTTCTGGTTTAATATCTGACAGGCCTTTTTGAAAGAGATTTATTTTCTATAGCTCACTTAGGAGATCCCGTGGCCAAAACAAGTTTTCTGCTTCCAGGAACTGTTAATAGTACTGAATATATTGTTCATTGTGGGGAATTAGTGTACTGAAACCCACTGATTGCTACATATAGAAATTTGGAACAGAAAATATGGCATGCTCATTTGAGAAAACTTGGCAAGTTTTTGTATGCTTCTTTTCTTCTGATTTGTGTAAATTGACTTGGAGAAGTTCTGATTTGATTACTAGACCATCCTTATGATAATGTGCCTTAGGTGGGCCTGTGTTGCTGGAAGCTGGCACGGCCTATCCTTGAAAAGCACAGCAAGAAGGAACTTAACGAAAAGCATCTGAGAAGGCTGCCAATTGTGATGCATTCATCTGGCGGGACAGTCAGAGATCTCTAAATCAGTCTGCTTCTACTGTTCATCTGAGGGGGAGCCACATCAATAATCAACATGCAAAACAAATCAAGGATAACAAGCGAAGCTGAGGCAGGGCTGCAATAGCATATGCCTCTAAAAGAGTAACACTAATCATGGGCTTAAAGATATGCAACTCAAGATGGCCAGAGCTGCCTCTACTGTTACAGCAACATGATTTCCCACCACCTGAGATGCCACCATGGTTATGGCTTCGCATTGAGTAGGGTTCACTTTTTCTGGCATAAGGCCGCTTCCAGCTTCATTTTCAGGCAATATTAGATGCCCTAGACCAGACCATGGTCCAGAACCCAGAAAACGGATGTCTTTAGCTATCTTCATCAGCCTGCAAGTCACAGAATTCATTGCCCCACTCAGGTCAACTAGGGCACCATGAGCAGCAAGGGCTTCAGGTTTGTTTGGAGCAGTAATGAAGGGCAAGCTTGTTAGCACAGCCACCTTAGCAGCCATCAGATGAATACAAATGGAAGTGCCAACAGCACTGATAAGATCCTAGTGATTCCATGTCTGACTTGCTGCACCTAAGCACTAAATTCCTGCCCAAGGGGAAAGGGAACTGCATCCCTTAAAACAGAATTTAAGATTGGGAAAATGTGAAACTGGGGGAACCAAAATGGACAGATTTGTCCATCCCTAGTTACAACAAAATCAATAAAGGATATTTTGGCACCTTAAAGACCAACTACTTTAAATGATACAAGATTTTGTAGGCTTGAATCTATCCGGTGTCAAGAAATCTCATCCGTGAAAGCTTATGCCAGCAGTAGACCATAATTCCCATCAGCCTCAGTCACTATGGTCAATGTTGGGGATGGTGGGAGTCCCAAAAATATCTGGAGGGCATCACATTGACTACCTCTGGCCTATGCCACAATAATAATAAAAAGATATTTAATGTGCCACATAACTCAAAATGGAAGGTGTTGCAATATTTCACTAATGAACAAAAGTTGCAGGAAATTTTTCTGAGAAGTGAGAATTCTAGCATTATGTTGTAATACTGGTGTAACTATGAAGAAGTGTTTGTGCAGCACTTATCTGAACCAATACAAAAGGGCAAAAGTATTCTGTAAACACACCACCACATGATACATTCCTGGAAGACAAGAAGAAAGCAGAAATCAAAAGGACAGCTACAGCAGGGTGAAGATCAATAGCAAAAAAAAAAATATTGTTTGCTTCTCAGTTTCTGTGGAATATGCTTTTTCAGATCTTCATACTGTACTTCCCATTATATTTTACCTCTTTCTCTCTCTGGTGCCATTTGTGTGGCTGCAACCAACTGATTTTGTTGTTGTTGTTAGAAACACCAGTCTCCCAAGGCTATATTAACATTTTATGAGGTTTTGCATTCCTGTGGGAGTAAAATGGTTCCACAGCTCACCTTTAAAACAGAAGTCTGAAAAATAGTAACTTATAAATAGAAGTTTTGGCCAACCGTGCTGTGTCTTCAATCAAGGTGTTTCATGAAAATATTTTCTATTCAAGCTGCTTGATGTTGACATCTATATTGTGGTTTGTTAAGTTACAGTACCTTGTGAGGTCTGAACCAAGAAACTGTAGTTTGTGCACTACTTGAAAACTAGGTTATCAGGATCTGATCCTGGAAGATCCAGGTTTGATCCCAGTTACTTCCCAGAGAGTCAGAGGCAGCTGCTCATGGTAGGTCTTATATTACTGGTCACCCATTCTTTCAGAATAATCTGTCAAAGGCCACATGCCACTTGTATAGGATGAGAGCCCAAAGTGGGCAGTTTGCAGGATTGCATAGCAAACTTGCTCACTGACACCCCATATCTCTCCTCCTTTCTCTGCTCCCCTTTCCTCTCTCCATCCAGTTTACATTCTCATACTGCCTTTCCCTCCTCCATTAACACAGATTACAAGTGACTGCTTGCAGTTGGCTTTCCTTCCATTGTTTTATCCATTTCCATTTCCCCCTCTCTACCGTCCCCCCTCCCCATCCCAGGCTTCCCCAACCCTCCAGTTTCCTGCCAAGTTTTTTTCACCCAGCCTTATTGTGTAGCAACTATATCTTCTCTACTTCTCTACCCCTATCTCTCACATTCACAAAACAGGAGAAGAAATGACCCCAAGGAGGTGAACTGGGCAGCTAGAGTGAACCTGCAGTGTCCCAGAGAACTGCATTAAATTAGACTGGGGGCAACAGGTTCCCGAGCGCTGCACTAGGGCATGCATGTAATGGATCAGTTTTAGGACTTACTCGTGCGACCTTGAACATTTATGCTGAAAGTTATTATGTGTTCTATGTTCTTGAGCAGACTTCTTGAATCCAATAGATCTTGGTTAATCAAGTCACATGAATATTGTCATGCAACCAGACAGGTTTCTTAAGGTCCCTGGAGATTATGGCAAAGAATGTGCTGCCAGTTGACCCATCAAAGATCATATAGAGAAGAACCTTGTCCCTTCCAAACATTATTTCTCTGCAAAGTTGTTTCCAAGCTGAACAAGTGTTGTAAGTCTGCAAATGAAAAAAGCTGATTATTTGGGGTTGCATTTTCCACCATGCTCGGGATGAAAGTGTAATTCAGAATTTTCACAGCTGGACAGCTGGAAATAAGTGCCCCTTCTACCAGCATCTTTTCCTTTGCTAATGCCTACAAGATGATGATACGTTTATATGTTTGAAAGGTAGACTTCTTTGATAAAAAGTATGTTCCACTGAAATTTATAGCTTTCACATGCAGACCAGATGAACTAGAAATAGCAATCTGGCAAATATGATCTCTCTCAAAATAATGCTTGACTCATTCTGTGATTGTTATTTCAAGTTTCAAACCCCAAATATTTATAAATTCGTTTTTATTGTGCTTCTTGCCATATTGGTACGCTAACCTGTGTACAGCACATTGTCAAAACAGCAAAAGATGCGTCTTTGAAATTCCACACCTCTAAAATAGACACCTTTTTAAACTAGGTGTTTTTGGACTACAGTTCCCATCACCCCTGACCACTGGTCCTGTTAGCTAGGGATGATGGGAGTTGTAGTCCCCAAACAGCTGGAGGGCCAAGTTTGGCCATCACTGAGGTAAAGGCATGACTTTACTGCAATATATTTTATTTCTCCTATTAATGGGGAGTCTGGTTCAATCATGTGTGAATGAGTGTGAGAGAGCAAGCGTTCATCTCATTGTCAGAATCTGACAGGAAGAGATGGTGAGTGGGAGACCACGCTCCAAATTTACACTCGGAGAAAGGAGTTTGGAAGCCGGAGAAAACCACTTCTGCTAAAATGACTTTTATTATAAAGGAGGAACAGAATAACTTTTCTTCAGCATAAAATGCCCTTGCAATACCAAATCCTGTCTTGTGCAATAAACTAATACTGCAGTCATTTCCCCCAGTCCAGTTCCTTAGGATGTCATGATGTTCCCTGGCTGTTCCTGTGAATGTTATGTTGCTCCTTGGCATCGCTGCTAGCCAAATCCCAATTCACCTTACAGCTCTTCTCTCTCCCATCATTATTTTTCCTCCCTGCCTCTATCTACCACAGTCACACCTGGAACTTGGCTGCAGGGTCCCCTCACTGAATGTACTTCACAAACGCACAGCAACACTTTCTTCTTCCTTCCTAGCCCACCCTTCCTGCTCTTGTCTTCTCTTCCCCCTTCCCCTGCCTAACTGCCCCATTGTCACTTTCCCAACATTCCGATTCCCTTGGCAACAGTTGCCATGACTGCCCAGAACTCTCTCTCACCCTCAGCTAGTTACACACACACACACACACACACACACACACACACACACACAAACACACCTATCCCGTTTTCCTCCAGGCGACTGACTAGCCTTATGAAATATACGAAAACCAAAACAGAAATATTAAATGAGCTCATTTGAAATTATGACTATACCTATGTCATCTGTCCCAGGGCATTTCCAGGTTTCATATTGCAAATGGGTTGTTCAAATGTCGTCACAACAGCAGCTAGAGGGGTGTGGTGTTAGCGTTGAATTATCTGCAGAAAGAGTAAATCCAGATTAAATGGGGGAAATCCAGGCTGGCGTTTTGATGGCAATGATGTCATGTGAAGCCTACAAAAAATAATAATAATGCATGAAGTGTGCCTATCCCACAAGAAACACCCACCTGGAAGCACCCGGAAATACATTTTAAAAGTGTGGCTTAACAAAAGTTTCCCAGGTTCTTTAACTGAGCAATTTCTGAGTTCAACCAGAGAGAGCTATTGATTAACACTCATGTTCTGCAACTGTTTGTGAGCCTGTTTTTGTAAGCCTGACAGTTTGTTATCTGGATGTGTTTTGCTCATTAGCCTTAGGTCAGTGTGAAGGATCTTTCCAAGATAACACAATGTACTTTGAAACCTAAAAAATAGTAAGGGCAGGTTTCATCTCTGGACTCTTTGAAGAAAATTAGGAGAAAAGTATCATGAACAAAATGCGCATAAGCAGAAATCAGGATTTGGCAATCTCTTTTAGAGGTGATGGTTTTTTTCCACTTCTGTGTAAGTTGCAGACCATAAGTAAATTATGAATTTTGTTCCTTGGGCACATTCTAAACACGGCAGCATTAGTTAAGAAGCTCCTTAAAGCAGTAGCGCAGTCCCTTGGGGAAGCAAACAGAACAAGGTTAACTTTCTTGCTTAGATGCTTTGAAGACAAAACTGCTTGTGTCGGCTGTTGCCCATGAAATCTCATGCTAAATTAAAACCAATTTGTCACAAAGATGCTGTAGTCGGCTATAGCACTCTGAAATCCCAAATACACAGGGCTGATATTTCCTTGCGATTTTGGTCAGCTCCTTGAAGATCTTTCGCTTCCTCTCAAATTATCCTGTCAATGCTATGGAACGGTTCACAGGCCAGGAAGGTCCCCGAAGATTGTTTAACGCAACCTCTTCCCTCAGGCAGATTCCTCCAAACATTCTTGGACGTTCCCATTCCACCTCATGATGAGCGTAGTGTATTATAAGGCGAAAGCTAGAAATGTTCCCTAAGGCAGGGAGGCCTGCTTGATTCAAGGGATGCATTATTCAAGTACAAAAGTGCTTGACTAGAACATCACAACTACTATTCCATTCTAGGGCAGTTTTTGTACACCTGTTGTTTTTTTTGCGGGGTGGGGGTTTGTGCAGCATGAGGACAGTCCACCATGGCTCCCTTTTGAGAATCTATAAAACAACCATCTTGCCTGGGTGATCAAATAATCTTTTCATTGGCGCCAAACTTGTGTTAGGGATTCTCTGAGTCTGACAGCTTATCCTCACTGAGAGGAAATTACTTGAACCATTAAACGAATTCGCCAAAGGATGAGTGCAAAAGAAATATCTTTCACGGGACTGAATGGAATCATTTTTTAAAAACATTGCCATCTGTATCACCCGAACTTTCCACAGCAAACCAAAACTGTTCTGCACGTAATTATCTTGGTCTTAGGTAGGTGAGAATGGAGGTGGGAAAGAGGAACACGGCAACAGAATGGCACATTGTGCTGTCACGCACATGTTTTTTGCTCCCTGGTAATCGACATGGCAGCAGGTGACAGCAACTTATGGCAGGCAATTAAAGTGTGGCTGCAGAGTGTCAAAACTGGATACCTAGCTTGCAGCAGTTATCACTGCCCCAGATTTGATCTCCACTCTCTGAACTTCAAGAAAATAGTTTCCTTAAGTCCTAAGAAAAGTGCTGCGTTTTTCCTTTAAATTCTAGCTTTGGAAGTGTGCTTACTATTCATTTATTTCTAGGGTCCAGGAGAATTTTTAACCATCCTGTCTATTTCCCTACTGCACTCTTATATTCAGTGTAGGTGATATCATTCAGTGTAAGCAGGAACAAGCAAAGCATACCATGCCCCAAACAAGTTTCATTTAAAATAAAATAATATAAAAATTGCTCCATAGATGAAACCAGGCCACATGTGCCCAAAGTTTAAACAAGCAAAAATGGAGAAATTGCTGAGATGCTTCCAAGTACCATCTCCAATGGGAGGGGTTTTGTGATCTTTGCTTAGTAGTTTCCCACATACAGTCAGCTGTGATCCCACCTACTGCTTGAATGTGGCCTTCAACCAGGGGGGGGCGGAGTTTCCCACTACTAATCTATTGGCTGCAGGAGCTGTATACTCGTTGCACCTCTTCCACTCTGAATTAATTGTAGAAAAGATCAAGCATGTTCGCATTAGTATTATTCTAAAATTCAAAAGCTCTTCAGAGAAGAGCAAAAGCACGTGATCATTCATGCTCCAAAGAATATGGAAATAGCAAGTAAAGACCTTAACTTTAATGTCATGTGAGCTGTAAACATCTTCTACAATTAGCCACATGCTTCTTCTAGCTTACAACTTTAACTCCATGGACCCATATTTTGCCTTTTTCTTTTAAGACTCAGTTCTAGTATGTTGCAATTTAGGTCTGAAGCTGAGGTCAGGGGTAAATATCACAACTAAAAGAGAGAGGGGAAATAAACTCTCCTCAGCCCTTTCAAAAGCTTAAGCAAGTTGAATTGTTTTCACCTGTAGCAACAGGAAGGTAAGGAACCAAATGAATTCTGCTGGGAAATCAAAATCGGGGGGCCACCACAGAAAAGACTCTGTTCCTGATGCTGCCAACCTTTCTTCAGATAGTGGCATCTCTTGGAGCAGAGCCTCTCCTAAAGAAATCAGCATTATGGTTAGGTTTACATGGGGTAAGGAGACCACATGTGGCTAAGGTTGTTTAAGGCTTCAAAGATCAGTGTCAGGGATTGAATTGCACTCAGAAACCAACATGAAGACATCAAATATCATTCATCACCAGAGGTATGTACTCAAAATTTTGGGTTCCTATTAAAAGCCTGTTTGCTGCTCGGGGGGGGGGGCTGCTGTTTTTAAATGTTTTTCAAGGGCAGTCCTGTGTAAAGTGCATGTTATTAGAAAAAGGATTTTCTTGCTGGTCAGGTAGGGCTGGGGGTAACCCTGATCTGAAATCCTGGAGAGCTGCAGGAATGTAGAAAATACTGAGCTTGATGGATCAGTGGTCTGACTTGGTGGAAGGCAGCTTCCCATGTTTCTCATTTTAATCATTCTCTATATACATACCTTGCTTTGCATGAAATCTGTGTGTGTCTATTCTTGCATTAGCCTGCCCTCTTGTGGTATTCTTACCTTCAGAAATGACAACTCATTCTGGCAATTAGGTTATATCCTGATACACTTTAAAATCAACATTCATTCTTCTTTCTCCAAAAGCTCCAGGCCAAATTTTCACTGACTTTATAGCCCTTCTAGCAGGTGAACTGATTAACAAACTCAGCACTAATACAGATGTCTTTCCACCTGAGCTTCAGGTGGCCTGTCAATCTTCCTGCATTTGCATGTTTGCTCAGGTTTGTTGGTTTTGGTTTGTAGTCATAACTACCTTTTCAATAGTTAGTAAAACTGCTTGGGGGCAGGGGTGAACATGTCACATCACAGGGGTCAGTCAGCAAGTGTCCTGTGCAATTGGCTTATGTTGCACAATAGGAAAAATCAGATTTCTGGGATTTGGTCCTGGTCCAGTTCCTCTTCTGGTGTCCCACTCATGTGATAACAAAAGTGGGGAGAGATCGCAGCAGCCCCCACTCATAGAATAATATGTGCACATAGTCCTCTATTGCATGAATGGCAAATATGCCACTGACTGGGCACCTGTTCACCTATACAAAACCACCTGTACCTTCAGGTGTTGCATGGGGCCTCCTGTCAGAATCAGTACATGAAAGGAAAGGATCCATAGGGTCATTAATCTTGTGAGCAGAGCCCCTGAAGGGGGTGGTACATATGTGTGGAATATGGCAAGTGGAATTTCTCAGTGGGGTTAATAACTCAAAGTTGTGTATGTCATGCACAGCCTAAGCCTTCAAAAAGAACACTCTCTTTTTTGTTCTCGTAGTAGATGTGTTACTCTCTTGCAGAAAGGGAGGAGCAAATATTCCCATTTCCTTCTGCAATAGCATTTATCTTCTTAATCTTGGTAGAACTGATTTTTCTTTTGTTTCAAACCCATGACAATAAAGTACATAGTATCTCAGACATTTAAAAACAACGAATAAAGTATCTAAACTTGCATACTGTGTAACAGTATGTAAAGCTACTTTTGAATATCATTCACTAGCCAACTACCAGACTGTGGAATGTGACTAAAATAGATTTGTTCCTGTTCTGCATTTGCCAACACAGGTGGGTGGATTAAATTATCCTCTAACTAGCAAGACCAAGGAGCTTTCCAATAGGTCAGAAAAGGTTGCTAAGAGAGTAGGAAGCTGTCCAGCTATAGAGTCACATGGAGCTGAGACAGATAAGATGGTACACCAGGATTGTCTATGCACCACTTGCATTAGTTCTGGCCCCCCCCCCCAACTAACCCTGCCCCTCAACTCCTTCCTGGAACATCAGCTGGGCCCTGATCAAGACAATGTGTTTGGCCATTGCCCTCTTTCCCAAAGGTCTTGTTCCTTGTGGTCTAAGACTCTGCTTGAGCACCCTTTCATCTCTTTTCTCAGGATTGTGGGGATAATTTGGGGATGAGAGGTGGAACCAAACAGAATGCATTTGCCCCCCAAAATCTGGAATCCCTACAAGTGTGGCACTTTCCTTGGTGGTATATGAGGAGGTTTATGAGTCTCCACTGGCCCCCTCTTGATTTCCATATAGGAATTAGGGCCAACAATGGGACCCTCCTCTGATCAGGAAGATCTTTCCCGGATTTAGTTGTAGTTCCTGTAGGGCAGAGGTGGAAACTTTTTCCAGCCTCTTGAGCAACCTTACAAGGGCCATATGCTAGTAGTGGCTGGGGCCATAGGCAAAAGTGGGACAGATATGGCTCTTACATTTATACAACAGGTTGTACATTCTCAAGGCAGAGGTTTCCATGTACACTCACAACTCTCCATACAAGGAAGCAAGAGGCTCAATGACACAGTCCAAGCAGGAAGCCAGCATAGCTCAAGGACACACTCCAGCTGGGCCAAAGCTGGTAAGGGATTCGGGGAAGAGGATGTGACATAGGAAGTGGGTGGGGCCTAAGGAAAATCCTGGGATTCAGACAGAAAGTTTTAGAGGATGATGCTGGCCCCCCAGGCCTGAAATTCCCCACCCCTTTGATAGAGCATTACCATTTTGCTGTCATCAAAGTTGGTGGTAACACCAAAATTGGCCTTTTACAGTGGTACCTCTGGTTACGTACTTTATTCGTTCCAGCGGTCCATTCTTAACCTGAAACAGTTCTTTTTATATATATATAGAATATTTATTAAGATTTTTTATAATAATACAATAAAAATGAAAAAAAAGAAAAGAAAAATACAAAATAAAAATAATTAAAAACACACAGATTTTCCATTGCTTATTTTCCTTTAGCTTGTTTCCCGGACCTCCTCATACCTCCCTTTTTTGTATTCCACTTCAGATTGTTGGTTCAGCAAATCCTTACCATTAAATTTTTACTTGTTTCTAACCCTTCCCCCCCCCCCCGTATTCTCTTAAAGCATTACAGCTGGAAACCACTTAATTTCTATCCAACATCATTCTAACATTCATTAATTTTACAATATTTCTGCAGGTAGTCTTTAAATTTCTTCCAATCTTCTTCCACCGACTCTTCTCCCTGGTCCCGGATTCTGCCAGTCATTTCTGCCAATCCCATATAGTCCATCACCTTCGTCTGCCATTCTTCCAAAGTGGGTAAATCTTGTGTCTTCCAATACTTTGCAATAAGTATTCTTGCTGCTGTTGTAGCATACATAAAAAAAGTTCTATCCTTCTTTGACACCAATTGGCCGACAATGCCCAGAAGGAAGGCCTCTGGTTTCTTCAGGAAGGTATATTTAAATACCTTTTTCATTTCATTATAGATCATTTCCCAGAAAGCCTTGATCCTTGGGCACGTCCACCAAAGGTGAAAGAATGTACCTTGAGTTTCTTTACATTTCCAACATTTATTATCGGGCAAATGATAATTTTTTGCAAGCTTGACTGGGGTCATGTACCACCTATATATCATTTTCATAATATTCTCTCTTAAGGCATTACATGCCGTAAATTTCATACCTGTGGTCCACAACTGTTCCCAGTCAGCAAACATAATGTTATGTCCAACATCTTGTGCCCATTTAATCATAACAGATTTCACCGTTTCATCCTGAGTGTTCCATTTCAACAGCAAGTTATACATTTTTGACAAAATCTTAGTTTTGGGTTCTAACAGTTCTGTTTCTAATTTTCTTGTCCAAATTATATGCCTCCATTATCTGATAATAATGAAGCCAATCTCGCACTTTGTTTTTTAGTTTCTCAAAACTCTGCAGTTTCAGTCTATCTCCCTCTTGTTCCAAAATTTCCCAATATTTCGGCCATTTGGCCTTCATATGGAGCTTTTTCTGGGCTTTTGCTTCCATTGGTGACAGCCACCTTGGGGTTTTATTTTCCAATAAGTCCTTATATCTTATCCAAACATTGAACAATGCTTTCCTGACAATATGGTTTTTACATGCTTTATGTGCTTTAACCTTGTTGTACCACAAATATGCATGCCACCCAAAAACATTGTTAAAACCTTCTAAATCCAAAATGTCTGTGTTCTCAAGGAGCAGCCAGTCTTTCAACCAGCAGAATGCTGCTGATTCATAGTAAAGTTTAAAGTCTGGCAGGGCAAATCCACCCCTTTCCTTTGCATCAGTTAATATCTTAAATTTTATTCTGGGCTTCTTGCCCTGCCAGACAAATCTAGAAATATCTTTCTGCCACTTCTTGAAACAGTCCATCTTGTCCACAATTTGCAATGTTTGAAACAAAAACAACATTCTAGGCAATACATTCATCTTTATAGCTGCTATTCGACCCAACAAGGAAAGCTTCAAATTTGACCAAATTTCTAAATCTTTTTTCACTTCTGTCCAGCATTTTTCATAATTATCTTTAAATAAGTTCCCATTTTTAGCTGTCATGTTAATCCCCAGGTATTTCACTTTCTTAACCACAGTCAGACCTGTCTCATTCTGAAACCTCTCTCTTTCAATCGATGTTAAGTTTTTCTCTAAAACCTTAGTTTTTAACTTGTTCAATTTAAATCCTGCCACTTGACCAAATTTTTGAATTAGTTCTAAAACCCTTTTAGTATAGATTCTGGCTCCTGTAACGTCAATACTAAGTCATCTGCAAATGCTCTCAATTTGTACTGTTTGGCTCCGACCTGTATACCTTTAACCAACCGGTCCCTTCTAATCATGTTCAGCAGAACCTCCAGGACCGATATAAAAAGCAATGGGGAAATTGGGCACCCCTGTCGTGTCCCTTTTTCTATCTTAAATTCTTCTGTCACCACATTATTTACAATTAATTTAGCTTTTTGTTCAGAGTATATTGCACCTATACCATTTTCAAAACCTTGCCCTACCCCCATCCCCTGTAGGTTCTTTTTCATAAAACTCCAAGAGATGTTGTCAAAAGCTTTCTCCGCGTCCACAAATATCAGAACTGCTTTAGTGTTTATATTCACTTCTAATTTTTCCAAGATATCAATTATGTTCCTCAAATTATCAGACAAATGTCTTCCCGGGAGAAAGCCCGCTTGGTCTTTATGAATCTCTTCCATCAATACTTTTTTCAATCTCTTGGCCAAAATGTCAGCAAAAATTTTGTAATCCACATTTAGTAACGATATAGGGCGGTAGTTCTTAAGCTGAGTCTTTTCAGTCTCTGTTTTCGGTATAAGTGTGATATACGCCTCTTTCCACAACTCTGGTGCCCTTTTCCCTTGCAAAATTTCATTGCAGACCTCCTTCGAAGGTTGTAATAACCACTCTTTCAAAGATCTATAGTATCTAGAAGTCAGCCCATCTGGTCCTGGAGATTTGCCCAATTGCATATTTTGGATGGCATCTTCTACTTCCTGTTCAGATATTTTATAGTTCAACATTAGTTTACTTTTTGGGAGATTTTTTGTAATCCATTTGTCTTCAAAAATCGATCTATGTCCATTTCTTTCTGTGGCCCTTGTGAGTATAATTGTTTAAAATACCTCTGGAAACAATTTCTAATCTCAATTGGGTTATGTATATTCTTTCCTTCCACTTCTAAATTTGTAATGGTATTTAATTTTTGTCTTTTTTCATTTGCCAAGCCAGCAATTTCCCACATTTATTAGCTGATTCAAATGTTTTTTGTCTCATTTGTTTAATTTTCCATTCTATTTCCTGATTCATCATTTCCATATATTGTACTTGATATAATTTTATTTCTCTCAAAATCTCCTGCGACTTTGGTTTTGCTCTCAATTTCTTCTCACTTTCTTTTATTTTCTCCAAAATTTTATCTTTCTTCTCATTTTGACTTCTCTTTTTTATTGCATTCTGTTGTATCAAAAACCCTCTCATAACAGCTTTGCTTGCGTCCCAGATTACTCTTTTTTCTACATTAGTATTCATATTTATTTCAAAATAATCTCTCAAAGTTTTTTGGGCCTTTTTATACACTTCTTCATCTCTAAATAAGGTGTCATTCATCCTCCATCTGAAGGAGCCAGTTGATATTTGTTTCATCTCCATCCTTACAGCGTTATGGTCGGAGCAAGTTTTTGGGCAGATTTCCACTTTCTTTATCTTTGGTGCCATTCCTCTAGTTACCCATATTTGGTCAATTCTAGTCCATGTCATCTTGGCTTCAGAAAAGAAGGTTCCCTTTCCCCCCCCCCCCAGGGGTTCTTTGTTCTCCAAATGTCCACTAAGTCCATATTGTCTGTCATCTCAAAAAAAGTTTTTGGTAGTCTACCATCCTCGGTAACTACCTGTCTTTGTGCCTTGTCATGCTTGTAGATACTACTCCATTCATGTCCCCCATCAGAATCAGATTGTAATCCAAATAGTCCAGTAAGGTCTCATGCAACTTTTTGAAAAATTCAGATTTCCCCTCATTCGGTGCATAAATTCCTACAATCAGAAATTTCTCTCCTTGAACTTGGATTTCAATTGCCAGGAATCTTCCTTGTTCATCTTTAAAAATTAATTTCGGTGATAATCTCTCCTTTGCATATATCACAACTCCTCTTTTTTTAACTTTATCATATGAGATAAACTCCTGTCCCAATCTCTTATTGAGAAGTAATTTCCTGTGTAACCTCGTTACATGTGTTTCTTGTAGACAAATCAAGTCCAGTTGTTCTTTTTTAGTATCTGAAAAACACTTTTTCTCTTCCGAGGAGAGTTAAGGCCGTTACAATTCCAACTAAAAAGTTGCAGAGCCATGATGCGGTTACTTCACTTTACCTCCGACTGCACCAAGTGTCTGTTCTTGTTCTGTCAGTGGTGTCTCTTTCTCTGGACCGTGCAATCCAAAAGATATGTTTGCTATGTCTAGTATTCCTTTTTCCAGTGCTCTTGGCTCTTCTCCGGATTCCGCTTCTTTCTGTAGATCTTCTTCGTGGTCTTTCAGAAACCTGTCTTTGTCGTTAACTGATCTTATTTTAATCTTTCTTCCTTTATATTTAAAAGATAGGCCTTGAGGAAATTGCCACCTAAAGAGAATTCTATTTCTTCTCAACAGGGCAACTAGGTCTCCATAGTTAAGCCTTAAGTCCAAAAGATGTTTTGGAATGTCCTTAAATATCTCCACACTTGAGTCGTCAATTTCCAGAGTCCTTTGATAGTGCAGGTTCAAGATTTTGTCTCTCTCCTCTTTTGTTCGAAGAGTAATCAAGCAGTCCCTCACCTTGTTCCTCCTTTGTCCTCTTCCAAGTCTAAATGCACTCACTATCTTAAATTCTTCCTTCCCCAAGTCCTGTTGCCAAAAATCTGTAAATTCCTGTGTAAGAAAGTCAGCCAGATTATCTTTCTCACGTTCTGGTACAGCCCTGATTCTTAAATTTCTTTGTTTCTCTTTCAATTCCATCATAGACAATGTCAAACCATGGTCCTCCAATTGCTTATATACTGGTGGTATCTTCTCTTGAGTAGCAGTTGCAATATCCTTTGCTTCTTCAGCTATCTTTTGGGTCAAAGCAGATTCCTGTAATAATTTTTCAATAGACTGTGTATTGGTATTCACCTTCTGTCCCAAGTTGTTAATGCTTGTGGTATTCAGATCAATTTTAACTGATGCTTCAGCTACTTGTTTATTTGTCTCAGCTACCTGCTTAGCTAAATTTTCCAAGGATTCATTAATTTTTCCAAGTGCATGTGCCAAAACGTCTTCGGACGACATAACTTTTGATTTGACCTGTGGTAGAGCAGCCCCTGATGTTCCAGATGCTCCAGATGTTGAAGCCATTCGCTGCTACACAGTGTCTGTCTCATAGTGTCTGCCAGACCTAGTAGTTTTTTCCTGTGCCAGCTCTAACTTTCCTCTCCCATCTGCCATAACACTCTCATGAGAATCCAAGGTCAATCCCACGGTTGAAAGTTTGTTTTGAAAATGAATTTTCCTATAACCCAGTTGTTGTTGTAGCAATGTCAATCCTCCTCTAGGGGGACACAGTAACAGCCAAAGCTCGCAACTTTTAAGAAACAAAGATAGTCCTTGTGAGTCCCCCAATTCACTTAAAAACAACAGTTTCAGTGCGCTTAAACAATTGCTTTAAAACCAGGAGAAGTCCAGAAACACTGTATCTCTTTTGCAGAGCTAAGTCAAAAGTCCTCTGCTTACCAACAGGCTTTCCACTGAACGGCTTTCCTTGTCTAGGGGCAGTCCGTCCCCAGATTTTAGCCAGCGGATTTTAGCTTCCTTTTTCCCCTTTTCTTGCAGGCAAATACAATTCAAACCTTCCCCCCTTCTGTCCTGCAATCTGGAGGGGAGACCGCTTTCTTGATGTTAAGATTTAAGTCTTTTCTAAATGTCTTTCCAAGTTTCCGCTTTACAGTCTCTTTGCTTTGATCTGTTTACAAGAAGGGAAGGCAGACTTCCTGTTTATACCTTCCCGTTTCAGTGTCGAATTAGCTTGTTTTTACTTCTTTTAAATTCAATTTAATCCTACTCACGGGTAGTTGCTTTCAAAGTCCAATTGTCCCAGGAAAAAGTCAGCGCTCTCCGATAACGGCTGTGCGGCTTCACTCCGCGGAAGAAGCAGTCGACTCTCAGCACCGCGCCGCTCACCCCCGTCCTGCTCCGGAGCCCTTAAAAGGGTCCCTTCGCAACTTGGGGGGTGCAAATGGTGCCCGCCGAGTCCCCACGTTCACAGGCTTCCCCCGCCTGTGATTTTTAAAGGGTCCCCGCTTTGCCGCAGCGGTAAGACCCGATCCCGCGGAGCTGGTCCCTCCGAGACTCAGAGGGAATCCGCCATTAATCAATGGCACTGACATCCAGTCCCTTAACCTGAAACAATTCTTAACCTGAAGCACCACTTCAGCTAATGGGGCCTCCCGCTACTGCCACGCCACAGCCGCATGATTTCTGTTCTGAAGCATCCTGAAGCAAAGTTCTTAATCCAAGGTAATATTTCTGCATTAGCGGAGTCTGTAGCCTGAAGCGTATGTAACCTGAAGCATATGTAACCCGAGGTACCACTGTACTTTTTGCTTTTGCTTTTGCTTTTGATCAATTTTATCTGTTTCCATTTTATCTTAAGTTGTTTTGAGTTTTGTTTTTTATAAATAATAATAATAATAATAATTTATTATTTATACCCCGCCCATCTGGCTGGGTTTCCCCAGCCACCCTGGGCGGCTTCCAACAAAACACTAAAATACAATAACCTATTAAACATTAAAAGCTTCCCTAAACAGGGCTGCCTTTAGATGTCTTCTAAAAGTTTGGTAGTTATTTTTCTCTTTGACATCTGGTGGGAGGGCTTTCCACAGGGTGGGTGCCACTACCAAGAAGGCCCTCTGCCTGGTTCCCTGTAACTTGGCTTCTCGCAGTGAGGGAACCGCCAGAAGGCCCTCAGTGCTGGACCTCAGTGTCCGGGCAGAATGATGGAGGTGGAGACACTCCTTCAGGTACACTGGACTGAGGCCATTTATGGCTTTAAAGGTCAGCACCAACACTTTGAATTGTGCTCAGAAACGTACTGGGAGCCAGTGTAGGTCTTTCAAGACCGGTGTTATGTGGTCTCGGCGGCTGCTCCCAGTCACCAGTCTAGCTGCCACATTCTGGATTAGTTGTAGTTTCCGGGTCACCTTCAAAGGTAGCCCCACATAGAGTGCATTGCAGTAGTCCAAGCGAGAGATAACCAGAGCATGCACCACTCTGGCGAGACAGTCCGCAGGCAGATAGGGTCTCAGCCTATGTACCAGATGGAGCTGGTAAACAGCTGCCCTGGACACAGATTTGACCTGTGCCTCCATGGACAGCTGTGAGTCCAGAATGACTCCCAGGCTGTGCACCTGGTCCTTCAGGGGCACAGTTACCCCATTCAGGACCAGGGAGTCCTCCACACCTACCCACCTCCTGTCCCTCAAAAACAGTACTTCTGTCTTGTCAGGATTCAACCTCAAGCTGTTAGCTGCCATCCATCCTCCAACTGCCTCCAGACACTCACACAGGACCTTCACCGCCTTCACTGGTTCCGATTTGAAAGAGAGGTAGAGCTGGGTATCATCCGCATACTGATGAACACCCAGCCCAAACCCCATGATGATCTCTCCCAGCAACTGCATGTAGATGTTGAAAAGCATGGGGGAGAGGACAGAACCCTGAGGCACCCCACAAGTGAGAGCCCAGGGGTCGGAACACTCATCCGCCCACCACTTTCTGGACACGGCTCAGGAGGAAGGAGCGGAACCACTGTATAACAGTGCCCTCAGCTCCCAGCCCCTCAAGACGGTCCAGAAGGATGTTATGGTCGATGGTATCAAAAGCCGCTGAGAGATCCAGCAGAACTAGGAAACAGTTCTCACCTTTGTCCCTAGCCTGCTGGAGATCATCGACCAGTGCGACCAAGGCAGTTTCAATCCCATGATGAGGCCTGAATAGAAGGGATCCAAATGGTCCGGTTCTTCCAGGCATGCCCAGAGTTGTTCAGCAACCACTCGCTCCTTTTCCCACCTTTCCCAAGAATGGAAAATTTGAGACTAACAAATGTAATAAATAATAATAGCTCATATAATCTTCTTTTTCTCAGTAATAAAAAATAAAACATCAGACCTGTTATCATTACAGGTACACACTTGTAACAGGCCTGTATCTATAGCTTTTCAAAAGTAGCTGTCATGTTGAAGAGAGGAGAAGCCTATTTATTTATAAAATACATCTAATACATAATAAAACCATGTGAAATATTGCTAATTATCTCCCCTCCCCCATGGTTTCCGAAATGTGAGGAGAAAGTGACTTTTTGGTCTCACTCATCTACTGAAATACAGAGTGCATCCACTGAAGTCTCAGCGGAGTTAATTCCATCTTCAAATTAAATTTAGCTTAATCCAATAAAGAGTTTTCCAAGGAATCTTCTCTTTCTATATCAGGATGTTGGTTAACATTGGCCAAAGAGGTTAGGTCTTTTTGTATAAATAATATGTCCCTGGGGCATTGCTTACATTCCAGTTTAGTACTGTGCCATCAACATAGTACCCAGAAACCTCTGTAATTGGATGAATTGAGCAATTTTGTAACACCAAGCACTTAATCTGGTTTGATCTATGCACATAAACATAGCCTTGGAAGTTGCATATGATTTAATTTTAGCAGGAAATTAAATAGACACGAAGAGCTCATCCTTTCTGGGAGTGCTACAGTCACTTCTCAACATCATCAGCATAATGACGTGAGCGCTGCTTTTCTGTTGCTGAAGATCCCTGAACAGAGCCCTTCTAGCCACTTCTCAATATGTGCAGAAAAGCCTGAATTGTGGCCATACTGACTTCCAAATAGCAAGTAAAAGATCCAATATTAAATATTAGTTCCTATTAAACAGAATCAGATACCAAATATCAAGTGTCAATAATCAAACCCTGACAACATTTTTTTTAAAACCTGATGGCCATTATAAAATTACTTTAGGCTATATATGAATCTCTGAGAATACTGGAAAAGTTGTTTGGTATCCCGGTGGTGCTAATCAGAGAAACTTGAAAACCAGAGCTCAGTTTGGGAATATTCTACAGCCTACAGCATGCTCCCCTTCTCCCTCCACATGAGTAAAATATCACAGCTCCTCATGAGCCTCAAGCAATTTTTCACTCTATTTTCTCTGCATGGAAAAGGATGTCCCCTTGCTCTGCACTGTCAAAGCATCTGCACTGGGGATTGCCACAAAATCTAGGGAAATCTGAAGATTGAAGTCCCAAGTGACAGTATGGATAAGATATACAGTAATTTGCGCACCCTGGGACCTTTGGGTGAATGATAGATTACAAATACTTTTAAGAAACCAAATCAAATTAAATAATTAAATTCAGCTGCTGGGCATGGAAGCCATTTTTAAGTTTCCACTCAACTAGCAAATTGCAGGAAAAATGTTCTTGGTGGCCACAGTGTTATCAAAATAGGAGCAAACGGAAAGTGCCCAATAAACTCATCCTTTCATACAAAGTCTGCTGTGAGCCAAGATATCAGTGAAAAACTGAGGCATTTCCCCTCCTCACCTCCACTTACATAAGCAAACCTAAGTTTGTCACAATTGCAATGTAGAGCTGCAGCCAATCAGAGCACCCCAAACATAGAGCTGAAGCAAATTTGGTCACACTGCTGAGCATATCTGTGTGACGCTTGTGTTTACAAAAACTTATTTGTTGCATTTGTAGTCTACATTTTAGGTGTTGTCAGAGACTGAGATCTCCTGAGAATAGCTTATTCCTTAGAATGTGGGAAGCCACCAGATTGACCATTGAATTTCACAGGGTGACAAGGCCACTACTCTCAAATGTATTGGCTCTATCATTGAGCTTTGCTTTGACAAATAACAACAGGAGTGATTCTCCATGTTTTTAGCCTTTTAATGTTTTTTCCTCTTTTAATTAAAAATGGATCAAAATGTTCAAAAGCATGGTTGAGTTAAAGTCAATAGTCAATATAAACAGAAGTCATTTCCCTTCTCTTAAAACATCTTTGGCACATGCCATGAAAGTGTAATTTACTGAAATGTAGCTTGTGTACCTTTTCTTTTTTTAAAAAAGAAGCACTGCAAATGCATAGCAAATAGGTATTTTAAAAATGAAGAGCAGAGCAGCTGCCCCCATGAATCTGAGAAAATTGTAATAACTTTGCTTACTACAGGAAGAACTTGGATTTTACATACAATATAAAAGTGTTCTGTGTAAAAGAGCTTTGTGGTGCCATTAGTAACATATGCTTAGCATTTACCATGGCAACTGCTACTTCAGTAACAAGGAGCAAGCTGAGATCTCCTAGAATTTAGCACACAAGTTTTCATCAATTTCCTATATGCCTGTAATGTGTAACTAACGGCTAACTGAATTTTATACTATACACAAAGGAGAAAAATCAGTTTCCAATGAGCTGGAATGTTTTGAAGGCTAAGAGACAGTCCTTCAAAATCAGGTATGTTCCTGAAAGGACCAGCTGCTCATCTTGCCACTGTGGAAAACGGCTTTTGCACATCCTTTCCCAACTTGGTACCCTACAAATGTTTTGGACTCCAACTCCCATCAGCCCCACTGATCCTGCCCAATGGCCAGAGATGATGGGAGTTGTAGCTCAGCAATATCTAGAGAGCACCAGGTTGGGGAAGGTTACCCTAGAGCACAGTTAGCCAATGGGATGTCATCCAGAGAAGAAGCATAGCTCTTAAGGGGGAAGGCTATAGCTCTGGAGTTAGCACATCTCTTATGCATGCAAAAAGTCCCAGGTTCAATGTAATTTCGTTGTCAATATTTGTTTTTAAAAGCATTACTAGTTTTATCTGTGCTTTATTGATGACTGCTTTATGTAAAACAATTTTGTGGATTTTAGCTGTGTTTTATCAATAATTCTATTATGCACATCACTTTGAGAGTTTTGTGATTAAGTGGTTTATGAATCTAAATAAGCAAAAAATAAATCCCTAGCATGCTTAGTGAAGGCTGGAAAAGACTCCTGCCTCAGACCCTAGAGCAGGGGTAGGCAACCTAAGGCCTGGGGGCTGGATGCGGCCCAATCGCCTTCTCAGTCCAGCCTGCGGATGGTCCAGGAATCAGCATGTTCTTACATGAGTAGAATGTGTGCTTTTATTTAAAATGCATCTCTGGGTTATTTGTAGGCATAGGAATTCGTTCATTATTATTATTTTCAAAATCTAGTCCTGCCCATCACATGCTTTGAGAGACGGTGGACTGGCCCATAGCTGAAAAAAGTTGCTGACCCCTGCCCTAGAGGGCCATTGCCAGTCAGGGTCAACAGTATAGAGTTAGAGGGTTCATTGGTCTGACTTACTGTAAGGCAGCTTCCTATGTTCAGATCTTGTTGGACTACAACTTCCATCAAAACCCCAAACTCACAATTCCTTTGTCCCCAAAAAGAGGAGAGAATTTTGGATGCCAGTTTTGCAGAATAGAATTTTCTTTGTTGCTTACCTCAGCTGGGGGCGGGGTCTATCACTAAACCTATTTTGCCACTTGCAAATAGGTTGGGGGATTTGGAGAGGCAATTTTTTTGCTCAGAGCTGCAGAAGTAGTAGTCTGAAGAGGTGGCTTTGCATGGGATGGTTGATCATGTAACAGCTTGCTTGCGGTCATTTCTCTCACAGCACAAGCCTAGGCATATCTACTCTGATGTAGTATGATGACATTTACTCAAAGCTAAATGTTATAGGTGACATGGGTGGCGCTGTGGTCTAAACAATAGAGCCTAGGGCTTGCCGATCGGAAGGTTGGCGATTTAAATTCCCGCGATGGGGTGAGCTCCCCTTGCTTGGCCCCAGCTCCTGCGAACTTAGCAGTTTGAAAGCTCATCAAAGTGCAAGTAGATAAATAGGTACTGCTCTGGCAGGAAGGTAAACGGTGTTTCCGTGTGCTGCTGTGGTTTCACCAGAAGCGGCTTAGTCATGCTGGCCACATGACCCGGAAAAACTGTCTGCGGACAAACATCGGCTCGCTCGAGATGAGCGCTGCAACCCCAGAGTTGTTTGCGCCGGACTTAACTGTCAGGGGTCCTTTATCTTTACCTTTAAATTTTACAAGGTTACAACCTCAATCTCTCTCTTTCCTACATGTGTCTACACCTGCAATAAAGAATATCTAATGCTGTAGGTATCCGTTATACCAGAATGCCTTTCCCCACACTAACTTCAATACTATATGTTTCTAACTTGTACATAAATGAAAACTTTTGTTCCTCTGAGTTAAGAACAGCAAACTTTTTAAACTGGTGGAAATAAAAGCAATGGTGCCCTCTAGTGATTTGCCAAGCACTGAGCAGAGCTGTGTAATAATGCATCCTAGGGAATTTAATCTAGGGCCATAAATGGATTAGAATTTACTGATTTGTTGTATAACAGATAGCAGTACTGTGCAATTCTCACTGCACTGTATCTTTCATAAATTGCAGAATATCATTGTGATCTGTCAATTACAATTACAATATGTCTATATCACAGTCCTGGTTATTCAAATCAGTTCTGAGAACACTTACAAGTGTTAATCTGAAAGATCCCCCCCCCCTCCAAATCCATATATGAAAGGTATTTCACTCCTCATAAATTAAATAAGATATATCAGCTGAATCTATTTTGTTGGAGATGCAGGAAATTAAAAGCGGATTATATCACATTTTCTGGAGGTGCATCAAAATAAGAAATTCTAGGGCAAAGTCCTTAACACAATAAAAAGAATAGACCATATCAAGAAATCCAAAATATTTACTTTTTTGTTTACTAAAAACAAAAGTGAGAGACATAGACTTGCAGCTTGTTTCCAGCTTACTTCTGAGAGCTAAGATATGTATCACACAATTATGGAAAGAAGAAAGACCCCATACATTAAGAGAGTGGATACAGAAGTCCTGGGAAACTGTTTTGTTAACTAAATCTATCTACCAAAGGAAATAATCAATTAAGCAACAAGAAGATAAATACATGAAAAATAGGCACTTAAAAAAAAATACTGGAACACAGAAACAATCTAAAACAATTGTGCTTATGTGGAAATCAGAAGTTGTTCCTGCACTATAAAAAATCATTGTGTGTTAATTTGGGCCTGGCCTCCTCCATCCCAATCCTAAATACTGTACACATGATTTTTAAAGGAGTATTTGTTCATGTGTACACATACATAAATTGGAAGAGGAGAAGTAGTAAAATTATATACAGGAAAGTTGATGGAATTTCAAAGATTCTTAACATAATGATTATTATTTGATTATATTCCATAACTCCAATGTAAACTATATCCAATTCAAATACACTTGTATGAGATTATTTGCAAACCCTATAATTAATGTTTCTTGACTGCACTAGTTTGATTCACTTTCATAATTATCCTAGATGCTTCATAATAATTAAGTATTTAGAATAAGCGGCATATGTAAAATTAAGAGGGTTCATTCCAGAGATTTTGACACCCCTGTAGTGAATGAGACAGTGAGCTGGGTTGCCAAATCTGCTTCTCTAGCCAGCTGGTGGGCTGGACTACAATTTAGATTCCTTGTAGCTATTTAACAAGGTTGGCAATGATGGGGGAGGGACTTTTTTCTTCAGCACATTGAAGATTTCCTGCCCTCAATGAGGATCAGAGAAAACTAGGAAATGATGGCCTTTAAAGATGAAGCCCAGACCTACGAAATAAAAAGGACCAAGTGGATCAAGACATTGGCAAACCCACATGCCCTGATTATTCCTCATCAAAAATGCCTCCCTCATTCCCCAATCCAGTTGATTCCCACCCCTCTCCTGACTAAAACCCATCCAAATACTTTACATTCCCTAACAGTGATGATGGCAATTTTAGTTCTCCTGTTGTGCACCTTTCCCTGATGTCTACCTTTCTGGAGCAGACAAAACAGCACACACTACAGGAATACACAAGACTAGCTCATTGGGATCAGGCCAATAGCCCATCTAATCCATTACTCTGCTCCCAGAGTGGTCAACCAGGTGCCTATGGGATAATGGGAAGCCTGCAAGCAGGACCAGGGTTACTGTCATTCCCAGCAGCTGGCATTCAGGCAAACTGCCTCCAACAATGGCGGCAGAATATCATGCAACTGTGATCCATGAACCCCTTCATTCAGAGGGTCCATGGCATGCCCCTTAAAATACAATTGAAAATCATACAGCATCTTGCTACAACAGGCAGTGTCTGCCAAGAATCTTGGCAATTTTCAAGTGGTCTGTAGAGGAAAGTTTGGGAAACACTGGGTCAGACCATGCTTATTGCAAAAAGATCTCTGTTGCGGCAAGGCATGCAGGGATGAAGGGTCAGACCATGCTTATTGCAAAAAGATCTCTGTTGTGGCAAGGCATGCTGGGATGAAGGAGCAACAGCTGTTTTCCCTCTCGAAATATAAAAGCCAGCAGCAATTTGGCTTTGCCACTAGCATTAACCAGAGCCCAGCAGAGAAGAGAAGCAAAGAAAAATGGAGAGATCTTTATATTAGCAGATCTGAAGTTTAATTCTGATGCACAAGGCACAGAATCTATTGAAGCCAATTCAGGTAGTGATGGGTGCTGGGCATGTTGTTTTTCCCCCTCTGGGACAAAGGTCTGTCATTAGGCAATAAATTGAAAGGTGGTGGTCTTAAACTTTTGGAGCAGCTGCTTTTGATATTCTCTAGTATTCAAAATGTAGCCATGGTGCATATTTATTTGTTTGTTTATTTACTGTCTTTATAAATGGAGCTCAGGGTAGTTAAAGTCACGGTATACAGTCATAAGTGCAGATGTAGCGTATAGGCAACGTACCTTTTGCAACTGCCACATAACATCATTTCCTGGCCAATCCTTCAGTGTAGCAGCACCAATGTTCTGCAGCTCCGTGGCTGTTAGGATTAGGAAGGTGCCTTCATTGTATTGTTTTCCATGTCTGCTAAAAAGGTTTTTAAAGGCAAGCCTATCCGAGACACATAATTTATGATGCCGTAATAGCAGGATTTCCAATTGTGCCTTTAAGGTATGTCTTTTAATTACAGGCTGCCTTGTTGCGCCACAGTCCTGTAGAAAATAACAGATGCCCCATATTTGCACAGAACAATCCAATGCCACAGATTCATAGAAAAAGCCCTTTGTTGTTGTTGCTTTCCAAAATTCTGATCTTGTACGCTGCAGGATCCCAATGGCTTCTAGCAGCTTTCAGCTCAGCGGTCTATTAAACCCCCACCAAGTTGACTTGTGTATGAATCATTTTAAGCACCATTATGTTGATACAGCACAGGGACAAGGCAGCTATTTCATAAAATGTTAATGTTTCAAAGGCAAGCCTGGATAGGGGCTAGAGGAGCTTGTCACTATTGAAAATAATGATTACCATCAGCCTAGGGCAGGGAAGTTTCACACCCAAGAGCCATACTGGGAACCTAGTTACTTATCATCATCAGAAGAGGCCATGGCAAGATTGCCACTTTTTGTTAACGTACCAGGGAAATCTCCCAGTGCATCTCTTGCTAGCTGAGCCCTCCAGTTGACTGGGAGGATAAAAGGGGGCTGATCTTGCCAAGCCAAATTTATGCTTGCTCTGATACAATATCAGGAGCTCATACTGCATCCATTAATTCCTTTTCAGCATCTCTGGACTGCTTTTCAGAGAAAAACCCAGCTGACATAGAACATAAAACATTGCACGACTACATCCTGTTCCACTGCAATGCAGCCATGTTAAACAGCAGTTTCAAACATCTCACAATCCAGTCCAACACCCACATAAAGCTAACTAAGCCACGGGGAAACCATTTTATGCCAAGCGTGCAGAGTCCTTGTCAGACATGCTCAGTCTGAAGAGGGCTTCTAGATGTGCTGATTGCGCTCAAAAATCCTAGCCATCCAGAATCCTGTGTGATCACGGTTCATGATTATGAGGAGGTTTCTACATGTATTAAACCAAAGCGATATCGAGACATTTGCATGTAATGTAAGACAAACCCTCATGTTGGGGTCAGGATTTGCAGGCACAGTCCCTTCTCCCCTCCACCTTTTAAACCACTGGCAAACTGGCCCAGTTCTTCCTGAGATCTAGTGTGTTTTGTGTTTCTGGTCTTGGTCTTCAGTCCTGACTTGTTCAGTTCTGCCTCCTCAGGTTGTGTTTTCTATTTGGTCCCTACTCCTGGCTCGTTCTACCAAGCCTGCCTTGGGTTTCCATTCTGTTCTGGATTGCTCTTTAGTCCTAACTCCTAGTTCTAAGCACAGGAATACAGGGAGCTGCCTTATATGGAGTCAAACCATGGGTCAACCTAGTTCAGCATTGCCATTACTGACTGGAAGCAGCGCTCCAGGGTTTCAGACAACAAGCAGAACTTCCCAGGGATTGGACTTGGGAACTTCTGCATGCAGAACTTATGTTCTACCACTGAGCTATTGGTCTTTCCCTTATATCAGATCAATAGACAACAGAGATACCATTAAAATAAAAAGAAACTATACAGGGATATATATGGCATCAAACCATTTCCTGCCATGGTTTGAAACAAAGGACAGCTGATCAGAACACAGTTGTTCTTTGAATATCCTCACTGTGTGTGTTTTGCTGACAGTTATGAAACTCTACAGGCTCACAATTTGTTTGTTGGTTGGTTGGTTAGTAGCCACAAAAGCTTACATCATAATTAATGTGTTAGTGTTTAGATACCACAATAGGTATTTTGTGTTGCCTTATTTCATGCGTTATTTTCTGGGAGTATGGGGCTCTATTTTGGAAATTGCACCAGCCCCCCCCCCCCTTTAATCTAAATCATAGTTAAAAGTAGACCGAGTTTACTTTTAACTACATGGCAATTCAGCAATTTTCAGTACTCATGGCTGTAGTGTAGATCCACCCTTTTTTGTGACAAAAATGTCCTATATTTAGGTTGAAGAGTCCAGAGAATATCGAAACAGCAACCTCCTTTCCACCATACAGATCTAAACTTACTTGAAATAATTTCAGAAAGTCAAAAAAAAAAAGAGTTTGAAGTAACAGAGAAGAAACTCCTCTGTTTTGCGAACTTATTGCAAAGAACACAAGGTGGCAGCACAGCACTAGCTTTTCCTCTTTTGAATCTATTATTTCAAAGGCCAGCAGAAAAAGAAAGTGCTTTCACTAGGGACAGACAATGTTCAGGGTAACGTTAAACACATGTACGTGCTCAATCTGCACAAGGTATCTAATGTAAATTGCTTTCTTGCAAAGAGCTTAGTGTCTTCTTATACACACACAAAAAATGCCTCTGGCTTAGTTGGGAAACTTGGTTAATTCTTGGCAAGGTGACAGATGCATAGCTTGAAGGAACTTCTTTGTTTATCTTGAGATTATTAGGTTGAAAAAAGACATGCCTGAGCCCTGGGATCAACAGGCAACAATGCCTTGTTTTCTACATAAATATAAAAGTCAGTTTGTCTTGGTTCAAGGCTAATTTTTTCTTTGTGGAATGATTATACTCTGTTTCTGCTTCCAGCTTTCCAAAACTCATAGATATATTGCAAAGCTTTACTAAAATATTTTTTGCTACCAAAGGCACAAAATAAGAGGTTAGAGGATGTTTTGAAATCCACCCTTTCCTGAATCTATGTTATCTTCAGCCTCCCCTCGATTCCCACAGTTAAAGAGAAATTACTGGAACTAAATGATAAGTCCTAATTAATTTGTATTTTGACAACGTATGAAGCTCAACAAGTACTCTGGCAATGGTGCAAAACCTTGGTCCAGGAAATGCTGGTTTTTTACGCTAAAGCACAACTCTGAATGATAATGCTGCTGGAATATTTGGGATTTGTTCAACTGGTCTTAGTCCAAACCAGATTGGAGTGCCCTGTAGGTTACTCATTATCTCCTCACCCTTGAGAACAGTACGGCCAAAACTCTGAGGCTCGTGGGAACGTGATCCTTGACCATAAGCAAGTACCAGCACATGGGACATATAATGTTGGGAAGGTAGTTTTCCCTTACATTTATGATCTGTTTGTAAAAGGAGAGCAAGCAGGCCCTAGGTCACACATTTTCACTGGTGGCCCCAGGGCTGGTAAATAACCTCCCTGAGGAAACTCACTATGTAACTGGACTTCGTAACTGTAAGCATGTTGTGAAAACTTTTTACTCTGCAGCTTGTTGGTGTTTGGTGGAAATATTGCTCTTGTTTGCTGTGTTTTATTTTATTACTCATTAGTGCTGGTTTGATTGTACACTGCCCTGGGTATCATTCTTTCACAGAAATGTTATATATAATATATAGAGAGAAGAGGAGGTTCTGGGGTGATATGATAGCCATGTTCAAATATATAAAAGGATGTCACATAGAGGAGGGAGAAAGGTTGTTTTCTGCTGCTCCAGAGAAGCGGACACGGAGCAATGGTTCCAAACTACAAGAAAGAAGATTCCACCTAAGCATTAGGAAGAACTTCCTGACAGTAAGAGCTGTTTGACAGTGGAATTTGCTGCCAAGGAGTGTGGTGGAGTCTCCTTCTTTGGAGGTCTTTAAGCAGAGGCTTGACAACCATATGTCAGGAGTGCTCTGATGGTGTTTCCTGCTTGGCAGGGGGTTGGACTCGATGGCCCTTGTGGTCTCTTCCAACTCTATGATTCTATGATTCTATGATTTTATATACAGGGCAGACTATCCTGACCAGTAAGGGGGGGGGGAGAGAAGAGGGAGAGAGAGAGAGAGAGATATCTGGGATACATCCACTTGACTCCACTAAGCTCTGCCAGCAGGGTGTGCATCTGAACTACAGTGGCATGGAGGCAGGGAGAGGAAGAGTTGGGCCACCCAAGGATCTGCTGGATCTTAAGCCTGGAGTTGGCACAGCAAAAAAATCAGGGGAGGAGGCTTCTGTCCTGGATGGCATGAGCAGTGTGGCTTTATATATGGCAGTGGCTCCACCATTTTGTTCAGCCCTGCTGCTTGTTGGCCTAGAAGGTAGGATTGCCCCCTTATTGTTCCCTATAACGCTAGATCCCTAAGCAAATACACATCCCTGAGCTTACGTTTAGTGGTGCATCATCAGAACTCGCTATGCATTGGATCCATCTATTTTTTCAGCCTCTAATCTATTTCACTTCTCTTCACTGCGGCACATAACTTGGTGTGAGATTTGGCAGAAAAATAGAACCGCAGCCTAACAGCCAAACTGCCCATTACATGAAGCACACTGTTTAAACTTTCAGTTAGGATCTGCCACTTCATCTCCTTAATGAATGCAGGAGGGCCATGGCAGAATTAACCTCCCTGCTGCACCATTTCCTGCTCCCTCTCTAAAATCAGCCTCCCTCCAGGTGCTCTTTGCACCGTAAGGTATTGATGAAGCAAATAGCACATTCTAGATGTCTTTGTTGGTGGTAAAGAAACTGGAGGGAGGATTTAACCCCCTGACCCCACATGCCACAACCCCATCTAGTCTTGACCCAACCACCCCACCCCCTTTTCTTACAAAGGAGAACAGGCAAGTCATAAACATGTGTTGCACAAGAACTTTATGTAACATGTAGTTTGGCCCTATGATGGCTCTCTAGCGTCATGGCTAACAAAGATGCTGAGGAATGTGTGAGATCTGCAGAGAATTACCCTCAACATCCTCCCATACCTTTAATCCACAGCTGCACTCCAAGAAATATTACCTGTCTGCTCTTGCTTTTCCCCTTGAGTGGGATCCATGTTCTTGGGTATCCCTGGGTTTCTATGCAATAATAATGAAGGAAAGAGGCCTTTCAAAGAGGTCTCCAAGAAGCAAATTGGGAGTTGTAGGAGAGAAAATGGAAATAGAAATATAACAAAATGGATGAGAGTCTCGTGGGTAGGGGTGTGAGAGAGGGAGAGGGGAGGGGTAATGGAGGGAGATATTGAAGGAAGGCTTCAAGAACGAATGTCTACAATGAAGATCTCATCACACTGCTCCAGGGTCCTGCAGGGCTGTTATCCTTTGGAGTTAATGGTGATGGTGGTTGTTTTGTTTTGTTTTGGGTTTGGCTTTTTTGTTGTTGTTTTGTTTTTGCAGTGTGCGATATGCTTTTATCTGTGCCTGCTTGGCAACAATACGTTTTATCTGTTAAGTTAAAATTGATCTTCCCAATGTGCTTGCATTAGTATTTTGAATGCTACAGTTGATATTCCCTTTCCATTTTGGAATCAATACCTTGGGGGGAGGGGGACAAATTCTCCATCGGGAGGGAGACAAATTCTCCATCTCTTTTTGTCTTTCAGAACTTTCGTGTACTGTATGTTTCTGAGGTGCCAGCTAACTGGCTAGGGCTGAGCTTCCTGGATGCTCTTGGGGACAAGAAACACTTTCTGAGGGAGTGGTGGGAGAAGGCAGCCGATGATCATTCCCTCCTGGACCCACTCTTCCCCATCTCTTTGAAAGCCAAGTGGAGAACTGCTTATCTAGGTGGGTGCCAGTGTTGATACTTCCTCTCTTTTTTACATTGTTATTAATGATGTTGCTGTTGGGAGAGCATAGATTGTACAGTAAGCTAGTTAAGCTGATGTAAGCTAGGTCTCATGGCAGCTATCTTAATTGTGGTGTAGGCCTAGCTTGCACATTGTTTGATTGTGTAGCCCAGGGGTGTCTACTCCATAGGCTGTATTTAGCCTAAGTGATATGTGGTGGTCCCCAAGACCTCCAATAATGCAATGTTTATGGTGGCAAAAAGAGAAGGGGGGAACCACTCTGCTATTGACAGGCAAGGTGTGAAAAGGAACCCTCAGAGGTTTTCAGAGTAGTTAAGCCTCAGCATTTGTGGTTGAGAAGCCAATAACAGAGTTGGCTTGAAAATCATAGGTCTGTCACCTGTTGCTAGTTTGGTTTTGATATCCCGCTTTATCACTACCCGAAGGAGTCTCAAAGCAGCTTACATTCTCCTTTCCCTTCCTCCCCCACAACAAACACTCTGTGAGGTGAGTGGGGCTGAGAGACTTCAGAGAAGTGTGACTAGCCCAAGGTCACCCAGCAGCTGCATGTGGAGGAGCGGAGAGGCGAACCCCAGTTCCCCAGATTAGGAGTCTACCGCTCTTAACCACTACACCACACTGGCTCTACTACTGCAGTCACAACAGCTTGTATCAGATACACATCTCAGATAAGCATCCTGCCCCCCTTCCATGGGAAAGCTGTGGCACCGTTTTGTGGGCTGTGATGTGTTACTTCCACTGAGTCCTTCCTGAGGACAGTTTCTTTCTTTTTCTTTTCTTTCTCATGCAGATTTTTTTTTTAACTAGGAGCCATTGAGAAGGGTATATGGGGTGTTGAGAAGGGGTAGTACCTCTGGTGGGGGACCCATTGTGCTCCTTCTGGAGTAGTTTGGTTCCCACCCTGCACTCAACTCTCACCTGTGGCTCCTAGAAGCTGTTAGCATGTGACAGAGGCCACACCCCAGGAAACTGCTCAAACCCTTGTTCAGATAGGGGCTTCCCATGCAGGAGGGGGAAATAATGTGAATAAGTACTACTTCAGAATGAATTACTTGGACCTTGAGCAGTTCCTTGGCTGGAAGGCTCAAGGAGCTAATCAAAAAGCTCATTGGTCTAGAATGGATAGTGAGGGAAGTCAACTCAATATGTGTATGCATGAATTTGTGTGTGTATGAGTACGTGTGGTGAATTTTTATTCCGTGTGTATGCATGCACAAGTTAGAGCAAGTGCATGTTTGGTGGCCCAAACCACTTTGTCCTAGTATGTGGCCATTCTTGAATGCTGCCCTTGGGCTGAAAATATTAACCACACCTGGCCTAAGCTAATCATCAGGCCTAATCATCAGGATTTTAGGCTGTGTACTTCAGTGGAATATTGTAATTCTATAGCTAGATCTGCTCTGTAAGTCAAACTCCCAGTACTTTTGATAGCTTTTGGATGAGACCCATATTGCATAGGGATTGAAACAGCACATAACTATACCAAACAAAAATCAAAGCTATAATTTCCCTCCCTCTTTTTATTTTATTTGATTGTAAACTTATTATGATTGGATCATATCCTTACATCAGTTTGAAAGTCAGCCCTCTTTTCAATTAATATTTTAGAGTAAGTCACCATGGAGTAAATTCTTCTCTTGATCACTGTTACAGGGGAAGGATTCATTCTTCTCTGGGCTTACTAAAACACAATCATCCATTAAAAAGTTATTTGGTTTTGAATTAAGTTACACAGCTCAGGCAGATTCAATAGGTTTATTATGGGAAAGAGAACACATATTGAAGAGTTTGTTGAAATTAAAAACAGACTTCCAGATGAAAATCAATTAACTTTTAATGGTTAAAAAGCTGTTTTGAATAGTTTCAAAAGAATGCAAGACGTATCTTAAAAATTAGAATGAATGTGCATTTTTAGGTAGCTAGTGCTTTCTGTACTGTAACAATAGCTTAAAAATGGCATTTCAAAAACCATAACCACAGAATGCGAGACTGCTTCATATCAAGGCTATTGGTGCACTGTTTGCTGAGAGAGAAAAAAGTTTACAAAAGACATTGAAAGAGCTTTATGTTCTTCTATGGCAAATCTGATATAACTTGGTTGACATATTGTATGCTGAACATGGAGACAAAGATTTAACTGCAGTAGGCTTGCTTGCTCTCAGAGTGGGCAATTGCTTGCACCTGAAAACAAGATTTAAAAATAATCCTAAGCACTGTGTTTGTGGCACCGGAATTGACCCATCAGGATTTTTTCCATAAAAAAGCTTCATCAGAAAGAACTTGAGCCAGTTTTGTGTTGAAAGGCTGATAGAAATCTCGTAGAATTTCCTTTGTGATAGGTAACATGGGGCCCAAATTGCGATCTTCAGGCCTCCTAGTGTTTGATGCAGGACTTTTGGTAATTAGAGCTTCTTCTTTTTCACTTAGAGCACCTGTAGTAAAATTAAGAAAAGGAAAAAGATAACCACAAAATATGCTTGTATAGCTTTCTGTTATGCATTTCCTCAAACATTTCCAAGTTAAGTGACATGAGATGTATAAACGTGGCTTTTGGACATTATAGCTTGTTGTCTGAACAAGAAGCATGACTTCTTAGCAGTGCCTGAAGCGCACACCATCCCTTCTAGTAGGACCAATGGCATGAAATGTTTGCAAGCATTTACTATACAAGATTTTGGTTTTTTAATTGTTGTTCTTTTGTTCTTTTCGGCTGGGAGGTATAAGCAAGATACAGCCCCATGGAATGTAGAGAGGAAGCTTAGCCTTTTCTGTACATGCACCAAAAATCCCCCATGCGCAACTGCTATTGATGCCAATGGAAACTCCACTGCTAGGGCTAATATAGCAGCTTTGGAAAGAACGTATTTGAGGAAGAAGAGCTCTCTGCTGGATAGGCCAAAGGCACATCTAGTCCTGTGCCCTGTTCTCCCAGTAGCAAACCAGATGCTTGTGGAAAGCCTAGAAGCAGGACTTGAGCACAACAACACACTCCCTACTTGTGATTCCCAGAAACTGGTATTCAGAAGCATGCTGTCTCCAACAGTGGAGATAGAACATTGCCATTATGTGCCTTGAAGCTGTCATTAAGGACCTTTTTCAGTGCGACTCCATTAAGTGAGGAAAGGGGTAATTCTCCCCTTCTCTTGCACAATGGCTCTGGTTATGTTCACTGTGGCGTTTGCCCTCCTAGGTGTGTGGCATCATACTGGGTTCATAAGGAAAGGGTTAACCAATTGTAAAATGACTAACCAATGGGAACCCAAGGGGAGGAGTTAGAGTTAGGGTGGTTGAGAAGTCAGTCTGGAGTTAGAGAAGAGACAGAGGGGATAAGTCTGTGGGTTGGGCTAGTCTGATGTGAGAGAGTGAGAGAATCTGTTAAGAGGAGTCAAACAATTGATAATCAGTCAGAAGGTATTAGGAAGGTATAGGCCGGTAAAGAAACTAAAGTTAAATAACTGACAGGAATATTATCTGAGAAACCATAAACTTGTTAATGCTTATAAAATAAACTTGTTTATTTGGTTCAATTTTAACAACTGTCTGGAATCAGTGTTTTACCCGAGAGTAACAGGTTGGTGGCAGTGGGGAAGTGAGCACAGCGGTGGCACAGGGATCAATAGACCGTTAAACGTCCAGGGACCCTGTGTGATCGCCACATTCACTTACATTCCCACTCTCATACTATTTAAGGAAGGGAATTCATGCATATTGAATGCTTGCATGCATTTAACCTCAGAACATTGTTTGCCCCTTAGGAGCATGAGCTTGAGATGCAGAAATAGGGGTTCTAGCCATTTTGTCCTACTCGAGAGTAGGCCTATTGAAAAGAATGGAGATAATTAACTTTGGGCCTTTAATTTCAGTAACACTGAATAGAACTTAATTGGATACAACCCTGGGTATGTTGGTGCAAAGGGACAATGTGAAATCATGAAGAGTGTGACTCCTGTTCCACTTGCAAGCTGTAGTGTACAAGCCATTCTAAGTAAATATGTGTTCTTTTCTTTCTTTACACAATGTAAAAATAATAATTCCCTGCTGGTGCTGGATCGTTCTAGCTCGACACCCTAATTCCCGCATATTAATACAAGTTTAATGCAACTGTTCTACTCCAGGTTATGTTCTGTAGCATTTAGACAGTTTTTAAATACCTAAAAGTTAACTGCATTTAAAACATAAGATGATTCCGTCCTCCATGTATCACTTAAATCATTTTGCATCGTAAGCAGCATGAATTGTTCATCTATTTTTAAAATGTCTAAACCAACCTTCATCCAAACAGAATAAATCCTTATGGCTGATTGTTTTCTTGGAACAATTTAGCATAAAATAATCATGAATGTACATTCTTTCTCCTTTTTTCTAAAAAGTTATCCTCTTATGATGGAGCTCCTGATGTCAGGAAGCCTTTATGTCACTCATGCATAGAGGTCCAGCACACCCTCATGCAAAAATGATAGCAATTCACTTTTGAAATATTCTACATGCTGCAAACTTTTGATGATCTAAAGCAGAGGTAGGCCACTTTGACATCTGGGTGGAGCTGAATACAAGCCCAGGAATCAGCTCCACTTGGGAGCAGTTCCCAGCAGGACTTGCATCTGGTGCCATTTAAACAAAAAACACCAAACCCCAAGTCCCATTTGTAGGGGAACAATTGGAACCACACTCGAATGCTCCCAATTGTTCCTTTGCAGCTGCAGCTTTCCCTTACCCACAGATGACAGCAGGTGGACACAGCGAAAGAAAAAATGGCCTCATGGGACAAATTAGAATCCCTGGTGGGCCTAATTTAGCCTGTGGGCCACGGTTCCCCATGCCTGATTCCCAAGCCTGACCTAAGGCTGCTATTTAGCATAGCAGCTCATGTTGATCAGTTTCCACATAGAAATGGTTCACTGAAGGCCATCTTTGATAGAGATAATCACTAAATTGCTCCATATGGAGGGGGGGGGAGTGTGCAGCCATAACTTGATGCAACTGCACTACTTCATAGGTCTGTACATCTCCCAGTTCTTACAATGAACATGCAACATTCTTAAATGCAATATTCTTATACTATCTGTATAGGAAAGCATGTGGCAAGTGACCCAAAGGTAACATGAACCTGTGGATTAAAATTAATTTAAAACAGCATATCTCTTGGTTAAAAGACAAAGAATGGCTAAATTTAAGCAACTTGTTTTTCTTTAAGTTTGAATATATGTGAGCTAACTACAGAGCAATTACCTGGGACTGTCTGAGAGCAGATTTAGGAAGGGGGCTGAAGCTGAAGCCTTAGAAAAACAGGGCAAATGCATTAAATGTGCTTTAATCAGAAAGGTCAGAAAATTTCCTACCTAAATCCAGAAACTGGAACACCATGTGCATAGTAAACTTAACGTTGGATGCATGATCCTCCAAGCGGAGAACTAGTATTTGATCTTTATTAAAAACTGTCAGCCAGTCCAAGAGAAAAACAACATACAGACCAACCTGGAGCCTTACCTAAAAGAATGAAAAACAAATTATTGTTTTAAGAAAACACTCCAAATGAATTGGCCATGGCAGACAACAATGTGAGATTATGCAAGGCATAGGTTTATTGCAGGAATGTGACATACTCGTGGGTCACCATATGTGCTATAGCAGAGCACTCCCATTCCCGAAATTAGACTTTGGAAAGTTAACTTCTTACCTCCGCCTCTGCACCCATATTAGGCTTGAAAAACAGCAAAAAACATTTTTAAAGCCTAAATGGAGACGGGGAGAAAGTGAGTGTGCATGTGTTGTGCATACTTGCAGGGCTCATGTGTACAGCTGCAGCACTTCCATTGTACCCACAACAGTTTATCTGGTTTGCAAGTGTGCCCATGGACACAGAAAAGTTGGCAACCCTGGCCTACATGCATCAGGGAAGCCCAGCGGGGAGGTGATACTTCTCCCTCAGCTGTTATGCTGCCCTCTGATACTGGAGGCAGCATGCAGCCACCATGGCAAACAGCCATTGGATTTGTCTAATCCCCTTTGAAAGCCATATCTTGTGGCAGCAATTTTTTTATCTTAAGTATGCATTGTGTGAAGAAGTACTTCTGACTTTTCAACATTCAGCTTCATTGGATAATCTCTTGTTCTAGACCAATGTTCTGAGCAAAGTAGAAAAATACCCCCATTTTCATTTTCACTGTGCCGGGCATAATTCTATACACCTCTATCATGTTCCCCTTTACTTCCCTTTCCCTCCAGACTACAAAGACCCAAATGCTGTAAAGGTTCCTCACAGGGGAGAAAGGGGATAGTACATGAATGCACCCATTAATGCTCTAGCTGGGTGCTCACTTGATGGAATGCTTCTTTCTTACCAAAGATAAGCAGTTAAATCCCCAATTTAGAAGAAGATCCAGCCTTTTGTCTTCTATGTGGATGGATTTATTTTTAAGCAGAAAGACTTTGTCATATGAAGCACCAGATTCAAACACAAGTTCATGAAGATAGTGGGGGTTTTCTGGTAGTTTTTTTCCCATTCTGTAATGTATTTATTACATATTCTAATATGTGATAATACCAGCTTCATGAAATTCTATTGTCTAAGAACCATATCAAGTGAGAACTGAAATGTACGTACGGGCATGGCATTGTTAATGGTGTTGTTGTACACACAGGCTCTCAAGGAGTAATCTGCCAGGCAATTTTCAAAGAGCTGCAGTGATTCAGCCACTTTTTCATGGAAGTCTTCTACAGATTTGTTAGCATTTGCAAAGTAAAGATAATCAGAATACAATCTGTAAGTGAAATAACACAGGAACAATTGAAGCACAATTGCAGCTAAGCCATCCAACATCATCATCATAGTAATAAACCAATAGCTATTGTCCAGGCAAGAAAAGAAAAGAAAAGAAAAGAAAAGAAAAGAAAAGAAAAGAAAAGGAAGAGTGCTATTTGTATAGTAAGGCTGTGCTTTAATTTCTTGTTTATTCCAGCAGAAGTCTCACAGCTCCATTCCAAAGAAAATTAAACTGAAATGCCAGGCTGATCCAAGTTGCCTATCTGGCAAAGGAATCCTACAAATACCTCACTTTAGTGGAGTGTACGTACTTCCCAAACATCTTCCCACCATCTCTTTGTCATGCCAGGGGTGCCAGATGAGAAAAAATATTACAGGAACAAGATCTAATAATAATAGTATTACTTGTCTTCTCTTTGCTAACTTACCATTTTATCTCTCAAACTAGCCATATGAACCACACGATTCAGATCTTGACCCCATACTGCTCCTTGCAGACTATATTCCTTGCTGCTCTTATCCATTCTTGTAGCTTTTGCTACCACTTTTCTATTGATTATCCCAGTCGCATGGCCACTCTCATTAGTCTTGCTTGCTTATTAGTCACTCCTTTCTTTGATTCCCCATCTTCAGTTATCTTACTCTCAAGCCTCCCTCACCTCCAAATACCCTTCCTTCAGGGTCTTCTTTTCCAGTCCAGTGTCCACCGAACACTCTTTTTCAGCCACCTCTCCTCTGGTCTCACTATCTGTTGATTCCCTCCTGCTGTGGCCCCTTCCCTGACCTGTGCCTGCTACACAAAGTCACACTCATCCCTAGGAACCACTTTGACCTTGGAATTCTGTTACACTTTACTTCAGCCCGCTGTCATCTTTTGTTTTAAAAGATGTTTTAAGGTAAAACACCTGCTAGCAGCTTCAAGCTTGTTTACTTTGAAAGATATTCCTACTTCCTTTCATGTGACGAATAAAAACTCTATTGATTTTCATGAGAAGGAGGAAAAGAGAGTGCAGCAGAGATGTCAGAACAGCCAGAGGTGGGAAAGGAGGGTCTCACTAACTGCTGTGTCTCTGTGTGGTATGTTATAACAACAGAGCCATGTACGAATGGGAAGCTCTGTCTGTAGGTGTAATGAAAACAAACAGAAAAATGTGCCACTCCCAGCTTATATTTCACTGACAATACAGCCGTGCTGAATATTTGGCTGTGCTTAATATTTTGCTGCCTTAGGCAGCCGCCTGTTTTACTGTGCATGAAATAGTTGGCTGTGAAACTGGAAGATATGAGAAAAACAGGAAGGATGGAGCCAGCCGATTCATTAAATGCGGCACTTTGAAACATAAACATTCCCCCCCTCACTTTCCCTGCAGAAATGTGTGTGTAGAAGAAGGTTAGAGCTCACTAAAAGGTGAAGTTTGCAATTTCTGCCTTGAGTAACATCAGTGCTAGGTAATAGCGCTTGCTATCTAGGTTAGGCAGGCGAGAAGGTGGCCAAGAAAGTGAGCCAAAAGGATGGCTGGCATATGCGGCTCATTTAGATGGCTCTTTCTTGCCAACACCATTTAATCACATTCTCTAGATCAGAGGTGGGGAACCTGTGGCCATCCAGATGTTGATGGGCTACCAATCATGCTGGCTAGGGCTAATGGGAGTTGTGGTTTAACAAGATCTGGAGGACTGCAGTTTCTCTATGCTTGCTGAAGATTGCAGGAAAGTTAAACAGATAAAAATAAACAACATATCCATATCCACAACAATACATATCCATTCCAAAATAGAACACGAGTATGAAATTCTGTCTCAGAATTAAAATCAAATCTTATAGGAGGGCATCAGCTTTCTGTACTTACATAACGATGAAGTTACCCCCTAGAGTTTAGGATCAAGAAATAAGAATTGCAACTAAAGCTAGTCATAATTGTGATAGGGCGGAAATTACTTTAACATCTGGGATAATTTGGACATATGGCAACCCGTGCTGGGAGTGTCATTTAAAAATAGCTCAAAAACTTCAAAAAAAATTGGGGGGGGGGGGGGGGAGCTTAACAACTTTCCTGTCCGGATTTTCACTTTCTGAAATATGGTAACCCTAAATTTATATTACTATTATGCAATGCTAATCTTTGCACTTAAGCAAAATATTAGCTGTTATGGGTTTATCTTGATATCAAGGGACATTCCTCAAAAAACTGGGGATCTATCATTCATTTTTATTATAATCAACTTCAAATATGTTTCTCTCTGTGTGCTTTCTGTTGTTATCACTTGTCTGAATATTAGCAGAACTATGCCCAGCACAGTATGCTCTGTCAATGGTCTATCAGTTATATATTTTAGTGAATTGTTTTTGTTGTAAAAAAGTATATCTTAAAAGACCAATCAGATTCTTATAACCAATTTTCCCATTACAGGAAACTCATGCCTATATCTTGGTTAAGTACAATGACCTTTAGAAAGGGTCTTATCTCCTTCTCCAAACCCCTTAACTGAAATCAATCTCCTTTCTGATGACCTTTTCCTGAATAGTCTGTTTATGTATGTGTGTCACAACAGAATCCTATATATATGTCTACTCAAAATTAAGTCTCAGAGATCAGTGGGACATACTCCCAGGTAAGTATGGATTAAGATTGCAGCCTTAGTTTCTCTTGGTAGAACATTTCTCCAAAGAGGGAATGAAATTGATTTTCCCAAGAGTTGTTAGAGATACATATGTCATGTTTGTATGTCCAGATAAAATACAGTTTATGCACAAGCCTTGAGCTCTCAAAACTCCCCTCCCTCTGCATGGCCAAGAGGGGGACTTTGCAAGATTTTGCTGAACTAGGGAACCTGGTTCACATTGACTATGGTTTATTGAAGCAGTACAGCTTCAGAAACCAAGGTTACAACTTCCTATGTTTTTGAGACGTACCATGATTAGAGTTATACCACAGTCCCTGCCTCAGAGAAAAGGTTAAAACTGTTAGCCAACTAAAGGGTTTATTAAAATGAAAAGCTTAGGAAGTCCTTCTCCCAGATGCAGGGGAAAAGAGATGGGAGTGTGCAAGTCTGAAGCACACCCTACACAGTTTAGTGATTAAACTATGATACAGCAAGGGAACTCCATGTAGACAGTGGAGTGTCCACAAACTCCTTGTCAGGAGATTCTTATATTCTAATGAAATCTGTATAAGTTGTAGGATATTTCCTTGTTTATTTATTTTGCTTTGTGGGACATCTTTATAAAAACCAAATCTTTGCTGATGATGATTTCAGCTGCTCTTGCTACTTATGGCTCACTTGATGCTGTTACCGGCTGCCATAATCTATCACAATTAAGTGTAGGTGCACATGACTGCCTCTTCATCAGAAAAGATTGCAGAGGAAATGGAACCTAGCATAAAAAGTGGAACCATTTCTTTCAAGCACAGTTCCATATTTCAATTCTATCAGCATAAATACTTGGTTCTTGATGTGTTCCCTATGTTAACAATTTTGCGGAAGCTGTTTAATGATAGCAAAAATGAAAGGCTGAACCAGGCTTTAAATAAATGTTCACGGGTGGTCACATGGGCCTGCAGCTCTCAACAGTGTGACTGTTCCTCTTCCCTCTGTGTTGTCATGGTACAGAAATGTGTTTTTCCACAACTAAGGAAACATGCAGCTGCATGGTAGCTGCCTGCTTGTCTCTCTAATACCAGAAGGAAAAGAGAAGGAAAACAAAGGCATTGGAAAGAAAAAGTGAGTGAGCAGGCATGCCATAACACAACAGTCACATGAAGTGCTAGGGCAGCAGAAGAGCAACTGCAAGTTCAGCTGCCGTAGTGTTCTGTTGCATTCCTAAATTTAAACTATTAAATAAATTGCTGTATGAATCCCCTTGTTCGTGCAGATTCTAGGAAAGGAAAATATGTGCACTGCAGCTACTGCTGGAATATTAAGGGGAATAGCACAAATGAGGAATATCTAGGCATTACCACAACCATGGCCATTGTATTCTCTTCCAGCACCCAAGATAACTCAGATTCTCTTTTGGCCAAATACTAATATCTCTGAAGATATTTTACAGCTGAGCTACGTGATCCATCATTATAGAATTCCATGGCTCAAAATGACTGGAAGTCAATTAGTTTACAGGGGGAAGCAATGCTGTATATCAGTGCACATCTTTTCTAGACATAAAACACACATTTAACTCCAGTCCAGTTTAGGACTCTTAGTTTTTCTTTCTCCATCGCTACAGCATTCCTCTAAAGAAAACCTCCAAACAATTAAATAAATAGTAACAATAATATTGATGTAACCTCCCTTAGGTTAGGATGAAACCAGCATGTGGGTCTTTACTCCACCCATCAAATATTTACATTATGGCAAGGCAGAGTTATGCTATTTGGCTGTCAGGAATAAAGAATTTGCAATTCAGCAGTACATATAGGGTTAGATTTATCCCGTGGTGGGAGAAAAAGCACAATCTATTGTAATGGAAACTGTATCCATTACAAGTGGACAAAATTGGTATCTCCCAAGTTAAGGGGTATATTACGATATGAGACAGACACTAAAGCAACAGCTGGTGAATATTAGAGTCATATTGCAGAGCATTTCCAGATCATTTACAGAAGAAAGCCACTTCATCCAGCTCTCTTGCATACAATTACCATCTGTTAACATTCAGAGGCCACAAAATATATTTATCAAGTCAACAGTGCACTGTCTGCCATGCAGGGGGCCATGAGGTGACTTGGGCAATGGGGAGCACTACTGTTGACAGCTCTTATTCTATATAGTGCTATTGATGAGAATAGAATTCTAATGAGGAAAACATTCACATCAGGCGGTAGTGTGTTTTCCCTATGACTATCTTTCAAAAAAGAAAAAAGAAATTAAAAGCCAATTTACATTCTGATATTTGATTTTTATATATGTGGCCATGATGCAGGAAATGCTGATGGCACTGGAAACTGATTTACCACTTTTTCTCCAATTTTGTAAAAATGACTAATCTGGAAAGAGGCTGAGCCTATGGACACAAATCAAATGAGACAAGGCAAACAGTCTATGAGCCTGATCAGATTTTACTTCCTCCCCTACTTCCCACTGTACCTCCTTTTCACAGGGGGGAAATGAATGAACCATAAGTTCATCCATTTATTTGAATATGGCATGACTAAAACTTCTTACAAGGAATTTAATGTCACAATAAGCCAGTTTAAGATTTACATCTTCCCTTGTGTGAGGAAAAGAACATGTGATCTTGCATGAATCCACAGCTCTCCCTAAGTATAAGCTGATCAGAAGCAGCATATGAACGGAACCTTTAAATAGGGATAAAAGTTATCATTTCCCTACAAAAATAATCTCATTCCTAAATTCCACTAGTTGCTATTTTCAACCAGTGGTGCAAGTAATTATAGCCTCTTTAATAGTTTTATACCCCGACTCCCCTTCTCTTTAGATGCTAATGTGTATTACTTCACAAATGTGGTAAGCTAGCCCTCCTATATATAGAGTTTCTCTTGTTCAGTCTGCTGAGTTTGACCTTCCAGCTGTGTTCTAACCAGCACCACTGTGTTAGAGATGAACAAAAATCCCCATGTTCCACTTGAAAATCATTTGAGTTTTCCAAGCATTTCCACTGAGAACATTTTATTTTCAAGTACTCGCAAAAGCCTTCGAGCTTTTGTGAATGCTTGAAAATAAAATGTTCACAAAAATCCAATGTGCCCATTGAACTCAATACAGACATGATGCCTCCATTAGTTTTAATAGACAGATTGAAACCTGTTGTGTACCGCAAAATGGCAGATGAAGGACAAAAAGTGATAACAGCTGGGAGCAGCTCCTGCTTGAAATCATGGAGAGGTGTTATCAGTCGCTGTCAACAAGACTGAGCTAGATGGACCAGCGGTCTGATATGTTAATGTCTCAACAGGCAGATATGAACCTGTGGCATTCTCTCAAACACCTGGCAGGAGGGCAACAAGCAGTGCACTATCTAAGAAACTTTAGGACTCTTCCTTGGGAACTGAAGCCAGCACATTAAAGCCTTGGGGAAGAGGGGAACAGAACTGATGCAGGAGACTCGCTCAAGTCACCTTAGAGAAAAGCCTATCTTTGCAGCAGCAGAATAAGATTCTGATCTTGCAACTGTAGTATTCTCATTGCACAAAAGTAAGCAACAGTGGTATTGCAGTGGTAGGGAAGCCTGCTTGTTTCTTTTTAAATACAAAAAGGGGAGATATGTGCCATGAGACTTGTGGGAGACAACTATGTGCTCCCTTGCAACACTTTTTCTTTTCAAGGATTGCACAAATGCCTGTATAGCATTGTGGTAGGAATGGAGAAGGCATGGAAATCATAGCTGACAGAACCAAGAAAAAGAACCACAAATACAAATACACCTTAGAGTTGGGGGTCCTAAACTATGGTCCATAAACTTCACCCAGGTGGTCTGTGGATTTGCAGTTGAAGATGACATATTCATCACATTAAATGTAAGTATTGATTTTTGAATTGTACTTTTATTGCTTCTTTTGTTTCACATTTTGCATTTTTATTCTATTACAATCTGAATCCTATGGCATTCAAACTGCAATACAATGAAGTACAACATATGAGAAAAAAGAGCAATAAAAATACAATTAAGAATCATATAGCATCTAGCACAGCACATTTCAATTGCTACAACAGGCAGAAAAAATAATTAAGTGATCCACCAAGACCCTGGGCAATCTTCAAGGGGTCCACGGGGTGGAGTGTGGACAGTTTGGAAACCACTGCCTTTGAGTGCATAAGCTCACATCAAAAGATGTGGCTGAGTATTACAGAAGATATTTTCCCTTACTATCCTTGCCTGGGGCCTGCAGAGCAACATATATTGCTTTCCAATATATGCTGCTAGCCTCTGCCTAAAATATACACAAAAGAAGAAAAGAACTGAGCATGCCTTTAGTAAACTGAGGAAACTTAAATATTTCCAGGAAACAAATGTTATTACTTCAAGCTAGAAATAAGCAATACTTTGACCAAAAAACCAATGGAATAACAGGTGGGGGTTGGGAACCGAAATTCAGCTGTCCTGCATTCCTCAGATGTCCAAAGTTCTTTGTAGTTTCACCTCTTTCTGCCATAACAGTAAAAGGATGAAAGTCATGGAATCCACTCCTAATAATGATTTATATACTCAGAGGAATGGCTGTTTGAAATTTAAAGCTTTGTTCTGATTTATCCCAAACTAATTATAAAAAGCAGACCTCAGCACTAGTGGGCCTTGCCAGGATGTAAGAGCACCAAACACCAATGCCAAGCCTGGATGTGGTGACCTTAATATAATATTACTATTATCTGTCATTTTACATATGATGAGAAGTCTTTTGAATATAGTTAATGAGAGCTTAACCATATCATCAAGCCTTTTTTACTTAAATCCTTAGGAAAAGACGGTGCTATATTGTTCCATAAAACTGTCTGTACCTGTTGCCATGGGTTCTTTCAGGAGGAAGAGCAGGACAGAAATGTTACGAATAAATAATAATAGAATACCATGTGACTGTTGAAATAAATCACTTTACCATTTTAAAAAGAGAGAATTGGACCATGCAATACAAGAAGAAGAAGAAGAGTTTGGATTTGATATCCCGCCTTTCACTCCCTTTAAGGAGTCTCAAAGCGGCTAACATTCTCCTTTCCCTTCCTCCCCCACAACAAACACTCTGTGAGGTGAGTGGGGCTGAGAGACTTCAGAGAAGTGTGACTAGCCCAAGGTCACCCAGCAGCTGCATGTGGAGGAGCGGAGACGCGAACCCGGTTCCCCAGATTACGAGACTACCGCTCTTAACCACTACACCACACTGGCTCACAAGGCAAACAAGTCCTTATATCTCACCAAAAACAGGGATATTAAGAAGCCGGTGGAATCCTGTGAAGAGGGTTAAAATATTTATTCCCATATTACTGCTAAGGAGTACATGTCAGCAAAGCCTGAAGAACTGTGTTTCCTTTTCTTTCACTACAACTTGGAGTGGACTCTTGACCAAGGTACACACTACCTTGGGCAGGGGAGGAAAACCTGTTGACCTTTATTTCCATGCCTTATAGCAGATGGGATACATTTGCCTTTTTCACACTGAAATTGCCCTAAGCAACTGGGATCTCCACACAGTTCTCGGTTTCCATAGTTACCTGCATTTCTGCTAATGTCAACAAGATGAAAGATTATCTGTTATGGGAGTTTTACTTGTTCAATTTTACAACTCGTATCAGTTCAGATTGCATACTGTATTAACTCTTTCCCAGATCATGCTCAAGAATTAAAGGCATTCAAAGTTTCTCCAATATATGGAAATCAGGATTGAAAATGTGATTAATTAATTCAGAATGGGAAGTCAAAGCTACCGGAGACTGTAATTCACCTTATTCTAAACACTAAGCAAAACAAGGAACATTCGTCCTTTGGTCCAGGGCTACATGCTACATGCCAGTGGTGGGTGTGGCTACTCCACCCTCTCGCATGCACACACACATCTTCCTAAGGTAAGCTAAATGAATTAGCTGACAGGGAGAGGCAGGTGTCTTACTGCGCCCCTCATCAAATGATTAATCTGATAGTGAGGGGGCAATTTGCATCAGGGCTGGGTGGAGAGGTTCAAACCTCTCTGCCCTTTGTCGTACCATGTCTACTTTAAATTTTCTTTTCTGTATTGCTGTCACCAATGTTGTTGAAGTCTTGGGGGATTGCATCAGGCTACTGGGCTACAGGTAAGCCATCTCTCTTCTAGAGCTTCCTAAAGAATCCATTTCTACACTAAAAACACTATAGCTTTCCAGATTGTATTAGCCATATTAAAAACAAGTTTTTTTAAAAAACAATGGATTCAATGATGTGGTACGAGTGTTTATGGAGTCCAGTTGCGGTGGTGAGTTATGCTGCTCTCAACTTACCAATTTTGAGGGCAGCTGTCAACCATCCATGAGAACAAATAAAAAGAATAAAATACATTTCTTTGATACTATGTAAATATTGCTTGCTAACCTTTCAACAGGATCCCTAAGCATAACAATCAGCTTTGCATTTGGCTGGAAGGCATGGATGAAGTCCTGTATTAAGAATGGAGGCTCCCCTTCTGTACTGTTTTCATAGAAGAAAATCCAAGCGTTGTTGTCCCACATTGTCGAAGCACTCGCCTCTCCTAGGAATGACAAAAAGCTGCAGATCAGTGTCACTCTAGATGACTGGCTCATTCTGAGCACTGTTGTAAATGCAGAGCAGGACCAGAACATTTAATGAAATATGCTAGGTCACTTCCTATTATTGGCTATGGCAGCCAAAAATACACTTCTTAATAGTTGAGGGAGTTGGGTATGTCTTGGGCAGAGACTGAAAGGAAATACAATTGAGATTCCTGCATTGTAGGGAGTTGGATTGCATGATCCTCGGGATCCCTTCCAACTCTACAATTCTATGATCTTCAAATATCTGAAGGGCTACCACATGGAAGAGGGGGCAAGCTTATTGTCCACTGTTCCTGAGGGTAGGGCCCAAACCAATGGATTCAAATTACAAGGTGATTCTGACTAATCATTAGGAAGAACTTTCTGACAGTAAGAGCTATTCAATAGTGGGACAGACAACTTGAAAGGTAATGGACGCTCTTTCAAAGGAGGTTTTTAAACAAAGGTTGGATGGCCTTCTGTCACAGATTCTTTAGCTATTATTTCTGCATTTCAGGGGGTTAGATTAGATAACCCCTTGACTTCCCATCCAACTCAGAAATTCCATGATTCTATTGTTTCATCATCTCTCTCCCCCACCCCATAGCACCACAACATGAATTAATGTTTGTGAGGAGGAATCTATATTTAACCCATGATGAATTAAATGCTGCTGCATTTATATATCAAATGAGAACAGCACATTCCAAAATATACCAATTTTTCATAGACGCTAAAAGCATACAACATATGATGAAACTGCCTACTTTCATTAAAAATGGCTCTTTAATGTCCTTAGCCAGAGATTAATGGGAAAAAATCATGTTGTGCTTTCATAAACCATTCTGGTAAATTTATCATAATAAGGATCAAAAATAAATAAACCCTGTCTAAAATGCCTGGAGCTGCAAGGGTAATGTCTTGTGTGGGGCTTCTGAAACCTCCATGGCTTCATCTGGCAATATAATTACAACCCAATAAAGATTTGATTCAGAGATGTTTTTGATTGTAAAATTACTTTCCCTGGTAAAGTTAGAGGGATGTTTATAGTTTTAATTATATCTCTCCTTTTTAATCATTTGACGTTTAATAATGTGGCTCCCTAAGAAAATCTCAGATTTTCATATTTCCTATAGATGGATTCTTGACTAAATTGTATTTTTAACAAGGTAATAAAAAAAGTTCATTATAATGAGCATATTAATTCAGATGATTTCCTGTAAACTTTATTAAGAAGAGGCCATGTAAACATTTTCCTTAAGAAAAAGTTCAGCTCCTTGCAAAGGCAATTGCTCAAAAAAAGTACATTAGCCGTTTGAATTAGCATTCTTTCCCTTACAAGAGACCGATAAAATAAAAAATGTAGCTTGTATGTGTCCTTGATAATAAAAGAACAGAAAGAGCACTTGAGGCACAATATTTGTTTATAGAAAGAGCAGTGAACCTGCTCATATCACAACAAAATAATGAGGCCTAATAGCTTCTTGATTTAAAAAGTCAGGATATGTCAATAATGTCATAATAACTTTCGTAGGTCACAACAGCTTAGACTTTCCCCAGTCTCAGTAGACAGTAGAATAAATTGGTCCCTTGAAGGAAATCCAACCTATCCCATCTCTTATGCCTAGCAAATGTTTATTGTCACTATATTTGGTTCCTTTATGTAACTAAACAGCAGCACAGCAGGCAGAAATTACAGGTGGAGGTTCCTATTAACATCACATCTCCATCCCATGAAAAGTTTTATTTCCTAAAGTTTCCCAAGGCATTTGTGGAGTCTGAGCAGACTTTGTTTCCGACCTGCTGATGCCACACTTACAACTATCCTGCGCTGCCTTCCAAAAAAACAAAGTGCTGTTGCTGAATTAGGGTGACCAGATGCAAAAGAGGAAACCTGTGCCTTTAGCATTGTGTAGAAACAGATATTTCAGGAGGTATAGCTTCTCATGCAAACTACACCACCTGAAATTGCCTCTCCTACCCAACCATTAAAGGTGTAAGGACTCTGTCCTCTTTGGCATCTGGTCAACCCTGCACTGAATGGATCCTAAGGGAAACAATAGAGCTAAAGTCCCATATACGTTATCTCATATATTCTTCCATGCCCATCAAGTTAATCAGATTGCTTATTTGCTTCATATGATGTCATTTGCTGTGGTTAAATCAGTGGGACATAGTGATGGAATGCATCTAGATTTCACTAGCAAGTGAAGGTATTTTTTCCCCACAAAGTTTTTGCCTGATTCTGCATGTTTGTGTTTCTTTGTAGTTATTTTTTATTTTAGATGGACAGCATGCTGCATTGAACACTATATTGTTGCCAAGGTGCTATAAAGTGTTATAAATAACTCAATAATATTAATGCATTTTTAAACAGCCTCTATTTACACTGAAAACAAGGTGCAGATTTATAATGCTCTTCTTTTCAGACTCAACTTTTCATTACTAGTTGAAGGCACACTTTCATGATGTTGTAAAGCTTGCATTACCCTTTTGCCAACAGAAGTTGTTCTAATAAAATGCCTTATCCACATTTTTGCTATCGTATACTTAGCTTACATTGCTAAGATACAGAGGAGATCAGTGAACTCTTATCTTAGTACAGATAACTACCGATGTTATTAAAGCAAGTCTCATACCAGCAACATAAACCCCTATAAGCAGTAGTTTCTGTACCAATAATTATCTTGTTGAAGTCTTTTGCAGTGTCCCCCTGCAACACACTCTGAATCTGATGAGCAGCCAAGTCAAACAAGTCCAGGTAATCTTCCACTGGGTAGCGATCATGAAATCCATCCCTCAGACGAATTATCCCTGAAAGCAAAAATAAATAAATAAAGTAAGCCTGGAATCTACAGTGGTATAGTAGAGATGTTTACTGCTCTGCCTTTTGGACTATTTGGTGGAAGACCCTGTTCAAATAGCATAATCATAAATAAGATACGATAGTTATTCAATTATACTGATGGTTCAACAAGGAAGTAACATGAATAACTATTTTCTTGCATGGTAGCTGCAGCAGGAATACTGCTTGCATAGAAACAGAGCTCTCAAATAACACCTGGTATTGAATTAGTGGACACATAACATTTGGGAATTTCTTTTAATGAAGTCAAAAGAACCAGGACAGAGACAAAATGGCAATATAGCAAACTGGATCTGATGTGGTTAAGTACCATAAAAAAAACTTATTTTCTCCAAATTATCAACTACTGCTGTGAAATGTTCTGAAATTTAAAGAACTTATTTATTCTCAGTAAATCAATCTCATTTTGTTTTTCAACTTACTTTATAAACACTGTATTCTATTATTTTTTCAAGTTCTTTTTTATTGTAAAATTAACAGTAATAAAAAAATGTCCAAAACCCTAAATAAATAAGTATATGATAAAAAGAGTCAAAATGGTTGCATGATTAATTTCTACATAATCTATTCCATGTAGCAAGTTCTTTGTAGTCTACATGTACATGAACATGAATAAATTTTTCCTATTTTTTCTTTAAGCCACCTTGAGTTCCTGTCAGGGAAAAAGGCAGCACTACAAATAAATATATAATTACAATTATACATATGTGTATATAAATACGGACATTGATAATTGTGTATTTATTTCACATGAGTGTAAATACTATTTACATCCTGGCCACATAGTAACAGAAGCCACCTTGGTGCTTGCTAGGGAAGCTCTTAGTGACAAATCTAAATGGTGTAACCTTATGAAGAAGACCACAGGATGACATTAAATAAGGAAGTGCTAATTAGCATGGACTTAACCGTCCAGGGGTCCTTTACCTTTAACCTTTGTATTATAGAACCGGCCCAGTAAGCCAGAAGCAGACAGAGCACAAGGAAGGTCCAATATAATATTTTTGGAAGATCCCTATAAAAGGAATCTCTTTCTCTTCCTAGATTATGGTTGTTCCATTAGGCAGAAAAGTGCACGAGAGCCATGAGTCAAAGAAGTCAAAGAAATGAATGAATAAGGAGATATGAATAGGTCAGAGCAAACTACAAAGACTTCAGAGCAAAGAACCGGGAAATGCAACCAAGAGAATTATGTAGAAGGCCCACAGTATTCTAGTTTTAAACAGGTATTTATTATAATGACAGTGTTTGTGAAGCTGCCCCAAAATATCTAGGTCCTGGCACATCTAGGCCTGATGGTGAATAGACTGGCAAGGAAGTGAGTACCTGAATCATACTGAGCAGGCTGCAAGCTTCACAGTGCTCCTGTACATAAGCATGGTATATGGCCTGCATGCTTTGAATTAGTTTTTCATGGCCTCCTTCCTTTTGGATGCTACTGAAGCAATAGCCCAAAGGACCTTATTTGTGCTGTGCCAGGCATAGTAGGCATAAAGGCCTCTTGCTTTTAGTGTACAGCAGTGATGACATCAATATACCTCAAAAGCCCTTGGAGGTCTCCGGACAGATAAAACAAGGCGTGCACAACTGAACCTATCCCCTGTGTGGTATAAACCTCAGCCTACTAGGCCATCTATATCACTAACCATAAGCCAAAACACTGGTGTTAAAATCCATAGAGGCTAAACTGCTCCCTTGTGTCTTGAGACATACTGAGCAGAACCAGACTGAAGTGAGTACAACCAGGCTTGGCAGGGAGGGAGCTCAGTTTTCAGTAATAAAAAAATAATGAAAACATATTCTCTACTGCTTTGATATTTCAAGATTTGAATCCTTGCAACTCTTGAAAGCAAATAAAAATAAATCTGTTTCCTGAACTAAAAATCCTAGGAAACCCGTCAGCAGAATGGTAGCAGCGTCAGGGTCAACATCCACGGGCAGAAGCCCAAGGATTCCAGGTGCTGACGCTGGTCCTGCTTTCAGATAATCATTGTAATTGCTTCCAACTCTCACTCCTGCCAAACTGGCACTCAAGCAAGGTAGATATTAGAAACTGTTGTCACTATGTCCTTGAATGAGCTCATCATCAGATGGGAACTAGCACTAAGTCTCTTCACCTTTCAAACCAGGCCAATACAGACTGTGGAGTCAAGCTCTGTTGTACAACACTATGCAGCTGAAGCATCTGGGCAGGCTAATCACACATGCCTGTATTCTGAGATAGCTCAGATGGTAGAACACAAGACTCTTAATCTCATGGGTTCGAGCCCCATGTTGGGCAAAATATTCCTGCATTTCAGGCTGCTGGACTAGATGACCCTTGCAGTCCCTTACAGCTCTATTATTCTATGCAACTGGCACCTTTCTTCCAAGGGAAAACCCATGCAATCTGCCTTATCCTTGTGGCTGGATCATCCATATACCAGCCATAGGCCCAGTACCAGAGCTCCATGGGCAGCTGCCCTTTGCTTTGGGCAAATGAAAACCACTGACTCTCCAGCACTACAGCCTTAGCAGCTGAAGCACCCAGCATATTAACTCCACAAAATAAACTACTCCTACACAGGGACCTCACATACTAAGAGGGGGCTTAAAACAGTGGAGACTAGCAGAACCTGCTCACTAAACTGCACCCCCTTTTATGATGCTGCTGCATATACCTGTCACTTTCAAGGTTAAAGGGTGAGAGTCCCTGGGGGCCAAGAGCCCCACTAAAGCTGGTATTGATCAAGCCACATGGAATTGTCAAAAAGAAAAGCAGCTCTCATGTTACTGCAAGGTACTGTCTGAAATGGATTTTTAGCATCAACTCTTTTACCTAAGCCAGAGCAGGTATTTTGAAAGAACTACACAAAAAGGCAGATTTGTATAGATATCTGCTTATGACCAAACAACAAACAGTGCTACCCATCCTAGGTTTTTCTAGCTGATGACAGCTTATTATAAATTTGTGCAATGTTAAAACTTGTTCTGCACACAGCTGACAAGCAACCTGGGCATTATATAGATCAATTAATTAATATTAGGTTAGGGCAGGCTATTGTTTATACCAATCCAGCTGATAGGCTTCTCTATATTAGGCTTCTGATTTGGGGGCTTGTTACGTGCACTTCCAGTGTGTATCCAAGGCAATTTGCCACAGATACAGACATTAAGGCTAGACCTATTGGTTTCCAGCATTAGGTCTACTGCTAACTAGGAATGGAGAAACTTAAAAATGAAGAGATGCTGCTTCCAAAGGAAGATTTAAGAATTCATTTCTGCAAAAACAACTCTGTGTCAGATAGTGTGTTTACTCACCAAACCTTTTCCTTGTCCACCAGTGAGGCTCCTTAATTGCTGAGAATCTCACATCAGGATGTAACCTGAGCCTATCATAAAGGTCTGTTGTTCCGCACTTTGGCTGGCCTATGATGTAGAAATGGGGAAGGCAGCGTAGCCGGTAGTGCTTCTCCTTGTAATGATACAAATGGCTCCAAAACACCTTTCTAAGGTAATCAAATATTGTCCGAAAACGTTTGGAATACAATGCATATGAGTTTGTAGCATAAGGATCCCTAGTAGTGTTTCCTTTGTATTCTTCATACCAACAAGGATTCTTGCTGTTTGGAAGAAACTTGTTAGGAATTACGGAGAACATCTGCAAAACAGAGAATAAAAGCTCTCATTAAGGCAGGAAACAAAGAACATGGTAGCACTTCTGGTTATGATAATCCTATTGTTTACACATTCTAGACATTTTAATGTTCCGATAGCCTATGCTGTTGCACAGATATAAGACCAGGAGGATATGTAGAACTGGCACAGAAGAGGAATATACTAAACTTCTTAAACACAAAAAGAAGTGATATGGTTATCTAAACCTAAATATTGCATCTATGCAGACTTGCATAGATAGAATTGTATTTTAAGAAATTAATTCCTAGAGCAGATGGAATTCATCTATGTATAACAAAATTATAATGCATCAACAGAAGGAATAATTTGAGAAAAGCAGCACACACTACCTAACACAGCAATTCTCTACAAAAGCTTCTGCATAGCAACCACTCTATTAAATATGAGGGGGGGTTGGGAACCTTTTTTAGCTCAAGGGACTTCTGGGACCCACATGCCAGTGTTGGGTGGTACCAGAAGCAAAAGTAGATGGAGCAAGAAATGTGAATTTTACCATTGTACAGTAGGCTAGTTTCTATACACATTCACACACACACTCATCCATCCAGACAAGCAAACAGCATTATCAAAGTTCAAGGATGCATTTCCTGCAGGGAAAGGGATTCAAGAAGGGTGCAAACCAGGACTGGTGGGGTGTGTGGCTAGAAAAGGGATGTAGGAGGGACAGGCAGAGTGACCTGAATGCTGCATTCAGCCCTCAGATCTTGAGATTATACACCCCTAGACTACAATCAAAAGGGCCAACAGGATTTTCTGGGTCCAGTATACTGTATATGGATTGGCCACATTGACCTACTCACAAAAGAGACCACAGATTTGTATATGTTTTGCGTGATAAAGTGTCTGACAGCTAGAATGTGAATATCTTTCCCCATACTTGCACTTAATCTGTTGAATTTTTGCCTTCCACACAGCTTTCTCCAATGCTAGCCCATAATCGAAGCCTAGGCTGAAATCATGTACTACTTTTACCTGGGAGTAATCCCCATTAAATATGAAGAGACTTATTTCTGTGTAGGCACTGTACAGTACTTCATTGTACCTGTAAGTTAACTGCAGAGTGAATTCTTAATGAGAGTCTGGTCTTTAGTTCCTGCACAGTAGGAGACATATTGAAGACTATTTGCAACAGTTTTCACATTTTGCTTTTGTTATTTCTGCTTTTCATCTTGTTTTAGCATGGGCAACTGAGAACAGAAGACCTGATGCTACAGTTGTAGAAACTGTCACCCTGAGCTATATCTGTAATGAGTTTGCACAGCGATTCACACACTGCTTCCAACATGGTCATATCCCTGCACAAACGTAAAAGAAACACCACATAATGATAATCAAGCATTCTGCTACCTGGGCGTCTGACTTCACATAGGTCACTCTCATGTTGCTTCCACTATAGCATCCTACAGCAATATCATGACCTACTAAAGACACAAGTTTGTGTTGTATAGGGTTATGATACTACTGGACAGTATACCAATGGCTTCAATAATAGTCATAGATTAATTTATTGGATGAATTATAGGGTAAAGGAAAACCAAGGTGAATTTTCAGAGCCAAAGCAATAACAGAAATCCTTGGGAGATCACCAAGTGACTCTTGTGGTTTATATGGAACTAATTCAGAGATGTATGGAATGGTTGGGAACATAGGAATCTTCCTTATACCAAATCAGACAATTTTTTCATCTAGTTTGGTTCTGTCTCTACTGACTGACCGCAGGTCTCCAGGATTTCAATTCCCAGGCAATCACTCACAATAACACTAGTTCAATGCTTATCTAAGTGAACCAAAGAAGTACATATTGAGCTTCACTTGATATCACATAGGAAGGATATAGTTCACCAATCTTAATAGTGAACCTAAACAGTCACACCTAAGAGAGTATCTCAGCTTGGTATTGTGAACACTGGAAAACCTGGCTTAAGGTTATTGAAATGTGCAAGTCCAATAATATTATGCAAACTGGAAGATATGCGTGCAAGGAATTAATAATTAGGAAACACTGGTTTAAATGAAAATGAAATACACAGATCAAATTAATGTTCAGGTTTCGTTAATAAAACTGAACCACTTTCATTGTAAAAAAACACTGACTTCCAGTTGTTTAACATAAGTTCTATACCTTCCTGAAATCCCTCAGAATTATTTTAGCATTTTAGAGCCCTAAAAGTCTAAGGAGTAGATTGTGCTTCAAAGTGTTCATATGGACCTTTAAGCGTGTCTCCATCCAATAATTTTCTCTTCCCACATACTCCCAAACATCTGTTAACACTCTACATTCCTGAGCATCTATAAACTGCACATAAGAAACCTTCTTGGAAGAATTAGACTTATCTAGATAAAGTATTCTTAGAACTTTCTGTGTTCACTCTCTTCAGGTCTGATTTACCAATAGCAGTGGCAACCACATCTCTGTTTCCTGTACACCAGTAAAATTATGAGAAAGCATGTAGTGATAAGCCAGTTTTCATGTCTGGTATTTATATAGCAGCAATTGCACAAATTAGATGCATGCAAGGAGGAAATCTTAAAATCTCTTTCCGTGATGGGCTTTGTCAACATGAAAAGAGCTTTTAAGTTCTCATACTTGCTTACTAGGTGTCAGGGAACTGCCATCGGAGAGTCAGGTGGTGGAAGGGCTCAAGGAGGCTAAGAGACCCTCAGATGCTGAGGAAGGAACCAGCAGGGGGAGAGGGAGAGTTCCTGCAGAAACTCAGGCGGAGGGATGGCTCCAAGATGCTTCCAGTGAGAACAGCGGGGAGGGCTCAGGACCTCCGCTGGGGACGCCTACTCCGCGCAGGAAACTGTCACGCAGAGAATCCAGACGGAGAGTTTCCGTTAAGGAATTCTTATGTTGGCGTAAATTCCGGAAGCGCCCACTGACGGATTCTGCCAGCGATTGAGGTAGCCATGCACCCATGGCTCCGCGGACTGGGAGAGTTTAGAAACTGATTTGCAGAGCTTGGAGGGCTTAAACGCTTATGCACGAGTAGCCCCCTTAATCCCATAACATCAATCCGTCAGTCTTTGACGCTACTTGTGCGAAGGAGAGGCATCATGAGCAACCCGGACGGAGTCGGAGGAGCAGGAGGAGGAGCTGGAGCGGGTCCAACTCTGGAGGAGAGAAACAGGGCTTTGGAACACCAGCTGGCACTGCTCACGGCGCGGCTCGAGGAAAGGAGAGCTCAGGATGCGCAGGGAAAACCCACCCCCATCGCAAGGAAGGTACCTGGGTTGGTACAGAAATTCGGGGGTGACCCACGGAATTACCAATCCTTTAAAACAGAGATGCAGTACGCCCTGAATCTGCAGTTTGATGACTTTGCCGATGAGGAATCGAGAGTGGCTTTTGTGATTGGTCACCTCGAGGGGGGGGGGCGAGAGACTGGGTGAGACCCCTGATGGCAGCAAATAATGACGCCTTAAAGGACTTGAGGAAATTCTTTATCGCGATGGACTCGATGTTTTCCAGCCAGATCGAACAGGGGGTGGTACGCAGGCAGTTAATGGCGTGCAAACAGGGAAATCAATCCGTCTGGGAGTATTGGACACAATTTACCATGCTTATACATAAATTGGGGTGGGACCTATCTTCGGAGCCAATTCAAATGCTATTTGAAGAAGGCCTAGCCCCAGCGGTGAAAGACAAACTTTCCCGTGCGCCCCGTCCAGACTCCATGGATCAGCTGACTAAGGCAGCGCTTGCGATTGGAGCGCGCCAGGAGGCGAGGGCGCTGGAGAAGCAGGAAGGGAGAGGAGAGCGTTGGAATGATTTCCGCATTCCTGAGATGCCGGAGCAACCTTCCCCGTCAGTGGAACCGATGGAGATTGGGGGTGCGCACGCGCGCGGAACTTCAAATGTCAACGAAGGGCGGAAGGAGGAGGGAAAGAGCGCCAAAAAATGTTTCCTCTGCCTACAGCCCGGACATTTTGCCAGGGTCTGCCCACAAAGGAAGGGATGGCAAGGAATGGTGGGGGCTGTTGGGAGTGAGGAGGAGGTGGTTAAGGAGCAGGTAAAAGCCAACGCTTGGCTGCCAGCGGCAGGGCACAGCAGCCAGGCCAAGGAGCAGTGAATGTGCCCAAGCCTGAACCCCCCCCCGAGCATCCCTTGCCATAGAGGTGCTGCTAGAGCTGCCCAACGGACATCCACTCATTATAAAAGCCCTGCTAGACTCAGGCAGCTCCTGCAATTTTATGAGTAAGGAGTTTGCGTCAGAGCACCAGATACAGACACTGCCCTTAGGTAGTTCCTTGCAGGTGACCACGATTGATGGGAGGGAACTCCTGGGGGGAGAAGTAACCCAGCAGACGGTTCCCATGACAATGAGGGTGGCAAGGCACACGGAAGTCATTGCTTTTCATGTAGCCACCCTGGCAGGGCCTCCCATCATATTGGGAATGAGCTGGCTGGCGTTACATGATCCGCTAGTGGGATGGCACCAGCGAACAGTCTCTTTTGGGTCCGCTCACTGCTTAGAGCACTGCAAGGGAAGAAAACTTCAGGGGCTGGCTAGGGCAAGCCTTGCCGGGACGGCAATGGGGAAGGAGGGTGAAATACCACGACAATACGCAGACCTGAGCGAAGTCTTTAGCGAGAAGGAAGCAGATAGACTGCCCCCACATAGACCCTTTGACTGTCAAATTAACTTACTCCCGGGAGCCCAGCTACCAGTGGGCAAACTGTACGCCATGTCGGACAGGGAGATGCAGGAGTTAAGGGAGTTCATAGACAAGAACCTGAAAAGAGGGTTCATCAGGGAGTCAAGAGCGGTGGGGGGCAGCCCAGTGTTTTTTGTGGACAAAAAAGACTCTAGTAAACCCAGGTTGGTCATGGACTTCCGGGCCGTCAATTCGGTGTCAGAACCAGTGGCCTTTCCCATGCCCAGGATTGACGACCAGGGTGAGGAAGGGAAAGATTTTTACCAAGCTGGACCTGAGGGGAGCGTATAACCTGATACGAATGAGGAAGGGGGATGAATGGAAGACCACCATGTTCACCCCCTTGGGGGCCTTTGAGTATCTCGTTATGCCCTTCGGACTACAGGGGGCTCAGCCTGTTTCCAATCCTTCATGCATCACGTCCTGGGACCTTTGCTCTATAAGAACTGTGTGGCCTTCTTAGACGACGTGTTTGTCTACTCACCCATGGCTCCGCGGACTGAGAGAGTTTAGAAACTGATTTGCAGAGCCTGGAGGGCTTAAACGCTTACGCACAAGTAGCCCCCTTAATCCCATAACAGCAGACTCTGGGAGGCTCCCTCAAGATTCCATGGGGCCATCTGAAATTTCATGAGATTCCATGGAAGCTCCCAGAGCCTGCATGAGACCTTCCCACAACCCAGTAAGCCTGGTTTCATGGTTTCATGCAACACCAGCTTCAGAATGGTAGGAAGCGTCACACTGGGGCAGTTTTGGGATTTTTCTGACTATACGCAATTTTGGCTTTACTCACAATCCTCCAGAATGGACCTGTGCAACTTGTGAGTCTATTGTATATACAATTGATAAAAATCACTTCATTTAAGGGTCTGATCTGACCAGCAGAATGTCTATGATCATCCAGCTACAGTAACTACCTCACTGTTTGATCTGATCTTCCCATATTTCCAGAGGAAAGTTATAAAGCACCACAGTGGCTTTCCCTAGGCTCCAACATGTGTGTTCCAGTTTCTGAGACTATCTATTGTTCTCAATCATATCTACTACTGGGTCATATCAAAAGCATGAATGAAGAGAAGCAGCTATACAACTGATAGGGAGTCCCAACGCATTGCTAAATGTCAATGTTAACCTAAACTGAAGTGCATCTGCCTTGATTCCTCAATGAGTGTTAACTTAAGAGTGCATTGGCTTATAATGGCATCACTGTATTGGTGTTGACTAGATACTACAGAGAGTAATGGTCAAGGTTACCATTTTTAAATCAATAGTTCTCCCTCTTGTATACTCACATGCATCTCTTGTTTCTTCAAATCTTCTAAGTCTGGAAGATGTCTAGTTATAAACTCAATGTTTGTAGTAATTGTGTCAATAATTACTTTAATGCTTGGATAATCCTTTGCATATGAAATATTCATTTTAGATGTTTGGTAATGGTCTTTCATATCACAGAGGCTCTCATTGTCCATTAAGTTTGAACTGCTAGTAAAAGCTCCATATCGTAGTGCTGGCTGCATCAGCAAGAGGCCACGTTTAGCTCCAGTCAGTATATAGGATGCCATCACTAGCATCATAATTAATAATCCAAACATTAAACTGCATAGTTTTCCTTTCTTCAAGCAAAACAATCCAGTCCAGCTTTCACTGTGATAAGTCCTTACTTCTAGCACTGCAAGCAAGTTCATCTGTTTGCTATCCACGTGCAACAGAACTTTATTTTTATCTCTGCACAGAGGAGGACACTCTTTAATACTGTGAGTTGGCCGCTGGCACTTGAAACACTGTCTGTGCAAGTCATTTGATAACAATGCTATGCAATGTTGGATGCAATGCTTCATATTAGTACCATTAAAGAATTGGTGTAAGGAGCCATTTCAAATGGATGAAAGTCACTTTCTACAAGCAATCAAGAAACTTTGTCAAATCAGTATTTTTTCAAAAAAAAAAAAAACCAGACTAACCAAAATAGATGGCAACTACTGAAAATAATATGGCAATGTATTAGAGGCACATTATACTTGATCTGGACATACAAAATTTTGTTTTTAAGTTGATGATGATGAGTTCAGGTTTTTCCCATTGAACAAAATGAGGAGAGTGGGATTTCACTGTACAGAGCGAAGAGACACAAAAAGCAAAAGGAGCTCATTGTCCTTTCATCAAAATTAAACAAATTTAGGTATGTGAGAGAATAGATTCTTCTTGAGATTTAAATATATTCCTTTAAAATGTAGGTTCCAAGACAGAGAAATGATCTGGAGTTCTTCATTTTTATAATCACTTCAGAGGATTCTGTTGTGTAACCTAGAAGAGAACAAAGAGAAAACGTGAATAAAATTATCTGTCCAGAAGTCAGACCAAAGTGTTACTCACTTTATTAGGCGATGCACTACTGAAATATTAACCCTGGTTGATGAATCTATGTTAAATTGCATATTAAGGGGAAAGATAAATTCTGAGTACTGGGAATAAGTATAGAGGACTTGAAAATGATTTGGACAGGAACTTGAAGGACTAACTACTTACATGAACTTGCTGAACTATTCAGCCCCTTTTGAGGTGGTATCTATCCAGTGCCCCATCCTCTGAGGTGGTGAGGATAGCAACAAGAGTCAGGGCCTTCACCAAACCATAAGGCTTCCCCCCCAATAATTTGGGGGGGTTAAATTTCTGCTTTTTGCTTTGGTTTTTAATAGCATCTGGTGCATGCTTCTGAACTGAATTTGTTGTGTGTGTTTATCTGCTTGAATTTTCCTTGATTGTTTTGTGGTATTGTGAGCCATCTGAAGAATCCCCGTGATTAAGAGGCAGGATATAAATATTTGAGATAAAGAGATAGAAAGATGAGGTACATGGAAGGGAAAGGTGGTGAGCGTGTCAACTGACAATTTTATGCTGGGATACTCTGAAGACTATGGTACAGATTACAAATAAGATTAAGCTAAGCAGTCATCTGGGTCAAGATTACCCAGTGGGACATTCTAAAGGCCAATCTAATGGATCTGTGGGGCAAGAAAGCTGTTTAGAAAGGGAGAAGCATCCATGGTTCGTGTGAAGGCTCCACAGGCAAATTTTGAGCAAAGAATAATACTAACAGTGGATTTTTGAGTAGCAAAAATCACCAAGTTTGTATTGGGCAGGAAGAAAAAGCCATGGTTAAGGGTTCAGGAATACAGCAGCCCCTAGAGATTCTCAAAAATGAATTGTGGCCACAAATTGATTTCTGTTTTCCAGTCCTTGCTTGGACATACTCATTATTAACCTAAGCAACAAAGGGGTAATAAGTAGGATACTTCTGGAGAGAAAGTAATTGAATTTCTCTCCTTTTCAAGATCGATAAAGAATATTAAGCAGCAGCACCAAAAAAATTGCATTAAACTGTTGCAAATAAATTTTAATACTGTGGAGGTAGCATATTCCAAGAATTCAAGGGGAAATGAGAATATGGCTATATCAGACCAGTGCATTAACCCTTTCTCTAATGTGCAATTCAAGAAGAAAAACTTGGGCCTTTAGGTATGCATAGCACTGGGATTTTTTCTCTTTCCCGCCCCATAAAACAGTTGTGATACTAATGGTAACCCAAAGTCTCACTTAAGTGCACAGAGCCAGCAGCACAACTCTTTGAAACAGAGCCTAAATTCCTTACATTCTATTAAATTAAAATGTTGATCGCAATTAAATTTCAGCAGGACAGAAAAGCCTGTGATTCCATTTTGACATATTTAAAGTATCTACAGCATCAACTAACGTTTTGTTTATATGATGAAGGATTTCAGAGATGTAAACATTTTGACCAATCACATTTTACAAAACATAACTGAAATTATGTGTGCTACAAGAAAAAAAATGAACCAAGAAATCACTGTAATGGAAAATTAAGACATGTACATTAAACCACACACTGCTACTGCTTAGGGATGCTATACTCTATGGTTTCATTCAACATTTATTAAGCACACCAACCTGATCCCCACTTCCCAGATGAATACATAAGATTGTAATGTAGTTGTTGCATTGTCTTCTGCTGCTTTTATAGGAACTCTACAAGCTGAGTTAATGGCAAATTAAACTTCATTCTTGATGAGGCCCAGGAGCCTACACTGATCAGTAACCAGCTCCTTCAGCCAGACCACACCTCTGAGTCATAGATGTTTCTCTTAAAGGTGGCACATGTAGGAAACTGTATTAAGTTGCTAATGCATGCATTAGAGGAGGCATCCCCAAACTCGGCCCTCCAGATGTTTTGGGACTACAACTCCCATCACCCCTAGCTAACAGGACCAATGGTCAGGGATGATGGGAACTGTAGTGCCAAAACATTTGGAGGGCCAAGTTTGGGGATGCCTGCATTAGAGATATCCTTCCGTTTTCCATTAGGGATACTGTTGTTGGCTCAGAAAATGTATCAAAATATGCATTAAAATGTTTAGATGAATATAAGAATATGTTTAATTTATGTCAAAATGCATATAAAATGTGTTTTAGGAGACTATACGGACAGAAATGCATGTTTTGTTGGGGAGAAAACGTCAGTAAATGTGAATTTTCATACATTGCTTTAAAATGCAGATTGACATGTAAACAGGGTGGACTAGATTTAGGAATGGGCTTATGGATGCAAAATACACATGGACCAGAAATAGACATCCATCTATCCCCAACTCTTGAACCACAGAAATAAAATGAAAATTGTGCACATAAGAACTTAGTCTACAAATAGGGTTCCCTATGCTGGCTAATTGGCTATGGAGTTTGTATCATATGTTTGATGACAGATAACCTTTTGAGGGACACCTTGTGCAAATACCAAGCTTTTTTCCTCCATTTTTGTGCCAACTCTTGAACACTGATTGGACCCAGATCTTAATAACTAACACAGTTGTAAGTGTCCCTTTACATGAGACAGTGATCAATAAGGTAGTGGCCTCTCAATCAAGATATTATTGGAAGTTTCTATGCCAGGTACAAAAGTTGTTATTCACCCAAACTTTTAGTTAAAGTAGTGCTCCTAACTTTGTCGGAGTAAGATTAGTGAAATCTCCAGTCCAAGCTCACGAAGAATCTATTTATATGTTATTTGTAAACCTCCTTTCAAGACTGCATTTTTCTGATTCAACCAATTATTCTGGTTCCACAGTAGCGAGAACAAAGTTTGCTAAATAGGACACAGAGGAAATCAGATAAGATTCAATATGGTTTATAGAATACATGTTATTAGACGCCTGCATTTACAGGTGTTTTTGACTTACAGAAAATCTTTCCATCTGCAATTTGTCAAAAAAAAAAAAAAAAGAACACAGCATATAAAGAACACAGATTCATGTTATCATTGGCACTGGAAACAGGTACATTCCAGTTTTTACTTTGTAAAACTAGCAAATATATAAAAGAAAATTACTACCATGAAGTCTTCTTACAATATACCAAACTAAGTCTTCAACTACCAGTTGCTGCTTCAAGTGCACAATGTTTTCTTATACAGTTCTTATGAAGACCAGCTGAGTCCCTAAGGGCTTAACACTGACTTACAGGCATAATTACTGTATGTTTGAAAAAAGCTTGTAATTAAAATCAGCAAATGACAGAAAGTGGAGCATTTGAACTGCTTCTTGTGCTGAGCACCGGCTTATGTCTGAGTAGAATTAGAAGACCCAGAAGGAGCCTTCAGAAATGTTCAAAAGCATTATTAGAGATATATGTGCCAGTGCATAAATAAGAACCTTCATATAACAACTCCTGAAAATAAGTTTCAAGTGTCAATACGATTACTCACATTAGTAAAAGGAACACATGGATGGGTTTTAATGACCCTACAGGCTTTAAACTAAGGTGTTAAGAGAAGTGAAAGAAAAGAGAATTGCAAAAATAGTAAGCTGACTTCATAATAATTGCATAATATGATTGTGGAACATTTAAATAAATGGGATGAATTATTTAAATAAACAAGACAATTATGTGATTCACATTTTACAAGGGTTTGTTTCACTGTGATCAAGTAGTATATTTGCCCACCAAGAACGATGAAATACTGTAAACTGCTATAGTAGTTAGAGAATAGGAAATTACTCACCCTTTAAAATTAACTATTAACAGCAAACTTTACATGTTAAATATCATGGTGTTTTAGTATACAACACTTGCAAACCGTATGTAGCAATCCCAGCAGAAAACTTTAACAGCCTGAGAACACGTGAAGGAAGAATCCATTGTAGCTGGATTTATATTAAACCGAGCATTGCTGCATCTTGCATTGTGTGCACATTTGTGTGTGAGTGGCTTGTGTAGTTTATTAAAAATAGCCCAATCAATTATATGCAAAATTATGCTGTGTGTGTGTGTGTGTGTGTGTGTGTGTGTGTGTGTGTGTTATAAAAGGACCAGGCCACATGCAGTACTACATTTCTGAAGAGTAATTTTGCAAATATTAATACATACGTAGATATTAATGATATTAATACATAAGTTTCTGGGTAGTTTTCCAACAGCACTTCCCACAACACAGTAAGAGAGTAAGAGTAGCCAGTAAGAGAGACACTGACAGCCAGTGCAGGTAAGTGGTTAGAGTGTTGGACTAGGACCTGGGAGACTAAGGTTCAATTTCCCACTCAGCCATGAAACTCATTGGGTGACCTTGGGCCAAACACTACCTCTCAGCCTAACCTACCTTCCACGGTTGTTGTAGGAATTAACGTGGAGAAGGAACAACCATGTATGCCATCTTGAAGTTTTTGGAGAAAAGGAGGGGAATGTAAATGCAATAAAGGATGTTATCAGATTACCACAGTACAAAGCTGGTACATCAGCTATACCTGGTGAAATATGCTATAGGCCACAGATGTCAGTTGGGCAGCACCACCAAGCTACAAATCTAATGGAATAGGGTCATCTAAACACTCCTTCCCAGGCCAGGAAACCCCCTAGGCAGCAGCAGCAAATATTCTATATTTTACAGACTGAGCTACATAACTGTTCTTGATATTATGTTTTTGTACACCTGAAGAAACAGCTGTGACTTCAGAAAACTGGTCCATGTCTTTCAAATGGGAGGAAGACCAGAATAGGGCTATTTTTAATGTGTAAAATGTCAGTGGGTATCTGACTGACTTGGAGATGGAATCCAAGCAACTGAATTCTCACCCTGATCCATCAGCCTGCTCTCAACTTTGTCTGGAGCCACGAAGATGCTATGAATAACAATTTGTTAAAGAGGAGATTTGGAATTTCTCTTCAAGGCCCATTAATGCAACACTTGTTAGGAAGCTCCATTCTTGAAGCCAGACAAAGCTTCTATGACTGACATTAATTCTTATTCTTCTAAAAATGAACTGTCAAAACTATATTAAAGAATGCAGAGCTATGAATCTTGCATAATGCTTCTAAGCCTTGCCCCCGTTCCCCACACAAGCAAATTTATTGTGACACTTCATATGGAAACAAAATGAATAATAATTTATTAGACCTCTACTGGAATTTATTGGAATGCTTTGAAAGGTATTTGCATTTGACGAACTATACCATTTGAATGTGCATGCAATGCAGTGATGATAGATGGCATTGATAGTTGGAGCTTGTTTCAATATGGATCTAATTTGTGTCTGTAGTTCCTAATTCAGATACACATGTGGATCTCCTTAGCTTGATTAGAGTGATTTTTTTAAAAAATGAAACATTCATATAGAATATTACAAACCAGTGTGAGAGCCCCCGTTAATTGCTACACTAGTCGAATGATGCAATATAACAGGGAGGCAGTACATGTCCAAATCTCTCCAGCTGTTTTGAACTACAACCCTCATCAATCCCACCCAGCACAGCAGGTGTAGTTTTTGTGATAGCTGTTGTAGTCCAAAACACTGAAAGGACACCAGGCAGGCAAAGACTGACCTAGAAGGTGATTTATATTAATTTATTAGGTTTCTGAAATGCTCTCCCAAGGGAGGCTTGCCTGGTACCTTCATTGTACACGTTTAGGCAAAACCATTCATTTTCAACCAGGCCTCTGCCAGGAGAATGACAGGTGAAATGTGTCCTTGTTGATTCTCCTTGACCTCTCAGCAGCTTTTAATACCATCGGTGATGGTATCCTTCTGGAGCAGCTGTCCAAGTTAGGGGTGGGTGGCACCACTTTGCGGTGGTTCTGGTCCTACATCTAGAGGTTTGGTAGTGCATGTGCTGGACTGATGTCTCAGTAATGGACAGGATGAGAGTCAATAAACTGAGATTCAATCCAGAGAAGACTGAGGCACTGATAGTGGGCGTTTCCCTAGGCTGGATGGAAGGTTGCCCCTCTTGATGGGGTTACTCCTTCTGAAGGACTGGATATACAGCTTTTGGATCCTTTTCTGTCACTTGAAGCTTGGATGGGCTCAGTGGCACAGAGTGCCTTCCATCAGCTTTGGCTGGTGTCCTATCTGTGTGCCTCTATCTGGACAGGGATAGTTCCACCTTCTGCTGTCTATGCTCCAGTAACCTCTAGGATAGAATATTGCAGTGGGTTAAACATAGTTCTAGCTGGGGCTGATTGGAATTGTAGTCCAAAACATTTGAAAGGCACCAGGTTAGTGAAGGCTGATCTTGAAACATTTGGTTGGCCACTATTTTATTTAATGCCAGACCATATGGACTTTGGGCTGTTCCAGCAAGGAAGTTCTTATAAAGCATGTCCTTCTAGCCCATTAGTATGGAAACTGTGCACTCAGTAGGACCAGATGACTGCTTCTCCAGCCCTTGCCTTCAGTTCCTTTAGCTACTATGTGAGTGTTATGTATTTATGAGATGAAACATTTATTTTTTTTCCTCAATAGCTCCCACAAGAATAGACAATTCTCAATTAGCTCAACTGGTGCCCTTTGCCAGATTTCAAACGTACTGTTTGTCAATAGTTTCTTAACAATCCTATGCAAGGAATGCAAATTTTATTCATGCCTTATTGTATGACATGTCAACTCAGAAATATTTGTGCAATTAAGATTCCAGTCTGTAGTATTTATACTACAGATTGCTGTGCAGAGGTCCCTTAAGTTATACAGTAGTCATCAACTGCTCTCTTGGAGTAGCAAATGTTCTCCATTTATTAATATTTTCCCCTCAAGAGCTACTGTGAATTCAGTGTGATAATAAATTTACAAAAAGTATATGAGTAACTAAGTGAAAAGGTTTCTCACAGCTATATTAGAGTATGAATAATGAATTCTTTCAAGTTCAAATTGTGTGACCAGAATAAATTATGTCAATTAAATAGAATAACAAGTTTGCTTGATTCGTGTTATTCTGGTTTCAAAAAGGAGTGGAGGAACATGCAAGCTTGTTTTTAGTACAGTTGTACATCAGAAGTCGAGGGACGCAGGTGGCGCTGTGGGTTAAAGCCTCAGCGCCTAGGACTTGCCGATCGAAAGGTCGGCAGTTCGAATCCCTGCGGCGGGGTGCGCTCCCGCTGCTCGGTCCCAGCGCCTGCCAACCTAGCAGTTCGAAAGCACCTCCGGGTGCAAGTAGATAAATAGGGACCGCTTACCAGCGGGAAGGTAAACGGCGTTTCCGTGTGCGGCTCTGGCTCGCCAGAGCAGCGATGTCATGCTGGCCACGTGACCCAGAAGTGTCTCCGGACAGCGCTGGCCCCTGGCCTCTTGAGTGAGATGGGCGCACAACCCCAGAGTCTGTCAAGACTGGCCCATACGGGCAGGGGTACCTTTACCTTTACCTTTACATCAGAAGTCGAACGGAATCCATTCAACTTCCAAAACATTTGGAAACCAAGGTGCAGCTTCTGACTGGCTGCAGGAAGCTCCTGCAGCCAATCAGAAGCCGCAGAAGCTGTGTCGGATGTTCAGGTTCCCAAGAACATTTGCAAACTGGAACACTCACTTCCAGGTTTGTGGCATTCGAGAGCAAAATGTTCAGGATCCAAGGTACAACTACATTCTTTAGTATTTCAATATTATTTTCTGAAGCCAAGAAAGCAGATAAAGACAATATACTTGGGAAAAGGACAAGAGAGTGGGTCTCTCTCTCAATGCCTGATACAGAAAGGTGGCTTCACCTTTCTACAAAAGTGGTGAAAGCTCCTCGTCCCCCACCCCAGTTTCTCTGAAATTTGCACAGTATTTTTGTGAACTGCTTTTTTCATTGGGGGACATAGCTGAGCACCAAATGGGGAGTGGCAGTTGTTACTGGTGATAGAATTGGTTCACATTTGTCTATGAATTCTGAAATATTTAGGCTCCAGACATTTGCTATCCAGGGAACTCGTCTTTTATAAACCAACATTTTCCTTTAACCAGACCAAATTTACCCACACATTCCTCCTCCCTCTTGCTCCCCCTTTAGAGTAAAACAAATTTTGACTGATACGGCAATCCTCTATTGCAACAACAGTGCTCTCTCCATTTGTAATTCCAGCAACTGGTATACAGAGGCATACTCCCATATCATTTTACACAGAAGTAAGGCCCAATGAATTCAACAAGTCTTACTTCTGAGTAGATATGGTCAGGAGCACACTTGTTAGGCCCTTTCAGCCATTTCTTCCCCTCAGCATTACCTGGTATCTCCTGCTGCTACCAGCCAGCCAACTCCACCCCCACTTCCTTGCCTGGCTGAAGCTCCACAAAGAAGACCCAGAACGGGGCCTCTACTGCATACCCCAGCCAGCTATAAACCCACTCCCCTCCCTATGCTGGCCAGAGCACAAGCACCCTAAAGATGGCTTCTATAAAGGGCATGTTTCTAGATTACATTCTCCTTGACTCACCCCTTCACTCATGATCATCTGGGCTTTGTCTATACAAATAGCAGTATTTCACCAGAAATTTAATCAGTTCCTTAATGTATTGAGCACTTTGGTGTTACTGATTCACTCCAGCTCTTGGCTCCTAGTGTGCTTTGCAGCTTTTACAATCTTGTGTTAGCTTCATTTCTTCAACGTTCCTGCCTCTCCTAAGCTCTTTCTGTGTCAGTTTCTTGGACTTAAAAAAAAAAAATCAATTGTAATAGTAACAGAAGTAAACAATAACATTCCAAGGTGGTAATCTCAGCAGCCATCCATCAATGAAAGCTTTTTAAAACAATTTTTAAAAAAGATGCTGGCAAAATGTCAAAAGGGAAGTGTCCAGCAGATTTCCTTTAGGAGTATGTCCCACAGTGTGGGTGCAGAAATAGAAAGGGGGGGAGGAATCTTGTTCCTTTGCAGTGAAATATGAAAGAGAACTTCACTAATCCCAGGGACTGGGGAGAGCCATATGATAAAAGGTGTTCTGATACCAGCTATTAGCTCTGACCTTTTTATTTGATGAGCTACTAATCTGTATTGTGACAATTTGACCACATAACAATAACTTCCCAGGCCATAACATGCAAAGGACACTAGTGCTAGTCCTTCATGGGTAGAAATTGGAAGACCTGAAATTGTTATTATTAAAGACTGGGTTTGGGTTTTTTACATTTTCCAAATTCCTGCCTTAGGTTTAGAGCATGGCATAGCACTGTTCTGCCAGTACTTACTGTGAATAAATAAGCCTGATATTTAACATATATGGCGATAAACTGTGGCTTGAATGTGAAAGAAATTTCACTGGCCATAGTATATGTGAAATGCACACATGGATAACTTGTGAAATATGTTCCTGGAGACCAAGCTGAGTGAATACTTCTCAGAAAAACTCTCTCTCTCTCTCTCTCTCTCTCTCACACACACACACACACACACACACAAACACCTAGGGGGGGGACTGCTTTGAAGAATTCTGTCAGAATATTTGTGAAGATTGCCATCCACCCTAGGATGCCCTAGGATGACTCTAGGTCCAGGGCACTGTAGAGCATGCAAAATCATGACTCAACACAATTGATGCCATTGCCACTTAAAGAAGAGGAGGAGGAGGAGGAGGAGGAGGAGGAGGAGGAGTGGTGGTGGAGCCAGAACCTTAGGGAAAGAAGCTGTGCCATTTCCATTGCTAATTTACATCCAAAAAAACTGTTAGAGAATTTCTCATCTCCCTGAAAAAGTGGTGAAATGGTCCCCCCAATTTCTCTGTTCACAAACAGGGTGCAGAATTTTAAGAGTCATTTGTGAACAGCTCTAGACCAAATCCTACAATGAAGGATGTCGTCATGTTCTGTTGTAGTACATCATCAGTATAATGGATGCCAAGTGTTTGGGGACCATTCCAAGATGCAGGAGCAGCTACAATACATTCACTGCACTTTACAGAAGACCTCCCTGATGGTGTTGTCCATTCCATTCCACATGTACCCCATTCAAAAGTAGCTTATATGGTTCCCAGAAATTAATCCATTTAAAAAGACCTGAGCTTTTTAAAAAATTGTATTCCAAAAGGAGTGGGGCAGAACCAGCCATCACCATTTGAAAGAGTTTAACTTCTGCAAATGAACTGCAGGAATAATAAAAGTGAGCTGTATATGGTTTTTTTTAAAAAAAATGTGATGTCGTAGATCAGTAGACGAATACTCAGCTGAATGTTTAAAGTACTGGGCTTCCCTGATTAACTTTTTGTTAATAAACTTTGTATGAACTTGTAGCTATTTACTTCTGAGCAATCAACAGTCTGCCAAAAAAAGAAAATCAATTATATGAGAAATCACTACCCTCTGTGACCGTGTCACAAAAAGGCTTGAGTAATGGTTTTGAAAGCCCATATGACATGTTATGCTGGTCAGTGACCTTCTCCAGCTAGAGCACTCTGGCTCGATATAAAACTTTTCAAAATTCAGCCGGGGGGGGGGGGTGGACATTTGTAACATGTCTGTCAAACAGTTTCCTTGAAGGCAAAACTAACAGCTAGTGGAGTTTTAAGACGGCTATTAAAAAGAACATTTGGTAACAGTCAGAAAATATATACACAGCCTGCCTAACAGTTGTTCAGATATAAACTTGCCATCACAGTTAAGTTTTTACAAAGGCTACAAAACACATCACTTTCACTTAAATAATAGTTTTATGGATTGCACTATAACTTGTTACATTTGTCCTAAACAATTCAGTCCAAATATGTTGAAACCTACCATCACTGCTGTATTCAGTGAGAACAGGAGGCTATCTGTGTAAATCAGCATAGCTTCATAGTTATCAAGAGGGAAAACAGCTATTTAAGTCTGCTACTCAGGATCATTGTTACTAAATTCATTCCTTTTAAAGGAAGCTACAGAAGTTTTGTTTCTATTACTATCTACTCTTGTTTGCCACAAATTCTTATTCAGCTGTGCTTGTCTAGAACCCGTTCATCTGTTAATTAGTTTTATTTTCAAAAAATATACTTCCTATTAGGATATAAATGAGTACTTTTAATGGCACACCCAAAGTCAGAAAGGTCAGATTAAGTGGAAATTCAGCTCGAGTTTTTCTAACTACGTAATATCAGGCTTATAAACCTCTGCAACTGAGCTCTATATTTTCATGTTCTGAACACTCAAAATGCACTGTTGTTATTGTTGACATCCTCCTGTCTCAAGAGACAATGGAGTGAGTTAAAAGCATCGTAGGGACCTCCCCAGGGTGCAAGCCTGGTCAGTGTGTATGGAGGTCCTGGGCTGCCTAGAGGACTGATGTGGTCCAAAGGAAAGCAGAGCACCCACTTGGCTGCAGGAGCTGCTGGAAAGAGGCATACAAGGTGCCATCCAGCCGTATTAGGGACTCCACTCTGAATTTATGTAGGCTTTGCTCCTTAGCCTTTTCTTCTCCCAAAGATATCCCACAAGGCAGCAAATGTTTCTTAGGGCAAGAGTTTATCTTCTCCTAGAAGGGCTACCTTTTCAGGTTGATAAGCCCCATTTGCCCCTCACTACCCTCTGCAGCAGAAACTGCCTTCTTCACAATTGGATCCACTATTGTTCTCATTGGCTCAATCTACCAGATTGAGCTGTCTTCACATGCAGGAGAATCATAGAATTGTAGAGTTGGAAGGGACCCTGAGGATCATCTAGTTCAACCCCCTGCGATGCAGCAATATGCAGCTGTCTCATATAGGGATCAAACCTGGGACCTTGGTGTTGTCATAACAACACTCAAACTAAGGTTTTGAGACCCATCAGCTACCCTTACCTGGTTTAGCCGGTCCGTCAAAGCTGCTCTCACCTGCTGGCAGCTTCCAGGAGCCACAGGTGAGAGCTGAGTGCAGAGTGAGGACCAGAGGTGGACAAACTACCCCAGAAGGAGCATTGTGTGTACTACCTCTCCTCACACACCCCAAAATGCACTAGTTCTTAACTGTTGCCCTACTCCCTCAAAGCCTCAATAATGCAACCTTCTGTGGCAGCTGCCATATCAGCCTGCGATTCAGGGTGATGACATGTCCCTTACACAATGGCTTGATAGAGTAATTAAAACTCACCCAGGATACCAAAGTATAAACCAGGCATAAGCAAACTTGGCCCTCCAGATGTTCTGAGACTACAATTCCCATCATCCCTGACCACTGGTCCTGTTAGCTAGGGATGATGGAAGTTGTAGTCCCAAAACATCTGGAGGGCTGAGTTTGCCTATGCCTGGTAAAAACCAAGTTAACTGACCCTGGCATCAAAGGTACATTTTAAAAAATAAATAAAAATTTATTTTTAAAAATTAAAATTAAAAAATTAAAACTAAACATTAAAAATGCTTAGTGTAGTAAATATTCACCTGTTGCATGATTTTTTTTTTCAGCTTGTAAATTCATGAAAGAGCACAATTGGCACATGTTGGTAAAAATGCTCAAAATTATGTGTGTTTGAAAATATATATAGACTTTCTACTTCTGCAGCCACACTGAGCAATCTTCCCAAGCATCCCACGCTACCCTGGAGATTATACACTAAAACTAGGGGTTGGGGTTAAAAACACATTCCATCTGCAATCTCACAAAGACAGCTTGGATATATTCCTGCAACAAATTCATAACAAACCATACATTTTTACAGCACAAACTTTGTGTCTGTTTAAATAGTGCTGAAAGCTTGCAATATTTCAGTTCCTCTTCAATGGAAACTAAATACACCACAGGCTTAAATGTTATAATATGCTGTTTATGGTAATTAATTTTCACTCCCTACTCATTGAAGTATTCAACTGATACAGAATGACAGCTAGAAAATGCACAGAGACCAACTGGAAACATATTATGATACAAATTATACCAAAGTAATTTGCATATTCATGAGTTTAGTACTACCGAGGGTTGTGCTGCTGTTTTAAGCAAATCTATCTCCTTTTTTTGGAATGTAACAGAATGATAGAGATCTCTTTCAAAAGCCAGATTAAACTGGAATGGACAGAAATGGCACAACTGATCCATTACTAAAACACTGTGAAGTTGCAATACTTTCTGAAAGGTCACTAAAATACTATCACCTACTTGTGATATATAATCTCATAACCTGTTATTCCTATACTGTGATTATAATCTCCATCAGTATAGAAGAAAGTGGTCTGGGGTGAGCGATTTTAGCAACTATCCTTTGTCATGGTCAGATCACCTCCGGGTAAGATTTAGATGTTCAGTGGTTTTCCTGCTCTACAGAGCTGGGAGACATATTAGAATGGTTCATCCTTGGAAGCTGATGGAACTAATTGATTTTCAGATGGCTCTGGGGGGATTTTCTGGCTGATATAACTGGCACTGCTGTTGAAGTCCGGGTTGATCTGTGGAATACACAGATGACCTGGGCCATTTACACAATCACTCATGAGCACAGTCTCCCGCTTGATGTAGCCTAACCGTCTCCTTGGTATACACCTGGTATACATCAGGGAGAGCAATGAAACAAGCTAGGATATGGCTAGAAAACAAGTGGAGGAAAACTCCAGAAGAATGCAACTGAACACTGGTAAGAACCCACTACTGAGCCTACTCAGTGGCAGAGAAGGCAGCAAAGAAGCAGCACATCACTGTTTCCTTGTATGCTCACTATGTCATTCAGTAGTATGTGGGCAGTACAGGGTCTTTTAAAGTCTGGCCTGAAGGAGGGGGAAGAACCAACAGTGGGCCACTGCAGGCCCATGCAGGGCATGGTGGGGGAAGCAGATACACTTGCCTTTGGCTAAGCTGGCTGGCAGACACTGCCAGGGACTGGCTGCTTTTTTTGTTTCTAACAAGACTCCTGCCATGGACCTCACCCAAGCTCTGCATGGGCCAGGCCCACTGCAAATCTTTTGCAAAGCACTTTTAGAATAAAATCACTTGCATCTTCTGAGATCTATTATAGTAGGTGAATTTCAATAGGTATCTAGAGCACTATAGTTCTCAAGTCTCCAAACACAACTGGCACAAAATATAACATTCCCCCCTTACTTAACTCATTTTCATAGGAAAGATGATTACTTCATTTTATCTGAGCTCAAAGGGCTTCCACTTGATCTATACCTGGGTTGGGCCAGTGGGTGGGAAATCAATGACTGATATATACATCCAACTAAAAGATTTGAAAAATGTTGTGCTTACATGGAGAAGGAGGAGGACCTATAGTGTTTAACAAAGGGTGGAAAGTGGGACACATGGTTGTTGTTTTCTGGAAAAACTTTTGGAACTTAGAGCTGCTTCATATACTGCATATTGCTTACACATATATTTTCCCATGTGTGGGAAAATACATTGTTGTGTATTAAAATTGCACAAGAGTCTATTTTCCTGAAAGTATATGTGTCTATAAGCCTTTACAGTTTCTATGCATCCTTCCACAGAAGATACTACCTTTTCTATATTCCTTCTGAGTCTTGATTATTTACTAGCCTGTTGGTTTTTGTATTCCTAGACCGAATCCTATTATTTTGCCTCTTTCTTGCTTCATTTCTGTGGATCTCCTATTGTGTTCTAGACTAGAATCTTTGAAGACCTGCATCCCTGGCACTGTTCTATAAATGTTGCAGGCGCATATACAATGGTGTCTTCTACATACAGGTTCCAGTTGCATTGTTAAATCTTTTTTTTTAATTAGCAAGGAATAATAATAATAATAATAATAATAATAATAATAATAATAATAAATTTTTATTTATATCCTGCCCTCCCCAGCCAAAGCCGGGCTCAGGGCGGCTGAGCAGTGGGACCTATAGACTTTGTTTTTTATTTGAACCTTGGATACTAGATGGTGTATGCTTTAACCCCGCAACATAGATCTAGATCCTCCAAAATGCAGAGCAGTTTTGCTCATTTGCATTAGCCATTAGGTGAAGAACACCAGGAGAGGGTATTAATTCCATTTTTTAAAAAAGAAAATTCTGAAGAGACAGAATTATCATTCATTAGTCTCACAATAAACCATTAAATTGTTAAGAATAAAGTTCAGGAGACAGCTAACTAGGGATTTTTAACCTAGACTGACTTCATATGATACGAGTTAATGAGCTGAATACATAAACTTTTAATAGCTGGGGAAATGATATAGCATTTGATCTTAGAATCATGCCTTTTACAAAGATATCTGTGAAGCATACAATCCATAGCTGCCATCAGCTCTTGAAGTGCTTGGGCAATTTTGAATTGACAATTATATAGACACCTAGTCGTACATGATAGACTTCTTATCCCTTTTCTTCCTAGCATATGTACATGAAGTCCAAACAAAGTTGGACAGAAAGAGAAGATATTACAATGAATTTGAGGAAATACATTTCTTTCCATTTTTCAACTAACTGGATTCCATTTAATTCATACAAGAACAAGATGTAACAAAAATGATTAGCTTTGTAAGTGATATAATAGCACCAACATGGTATTGGTAGTACCCATGATTTGACATATTGTAATATTAGCTTTGAACAATCTCTTGTGCTCACTTTGCGTTTTTGCTACAAAAATGTTAAGTTACTCAAGGCATTTCCTGACCTGAAGTATTTTTTATAAATCTCCCTCTCCCCCTTTTTGAACCCTGAGCTTGATTTCTATACATGCATAGGTAATTAGCATTCTGTTTGTCTGCAATGCAATGAAACTCAGTTGAAAACTTAAATACTGTAATGACATTTAGTAAACATTTTCAGGACAAAATTACATATTTCAGATGCATCTACATGCATCTTCAAAGTGGTGTAGTAATCCAAAAATAGAATGCAATGCCAGACCTGCCTTGAAGGGCAGAATTAAAAGGTGAAATACATGCTCAATACCCTTTCCATATTTGTGAAAACCGCAGTTTGAACACATGCTGCTGCCTTATATCAAGTCAGACCACTAGTACACCTAGTTCAATATTGTCTACTCCGACTGGCAGTGACTCTCCAGGGTTTCAGCCAAGAGTCATTGTGTGCATGCAGAGCATGTGTTCTACCACTAAGCTTTGACCTCTCCCCAATTCTGCAACCATTCTTAAGACAAAACAAAATTCAACGCACTACTTCCCTCAATGTTGAATAGTGAAAATAAAATATGGTGTGCATTTTTAAGGCACCATACTCATTCCAGCTATGAACTGCAACATAAACTGGGACAGTTTATTGCAGCACAAAGCAAAATTTCACTTAAAGGCAGAGATCACAGTAGCCTTATTCACATGACAGGATAAGCCTTGGTTGCAGCTTCTGCACATTCACACAGTCTAAGTAAACCATGGTTTTGCTTACCATGTTGTGAGAACCATAATTTTCCATAACTGCTTGGCCTATGAATGTCTTTCCAAAGGCATAGAAACGAAGCATGTAAAATATGTTGTAGTACAATATATGTCTTAGAGCAGGGGTAGGCAACCTAAGGCCTGGGGGCCGGATGCAGCCCAATCGCCTTCACAATCCGGCCCACGATGGACCGGGAATCAGTGTGTTTTTACATGAATAGAATGTGTCCTTTTATTTAAAATACATCTCTGGGTTATTTGTGGGGCACAGGAATTTGTTCATTTTTTTTTTCTTCAAAATATAGTCTGGCCCACCACATGATCTGAGAGACAGATTTTTCAGGCCCACGGCCAAAAAAGGTTGCTGACCCCTGTCTTAGAGGCTAACATATTATCCTGAAAGATGGTAGGCACATTCAGGCTGCAATTTTATGTTTATGTTCAAACATGAGTTTATCCTGCCTCTCCCTGCATCCTGCAACACACACCTATTTTTAAAACAACTATCAAACATTTCTGGTCCTAATGTCACCTTCTACAATTCTCAGAACACTTGGGGGGGGTAGGCTTGTTCCATCAGAAGAAAACCCTCTGGATGAGTAACATCATTTACATGTGTCTAATTAAATGTCTTTACATGTATGGAATAGCATTATGAATTAAATCTGGGCATGTCATGATCTGAAGCCTAAGAGAGATGACTTTACAGGACAATAAATGCTAATTACAGACTATTAATATTTTGACCTCTTCCACACTTAGTGCAGCTGAATAGAAGCCAGGGGAAAAGCTTCACTAATTCTGCACAGATTTTAATGAGCCAGAAAGATTCTGGCTTGCCCTTTTGCTGAAAAGACAAATTCCACAACAGCAGATCAGGTAGAGTTATTTTGTCATCAGTAACTAAGCCAAGGCAAGCTCATTAACGTGTTTTTAAAATGATTCTTTTCCTGTGGTGTTAACCACTTCACTCTTATTAATGCAGAAAAATGTCTACACCAATACAGGCTTGTCAAGTCTTTCCCCCAACCCATGAAGCTCTCCAAGAATTTTGAGTGGCACAGCAAAGTGATAACACCAATTTCCCAGGAGCTGCACTGACTGCTTATGTGCAACCAGGCCCCATTCAAGGTGTCAACTTTGAACATACAAAGCCCTGATTGACTTCGGACACAAGCACTTGATGGAGTTCCATGTCTGCCAAGCCAGCCTTGTGGCCTGCAGAAGAGGCACTTCCCATCAAAAGGTATGGCTCATTGCACTGTGACTTGTGTCAGGGCTTTCTCTTTGGTGGCAGACTGTTTGTGCAACTTCCTCCCTCTGAAGACACAGCTGATGATTTTGCACTGTCAACATAAAGCATATATTCCCTCCCAGGCATTTGGCCTTGGGCAGGGAGGCCAGGATACAAACAAATATTATTATTATTATTATTTATTATTAATAATAAGCTGAGGCTACTTTAATGTACACTGCTGAACTGTTTTAATGATTGGAAACTATTTTTTCCATCTTGCTTCATTTAATGTTTACGCCATACTGGAATCCTATGGAATGAAATTCATCTAGAAGTACCATCAATCAATCAATCAATCAATCAATCAATCACCATGGTTTAGCATTATGAGCTATTGTGATAAGCCATACAATAAAAGCCAAATCATACTAGATGTTTTATACTGTATGCTGAATTCCAAATGTGCAGACATGACCCTTCTTCTCCATTCTCTTAAAAAGGTATGGTTCATGCTCTAGTTCAGTAGCAGACAGTAGGGCAGTGTAGATAGGGCTATATTGCTCACCTGCCTTCTGAACAAATAGCATCAGTTCCTGTGAGGGAAAGGATAGGGGCAAGGTTCAGGGAGCTCAGTGTGGTGCAGGCGTGGCAGAACAAGGCTCATATTTACTCTGCTGCTGCACCACACTGATCTCCCCATACCTAGCCCCATCTCCCTCTCAGGAACCAGCACTGACACTTCTTGTTTGGAAAGCAGGTGCTCAGTGCCACCCCTTACCTGCACCACCCCACTGACTGCTACTGCCTTGGTCATATATAATCTACTAATATCTTCTCTCGGGTCTTGAGTAGTCTCACCTTGGTCACCTCACATCTGTCCAACACTCCAAAATGCCCCACCTTTCACATTGCACTAATTACATGAAGATCCTCCTTACACTGGATTCCAGTCCATTCCTAGATTCAGCACAAGCTACTTGTCTTTCCCATTTGCACCTCACAGACTCCATTTGTCTTGCCCCCTTTTCTCTGTCATTTTGAAGCCACAATGCCCATGCTCTCCACCATGCCGTTCCTTCAAAAGACTCCACACCTTCTCTTGTTTCCTCATATACTTGTATCTACATCCTAAAACACCTGCATGATGCCACCTCTTCGTTTTTTTAAATCCTCCCTCAAAACCCACTTTTCATGAAGCTTTTGGCACAACCACCTAAATCCCCATGTTCTGCTGCAAACTGGCCTGTGAATTGGTCTGTAACTAATTCTAAGCATGTGGCGCTGAAACAGATTGCTTCACTAGGAGGAATTCAATACCACACTATTACCATTGTTCCCTCAGTGCAAGCAATTCTGTTTACCAGATGAAATGGACTCTCCCCCCCTCACCTCACATGCTGTTAAGAGGGTATTCACATGTGTACCCTCGAACCAAAATAGGGGGGCATGGGGGAGGAGAGGAGGGCAGCCCTGTAGCACTAGCAGGACTTGCGCCACTGGCTCCTGATAGTACCACTATTTAGTGAGTCCAGCCCACTGTTTACCACTGCCACCACTTGCTTCCCCCTTCCCTTTATAGCTTTCTGAATTTTAGATTGTAAGCTCCTCTTTCCCTTGTACTCTGCAAAGTGCCATGCACACCAATGGTGCTGTATTAAATGGTCTGAAGATGCAGAACTTTATGTATCTTGTTCTCACAAATAAGGACTATCTGGTAAATGAAAAGATAGATAGAATGTAGCCAGGACAAAATCAGTCATGTGATGACTGAAATTGTGACTCTGAAGAAGGCAAGAAAGGGAAGAAGCCTTGTCCCCTTTCTTTTAAAAAAAAAAAGCTGATTTAATGGAGTTAGGGGAGTGGCAAGAAATAACTAATGTGAATCGAATTTAAAAGGAAAAGGAGTTCAAAAAAGTGTTTTGTTTCCCCCCGAAAGAGACACATCTGAAGTCACAGGGGAGAACAGTAACATTACTGCTGAAAAGAAGAGAAAGCTGAAGCAAGATCCATGTTCATCCAATATCTAAACAGCAAACAGCAAAGGCATGATATAAAATATGACAAATAATAGCAGAAAGGCATTTGCAAACACATTTCTAAAGTAAGCAGTTAAAGTCACTGGCCTATCATGCAAAACTAGTTTATTATGAAAATAATAAACTTCAGGAAGCCTCAGGCTTATGTGCTCTTATGTTTTTCTTCCAGTACAGTCACAAGGAACAGTTCAGAACAGTTCAGAAGTGTTCACTTCCAGCTTTGCTTAGGCACAAAACATCATCAAACCCAACAAACCATGTGTAAAATAATAGTTGTTTGAAACAAGTGAATAGGTTTGAAACAAATTGTCACATCTTTAAACAACCTATAGTTGACATTAAACACAGTTTACAGCTTGAACAGCACACTAAATTGTGATTAATGAAAATCAGAAGTGGAAATTTCAAATCCCTTCCTTACAGCTGCATCAGAGGACGGAGAAAGGGGGTCATATAAGCTCAAGGTTCACTGTGGCTCTTTGGTCATGCTAAACTATAGTTTAGTGCACCATTCAGGCATGGCCAGTGTGGGGCCTACAATAGTTATACTTACTACATTTTTGGTAATATGCGTAGTTGCAGTAGCCTCATTCACACTAATCTCAGTTTCTGTAGACTCACAACACTAAAAGCTACCAAATCTCTTAGCACACAGTGGACTAGTACAGTGTTTCCCAACCTTGTGCCTCCAGATGTTTTTGGCCTACAACTCCCATCATCCCTGACCACTGGTCTTGCTAGCTAGGGATGATGGGAGTTGTAGGCCAAAAACATCTGGAGGCACAAGGTTGGGAAACACTGGACTAGTAGACTAAACATACAATAAAATCAAATCAGACACTGCAACTGCATTTCTAACTAATCTCAACTGAGCTGAACTAAGAACTAAACTGGCTGTAATAAGTTATTTCACTTTAACTCATGCAAGAGAACCACTCCACTGATATGTAGAAGTGTAAAGCCAAACACTCTATATATTACAAAATAGTAAATGCCACGTCCTGTATAGATTTTTTTTTGGTGAACATTTTTGACAGGTTCAAAGCTTGTCTCCTTCCCTTCTGACCTTTCCTCATAATTGCTCTGAAATCAAAGTATTACTCTCTCACTTTGAGTTCTCCTATGCTAACCTTAGTTATTTCAGCAGGTACCCAAATTTATTGGCTTTATAGCATTATGATGTCATTACATTCACCATATAATCCCTGATTGGGCTGCACTACTCACCCATGTGAGTAAAAAGAGCAACAATCAGAAAAAAGAGTGGCAGATAATGGAAACAACAGTATCACACTCTGGTGGTGTTATTACATGGATATAAAGTGACAGAAGAATATCTTCAAGCATTGTGAAAATTGCTCTACTCTTTTCTTTTTAAAATAAACTTTCACTATACTTAGCTGAAGCATGGGATATATTTTAAGCTACTATTGTCAACAGTGTCGTTCTCATTGTTACTTAACTCTCCACTTCTACAGAGCTAGCTTCAAAACTAACACTTGTAATAATTATAGTCCCATGTACCTCTATTATCCCACTTTATATGAACTCATTTCTGGACCCCCTTGAGAGACTACTTCCCTGAATTCCTTCCAAAGCATACAATTTATGAAGCAATTTAACATAAAACATTTCTCAAGGTTCCAAAGATGTTTTCCTTACAAGAATACAAAAAGGATGTGGAATGATGGATTTAATATACTTTGTGATTACTTCACTTTTGAAAGAAAATGAATTCAGAAGTGACATCAGTGTAAGGTAGTTACCAACATGGCTGCAGCAGAACAATTCTTTTAGCTTAAAGTGAGCTACCAATTGTTCACTTGCTGTAGCAAGGTGTCCTCGCATGTGGGAATGCATCTTGTTCCAAAGTATGGAGTGGTATATATTGAAACCACTGCTAAAATTGAACTCCCCCCACCTGCCGCTACCTGTTTAATTAGATATTGTATCAGATGATGGTCTACTTCTAAGTTCATATATTCAGAACCACACTTCACGCTGGCAAGAGACCCTGCTCTTTAATCGTGGGTCTGCCCTGGTAACTTGAATATGGGGAGATTTACAGTCCAAAAGGGAATGTGAGTCATGACTCCTATAGAGACATCTTGGTGAAACTGGTCTGAGGGAAAAGATAAATGGGACGAGAATGTGGATTCAGCTAGGTGGAGGAGCCCAGTGGTCATGGGGGAGGCTGTGGTCTTGGAAATACTGAGCTATATCTTGGGGAGGAGTACAATGTCAATAACTGAACCAAGTAACATGTATACCAGTGGCAGTAAGGACAGCATGTCAGGGAAGCTGATGAGCCTTTCCCCACATCACACATACTTATACAAGGCAATACTTAATGCTAATCCTACTCATTGAAGTTAATGGACATGAGTAATTTACATTCATTAATTTCAGTGGGTCTACTCTGGGCACTTTGTTTGACTACCACTCTCTGAAACCATCCCTTCATCCACTTTTCTTCTGTCCTCTTCTAGCACTGGAGACCAGCAGAAAAGGTACAAATGACTTCAGTAGACAAGCCAGAAGTGTGTAAGCAGCAGGTGGAGAAAGGACAGCACTATCTACACACTTCTTGAGCTATAAATCACAACTGCTGCTTTACATGTAATTTGGCACATGTACACCTGCTGTCATCATATGCAGTTTGACCTTGAGATTTTAGCAGCAGTACATTTAAAGATATATAATTCCTTAATTTGCTACAGGTTTTACCTATCAATCCCTGTAGAGTCAGTTCACACTTAATTCTTGTTGTACACTTTAAACTTAGACTTTTGTAGGTTGTACACTTTTTCTACTAATTTCTCAATCCTTTTGAAGCCATGTTTACCAAGAGGACATGTGTGCAAAATTGGTAGCCCATGCAGGGTATACAAGTATCTAATTGTGGCACTGATGTGCATCACCCATTTGTGCAAGACCACCGTCACTCAGCTATGCATAGACATGCAGAAACTAGTTTCTTCATATATTTGCCACATAAGTAGATCAAGAGGCATGTGTGTGGCGTTGTTATAGCAGAGATGGGGAAAGAAGCAGGGTGTTCATTCATCTGATATCCTAGAAACGTGATGTTTCATACTGCTCACTTTATAGATATATTTTAGTATTTGCAAACATTATCTATCTTTTGAAAGATATCTGCACCAAAATGTTCTGTCACTTATACCGGTAGATTGTTCTGCAGCAAATATCAACATAAAAATCTAAATATATGGCTATGATTAAAAAAAAACTGGTGGTGTTGATTACACAGAAAAAGAGCAAAGGCTACAGCTAAGAGACAAGGACTTCTGTCATGCTTACAAATATCTTTGCTACAAATCAAATGAGAATTGCTTTGAAGGGAGGGGGTGGAATAAAAGGGCAGAAAGCAACAGGTGGGACTGATAAAGAAGCATGGCAAAATACACCAGCAACATAGGTGCCTGAGGCCTGGAACGCTGTCTCCACCACCGCACTGGTATCAGACTAGGGACAAGAGGTCATATTCCTACAGGCAGCATCCAGCTTAAAGGATGCAGGGCAGGCTTAGTGGATACAGAACAGCCATATTTTCCAACACCTTGCTGCAATCCTCACCTCCAGTATCTGCTGCCTGAGGCAGTTGCCTCACTCTCCTAAAACTGATATGTGGAAGAGTGGGTGAAATTTATCCTGCTAAATGCTGGGAAAGACTGGTGTTGGCTGCTAGTTAAGATGTCCCACAGTACAACTCAGATCAAACCGAAACTACACTAGATAGATTACACAATCCACCTGTGGGAAGCTGAAGTAACCTGCAACTCTTCTGTTTGGGACAAACCTCCACAACCATGAATAGCAAAACATGAAGAGGACATCCAAATCCACCACTGCTGCTCTCTCAGCAGCCCCCCACTCACTTCACAGGCTTAGCTGCAGTGGAAGCAGGGAATTGTTTTTACCTTGCATTTTGGAAAAAAAACACTTTACCAACAATCAGTTCTGCAGCACTATGTCTATAAATTAATGTCTCATTCCTTAGTGCTGTCACAGGCAGGTCTAAATTATGTGCATACGTATGTTTTCCACTGTATATAGTCACCATAGCAGGGCACAAAAGGTGAGAAGCTGACAAGGAGAATTATTAAAAGAAAAGTGATGAAAAAGAGAGAGAGAATGTCAAGAGTGATATGTCAGCAAATCCAGGTGCCACTTAGTGAAACATTTTAAAATCTGATTTATAAAACCATAACTTTGTTGAAGGACCTGGCACTTCGAGGATAGAGATTAGCAAATGGCTGCAAGGAAATATCAGCCTCCATCATGGGCTAAGCGAATCCTAGCTGTTCATCCCCACCCCTTGACTCACATGACCTCAGTGGGTTCACAGCGAAGGCCAGGGGTGCCAACTTGCCTCCCACATTGAGGGGGTATGATCATGTGACATATCATGTGACATGGTGCCGTGCTTGCTTGTCCCAGCCACAGCCCAGCAGCTCAGAAGCTGGGCTATGGCTGGGACGAGTGAAGCAAAGATCTTGTCCCAGCCACCGCCTGGCTCCTGGGCAGAAGCTGGGGTTGTGGCACATGGAGGGGTGGTAGCCCTCTCAATATGGGGGGGGGAGGGCACAGCTGTCTGCCAAAAAATACTGGGGGAGCTGAAGTCCCCAGCACTCATAGAATCATAGAGTTGGAAGAGACCACAAGGGCCATCGAGTCCAACCCCCTGCCAAGCAGGAAACACCATCAGAGCACTCCTGACATATGGTTGTCAAGCCTCTGCTTAAAGACCTCCAAGGAAGGAGACTCCTTGGCAGCAAATTCCACTGTCGAACACTTCTTACTGTCAGGAAGTTCTTCCTAATGTTTAGGTGGAATCTTCTTTCTTGTAGTTTGGATCCATTGCTCCGTGTCCGCTTCTCTGGAGCAGCAGAAAACAAACTTTCTCCCTCCTCTATGTGACATCCTTTTATATATTTGAACATGGCTATCATATCACCCCTTAACCTCCTCTTCTCCAGGCTAAACATGCCGAGCTCCCTTAGCCGTTCCTCATAAGGCATCGTTTCCAGGCCTTTGACCATTTTGGTTGCCCTCCTCTGGATACGTTCCAGTTTGTCAGTGTCCTTTTTGAACTGTGGTGCCCAGAACTGGACACAGTACTCCAGGTGAGGTCTGACCAGAGCAGAATACAGTGGCACTATTACTTCCCTTGATCTAGATGCTATACTCCTATTGATGCAGCCCAGGATTGCATTGGCTTTTTTAGCTGCCGTGTCACACTGTTGGGTCATGTCAAGTTTGTGGTCAACCAAGACTCCTAGATCCTTTTCACATGTACTGCTCTCAAGCCAGGTGTCACCCATCTTGTATTTGTGCCTCTCATTTTTTTTGCCCAAGTGCAATACTTTACATTTCTCCCTGTTAAAATTCATCTTGTTTGTTTTGGCCCAGTTCTCTAACTGCTGGTGAAGGCGAAGGATTAGAACAAGAAATACCACCTCAATAATCCTGGCACCATAGGGAAACATGACTAATACTTCCGTTCCTGATTCCAGACATAAATGTGATTTTTAATATTCTGAAAATATAGCACCTTGTGCAAAACAATGAGTTGGATCCAGATTAGCCATTCTGGCAATAGAAGGATTCCTTTTGTGTACTATTTATGAAAGTCCCTGAGATACAGAGTAAAGGCTCCCTGCTAAAGGAAGCATGGAAGTGAATGTCACTAAGTATTCATTGCCCCTGTAGCTCCCTGAGCTGCCTCTCATTTCATCCCCTAAATTTATCCCACCTTTCTACTGCGATAGAGCCCAAAGCAGTATACATGTGGATTCCAGGTGGACACATATGCAGACTCGCTTAGCTTCAGCAAGGTGGCCATCTCATGTGCCTTCAGACCACACCCTGGAATTTGACCTGCTCTTGAGTACCCCCAAAGCCCTACTGAAGATGAATGTGGCAAAGTGAATGTGGGCATAATATGGAATAATGTAAGCAGGTGAGCTTAACATGTTTATGTGTAAAGGTTAATTAAATTAACCTTTTATGATTTAAATTATTATTTAAAATGCTAACTAAATAGAATGTATGGACTTAAATGGGAATAGCATTTACTCTTTGAATACAATTTCTGTAAGTTAATTTTTTGAACATATTACAAACTGGATCTCAGTCATGCAACTCCAATTAAAATCAACTGAAGATATGCAACAATAATCCTGATTAGAACATTGAGTTTAGGAATTTAATTAATCTAATACCAATTTCATGTTTTCAGAACACTATTATCTTTTCTGAGAACTCCTACATACACAGCAGCTGCAATTTTCATGCTGACACCACTAGCACAACATTTTGTGAGCAAAATGTGAATATTTTGGGAACATATACATCTTTGCTACTGTTTTTTTCATATGGGCATGCTAGTTCTCTTCAAATCACATACCTCTACCAAAACTGGCACCAAAGTCAAGTATATTTTTACACACTAAGCAATTAAAAGTGGAACCCTGCAACAAAATGCTGAAATGTTGAGTGCTTCTGTTCAGGTTTCAAGCCACTCCATTCCATCCCTTACTTTCTCATATTTTTGTTCCCCTGCAGTCAAGCAGCCAGCATTCCATGCTCACAGACCATGCTCGGTCCTCACTGGACTGTTCTGAGGGCGTGATCTCCATTTGAACATGTGTGTGGCTTCCCACCCCCATTTTGGGTTTCTTTGGGGGCTTTTGTATGTGGAAGGGAGAGCGTAAGGTGAGATGAACGTACTTACGCTCCCAAATACATTAAATTATTTAACTATATTTATGTCAGCTCCCTTTTTCACTTCTGGGGAACAATAAAAACAGCTTCTTGATGTGAACCTGGAAGCTATTTATCCAGAATGAGATGGTACTCAGAATGTCCCTGTTCTCCTGCTCTAGCAGTTTCAGCGTTTCTTCCCTCCCACCAAGATGTCAGTTTCCACCCACCCCTCTTCTTCTCTCAACCTTCCATTCCATTGAGCTATCATGGGGCTTTTTTGAGTAATTTGCTTTTTGGGATAAAAAAATTCCTTCCAGTAGCACCTTAGAGACCAACTTTGTTATAGGTATGACCTTTCGTGCGCATGCACACTTCTTCAGATACACTGAAACATAAGTCATCAGACCCTTATATAGAGTGAGAGGGTGGGGAGGAGTATTACTCAGAAGGGTGGTGGGAATGGGTGATTGGCTGATAGTTGTGGTAAACGCTGACAACTGTTGACGACTGTTGACGACTGTTAACAACTGCAATTGGTCTTTCAGGAAAAAGCAAGGGGTGAGATGGCTAAAAATAGCTTTATCATGTATAATGAGATAAGAATCCAATGTCTCTATTCAGACCAGGTCTCTCTTGCATATTGGGAATTTTTCCTGCAATTCTTATTTACTTGTGAGTATCTCAAACTTACCCCTAGTCTTCTGGTCTGCCTCGCCTGTCCATAATTAATGCAGTTATAACTACATAAGCACAGGAAGACTCAATTTGGAATTAGTATAGAAATTATTATATTATATAGCTAAAACAGCAAAGTTGTCTTTAAACAGTTCAACCAGAAGAGGGAGAGAGGTCTTAGCTATTCAAACTTACTTAAAATACGGCAGCTTCAAGCTTAAAATAATATAATAAATATCTAAATGTTAATAAAAGCTCTACAAATATCATCCTCGTGGAAGGAGATGCAAGAGGTTTGCCACTAGATACTGAACAACTGATGACCTTTGGGACGTACATCAAGAGTAACAGAGGTAAGTTTTGGAATAAAACAGGAGAAACACTAAAAGGTCTGAAAAAATTTAAAAGTTCAAATAAATGCATGATCTCTAAACCCATATGAAGATTCTCAAACAACAGACTCACATTTTTCACTTTTTTGAATTAGAACAAGAACATGGTACAACATGTTCTCCATCTCCTGCTTTGCATCAATATGCAAATTGTGCAAAACCACATGGAACCAAAATATGCAAATTAACAGCCGGCCTCATGGAATATCCATTCAGTAATGAATGTTCCTCATTCCTGAAAGAGGGAACAATCTTTCCACTTCTGATTAAACACAAAAACAACAGTTATTTCCTTTGCTCACTGCTGATGTTAACTAGAACCATACTAGGTGTAAAATCACAACTAGTCCTAAATAAAAGTGCAGCAAAAACTAAAAGTAAGTGCAGCCTAATGTTATAGACACGAAGATATGAGAAGATTTGTGAGTCATATCTTACCTCAGTCATGAACTCAGTTGGTGGTGATGGTAGTAATAAAAGTGATGATGATTATGATGATGATGATAGCAGGCTGTTCTACAGATTATCATGTGTAAATTAATGCAAATCAAGAGGTGAAACATTTCCTGGCCTATACTCTTTAAGGCAGAGATAGCTAATAAGGTACCCTCCATGTAATTTGGACTACAACTCCCAACAGCTCCAACCTGCATGACCAATAGTCACAGAAGATGAGAGTTGTAGTACATATCATCTGGAGGACACCACATTGGCCACCTCCAGTTTAAGGCTACAGGTGGAAATTACATATCTAAATGTACCCTTACCAAAATAAATAAGTCATATGGGAACACCAAAAAATTGCATGTTTTGGACCCACCTGGGCTAAGCCTTTTTGCTGACATTTTCTACAGAGCAACACTGGTGTGGCATGTAACCAAATAGTTTTATCCATGGTTGTTCCTGTACTATAGCTCAAGGACAGCCACTTTAATGCCCTCCACGTGTTGCCCAACTCCATCTCTCAATATCCCTAACCAATGCCCATGCTAACTGGGGCTGACGGGAGCTGGAGTCCAATGACAACTGGTTGTTGCTCTAAGTGTTAGTCAGAACCAGGCCAGATGGCTAGCTTTCTTATCTAAAGTTGGGTTCAAAGGGAGTTAGTTGAACTTAGGTCCCAATAAAATCAATGGGGCAAATTAGCATCATCTTAAATCTCATTGCTTCAAATGGAAACTAAGTGCAGTTATCTTGGACTAGACCTACACTTAGGCCACTTTTATGTTTGTTTAAAATAAATGGCCTTTAAATGTGTAGTCATGAGCTCTAGAACCAGATATTGAAAAAAAGATTTGCTTTTCCAGATTCTGAAAAAGACAGAGCACTAAACTGTGTATTGTATGAACAATACGGTACACCCAAAATTGGTACACCCAAGCATTGCCAACTTTCTAAACATGCCATGCTCATGGATTCCCAATTTCTGGCTTTGAACAAATTTCAGACTCTATGGCTACACCCTCTGTAATAATGGCTAATGATGTGCAAAGTCTCTGTGTCCTTCGAATATACACATCCCTATTTCCTTTGGTAGCACACACTGGATTTCAGTACGACTAGGGTTTTACCTACATTCTGCTACCTTTAAATGCTTTAAGTAATACTGTACTGACTTGTTACTAATTCCACATATATTATGTGTTGTGGCTATATTTTTATTGCTCTTTCAAGATACAACAGGACAAGGGACCATAGCTTAATGGAGTCACATGTGCTTTGCATGCAGATCAATACTTGGCATTTCTGCTTAAAAGGATCAGAGAACTGCCAGTGTGGTGCAGTGGTTAAGAGCAGTGGACTCATAATCTGCTGAACAGGGTTCGCGTCCCCGCTCCTCCACATGCAGCTGCTGGGTGACCTTGGGCCAGTCACACTCTCTGAAGTCTCTCAGCCTCACTCACCTCACAGAGTGTTTGTTGTGGAGGAGGAAGGGAAAGGAGACTGTTAGCCACTTTGAGACTCCTTAGGGTAGTGATATAGTGGGATATCAAATCCAAACTCTTCTTCAAATGATGGGAAATATCCCTGGCCAGAGACCCTGGAGAACTGCTGCTTGTCAAGGGGACAGCACTGAATCAGATGTACAAATAATCTGACCTGGTAGAAGGCAACTTCCTATATTCCTAATGTGTAAGAAATCTTGATTCAGTTGGAAAGTGCACAATTCTACCACTCTAAATTGTGTAGATATTGTGAAATGATTCTACATCCTAACATATATGCAAATATCTTTTTTAAAGGTATAACTGTTCATTAACTAAAAATCATCTTGATAATTGCAACTGTGTAACAGAAGCACAACATTATTGTGGTACTTCCAGCTGATGCAGACAATGGTGCGCTCTGTCTTTATCTTACATTTATCTCCCACCCCCACCCCTAATAACTTTAAAATAAAGGGGATCGAATTAAACGAGAAAAAACCTCCTCAGGGATGAGTATACAAATGAACACAAAATATTTTAGAACAGATTCTGGAATGCTTTTGCAATTTACAACCCAATGTTCCAGTGCTGGAGGATAAAAGCCTGAAAGACTAGGAAATTATTGTGCCCACTTAAAAGGCTACTATTAAGTAACTATTAAATCCTGGCAGAAGCTTTTTATACATTTCATTGTATAGTGCCAGAATGAGATATCTCCAAATTGTAGCTTGTGCCATCCAAAAATTATATATTATTTAGTGAGAACATTTTGATGTGCTAAAACTGTGTTGGATAATTGTTAGTGAGTGGCTGTGGAGGAGACATTCACGGAAAATGCTTCAATCATAAAATTACTTAAATTTGATTTAACAAAACTGAATTGCAGTGACATTCAGCTAAAAGCTACTCATAAAATATCAAGAAACCTAAAAGAACAGTTACAACACACTGCTCTTATGCTTTCACTACCTTGCTGATAAAGACAAGCACTTTACTCTTGCAGTGGCAGCCCATGAGGTAGGGCAGAAAATGGTAAACAGCCACAACCTCTGAGTGGCTATAAGAGGGGGAAGGAGCCCTATGAATTTGCCAATAACCTTAGGGGAACCAAGGCTGGTGGCAATTTAGGCAGCACCCTATACTCCAAGGATGAGGTTGTTGCTGGATTACAACTCTCATAGTCATGCGCCTTCAGCCATGCTGGCTGGCACTGATGGGAGTTGAAGTCCAACAACATTTGAACGGCCACAGGTCCCCAAGACCATTGGACCATACAATTTCAGGGTGCTGCTGGCTATTCACCAGCTGTGCTCTTGTGTCATCCTGCAAAAGACATTTCCTTCCTCCAACAGATGCTCATCAGAAAGGGTCCAAGCTCTCTTGCCATTCAGTCTCTGCCTGATATTGGTCACTGGTGTTTACTGCCCCCACCTTATCAGCTGCCAATGAATCCATGATGTTTCTGAGACACATAGTACGTCTATAAATTCATCACACATTATCTGCACACAGACTTTAGGTCTGTGTAATCAAAAGCTGGCCATAGCACAGATGGAGAACTCCCCACCCCCCTGCCAAGTAGGAATCCCACAATAGTTTGTACCCACATCCTACAGGTAAAGGTAAAGGTCCATTCGTGGCTGACTCTGGGGTTGCAGCGCTCATCTCGCTTTATTGGCCAAGGGAGCCAGCGTACAGCTTCCGGGTCATGTGGCCAGCATGACTAAGCCGTCCTACAACTACTTAACTAAATAGTACCTGGGAAACAACAGCAGCTGTAAATTCTGTTATGGAAAATGTCCATCTCTGATGACTGGGGAAACAAAAGACATATGGACTGAGATGAAGCAGAAAAGTGGCATTTTAAGTGTTACTGCTAAGCTCTGTAGCGAAAAGTGAATTATGCCATCTATCAGACTACATTGAAAGCTAACACCATATCTGGCTTCTGAAGTTAAACATTGTAACTGCACAATATGTATTTTAGTTACTGCGGTGGACTTCTTACTGGACTTACAGCTGCATACTCCTACGCATCAAAAAATAACTCTCCACTTTTTTTCTTTTTCACCCTCTGTTGTTTCTTTCACTCCGTCCACTTTATCTTTTTATCCCACTTTGTTCTATAGCATGGGACTACAGACCTAAGCTACAAGTGATCCTGATTAGTATCTTTGTCTGTGTATAGGATACAGAAAGCTGTCTTCTGGATGCTTCCACATGGCAGTTTATTGTGGACTTGGTTTGGCTCGTGCTCAAACGTTTTTCACAGTAATGATATATCGCTATCATCAAAATGCCAGCCCATACTCCCTTACACTCTCTGCATCAGATATAAAGGTTTCGTTGCTGGGTCTTAAAAGTCATGTGAAACCGGGTGGGGGGGGTTGAATTAAAAAATCAATTGGAAGCCTCATCACTTCATCAACTCTGAACCAACCTTAGATAATTGCTGGAGATGTGGTACTGTGGGAGCAGGTCTGTACCCATAGGCAGACTGAGGGGAGCATGACCGATTTAGTCGCACTGGGCCTAGAGCTTCGAGGGCATCACAGGGGCACCACAACTATTATATAGACTGGAAGGTGAGAGGCAGAATGAGAGGTGGGGGTGCTGGATTTTGGCATTGCACAGGGTGCTGCTGAAATTTGAGACCCCAAGATCTGCCACTGCTGTACCATATGCTTTTGGGGTATGTGGTGATAGCACCATTGTGGAAGGAAACTTTGATTTATATATGCATGCCAAGATGCTTTACTTTGCACTAAAACAGCCATACCTTTCTTAGGCATATTTTCAGAATTTGTTATCCAAAATGTTTGAAGACTTCCTTGCAGATTACTGTCAATATATGTATTTAAAATAGCCTTACAAAATGCACTTTGGTTTGTATATTTTTATGCATCTCTGAGTCACCTGAAGCTCATGTTACTTGATTACACATCACACATCTAGCAATTCACTGAAACAGTTTAAAAGCCAATATAGTTTTGGAAAGGGGGGAGGGAAACACCTGCAAGTGAAAACTGTCAAGTGTGACAGTGGATTCACTAATGTGAACTCTTTACTGCTAGCCTGATTTATTCTGACTCATTTCTTCAACCTGATATACTCTGTGTTTTGTGGCCTTCTATATGTGTGTGTGTGTGTGTGTGTATAATACTGAAACTATTTGAACAGATGGGGAATGTATTGCATAAAGCCTTACAAGAAGTATTGTGGTGAATTATCCAGAACTATGTAAAATGGTTTCTGCTGTATGCATGTCTTGGATCCTTGAACCCTGTGTAGGCCTTATCTGAAATAACTGTGATATCAGCTCCTGAATCTATTTTAAATTTAATGGTTGAACCAGATTTGTTTTGTTTTTTTTCTTGTTTGGTCAAAACACACATTCCCCACGGTAGGAAAAACAGAGGAAGGAGGAGTGGAATTGCACGATCATGAAACGCCAATGTCCAAAAAGCACACATTACAGGGTAGATAAAAGTCAGCGACTCAATGCAAAAACTATCACATTTCGAACCAACATAGTTTATTGTCAAAAACTGGTAAAAAGAAATTGCAGATTCCAGCTACTGTTGTTATCAAATCTAGAAGACTTAACAGAAACTGATGACATCTTTTTTCACAGCATAAAGGAAAGAACTGCCATGCATGCTTTGTAACTATACAAAGTTAGAAAGAGAAACAGTTCATGTTCACTGCAAATGTGATAGAAGATCATAATCTGGATAATCTCCTCAGTAGTGGAATGGCTGCCCCAATTTAACTGAACTATTCATTTTTCCTTGTACAGGAAATGGTTCTGTTTTCTTTGTCAAGTTAGGAATCTACAACTTTTAAAACTTAAATTCTGACAATATGTCAAGGAAGACTTCAAGGGCACACCAGCCAGTAATCTAGTTGGGGAGGGGGAAATTCTATTTTAAGCAAGAAAAGAACAGACACTACTCAATACAATTCCACACAAATGCAGTGCTACAAAGTTCAGTGCAGCATAGGGATTAAACAATATAAGGATATTGAGGGAACTTCATTGTCTTACACTCCATTACTGAGCATGAGTCGAAGTGGTGATGTTTATCTTTAACACCACATATGGCTTAGGACACAAGTACCTGACGTGACATCTGCTCCCATTCGAAACTGTCCATGTATTGTAGTTCTGCTCAAGGTATCCTTGCCATTCAAGGCAAGGCTACTGGTTGACCACAGATTGAATCTACTCAATCTGAACACCCTCCCCAGGGAGACCTGACTGGCTGCAACATGCTTACCTCTCAGCACCAGGCAAAGTCCTTTGTATTCCCCAAGGCTTTTAACTGTATTAGTTTATTGTGTTGTTATTTATTTTATTGTAATTCAGTTTTGTATTTTATCACATTTTTTTGTGAACCACACTAGAAACTTGGATGAATTATATAAGTATTTCGAAGAAAATAAGCAACTTATGTGATTATGATTTCTAGTATGCAGAGAGCAGGGATGGGGACAAGGCAGCACCTTTGTTAAATCAAATGCTTGCCTACTGCAGTGGTGTGAGTGCTTCTCTACCCTTTGAAAGCAGAACACATATGTAGCAAGTGAGATGTTAGCATTACAGGCACACACCATACGTTTACTTTTTAGCCATTTTCATCCATTCATTTTACCTTTCCTAGTTAATTCTCTAAAACTATGGCCAATAGAATTGGTGTGTCTTCTCAAGAACTCATTCTTCTTAAAAGAGTCACAATTTTTCACAGCATTTCAGGAATGGAAGGGGATGGGAGAGATCTGCCAATAATTTTCAGGATGTGTTTCTTAAAAGTAATCCCCGGAAAGTGCAGTATACATTTGTCTTTTCCTCTTAATGTCCATGATAATAGCATCATGGATCCCACCCTTAACCTCACAGGAAATAACATTTACCATCTGGCGCAAGTTTGCCTTCACATAATAGCTATGTGAGTGGCAAAAAAAAGGCACAAACCTAATCTGCTGGCACTAAACCAAAACATTGAGCAAGTCTGTGCAACTAATACAGCCTGTGTCCTGGTTATATTAAGTGTGTGTCTCACACACCATGATCAATAACATGTCAAAACAGGAATGTAATTAATGAACTTCCATGTGTCTTCTGAATGCTAGAAGGCTGCTTTGTAAGCTCATATAATTAGTCAGTTAGTTAGAGCTTTTCCCATCACTCCCAGCAAAAATCGTTCCTTTTTGCCTGTTTTTATGTGATTGCATATTATTGTTAAGAAAGGTTCTTCAACTACCAGATCCTTACACACACCAAAGCAAACAATGCAGGCAGTCATAAGATGACACAAGATGCCCTTCACAGACCATGACACAGTGCAACTACAGAAACAACTCAATTAAACTTGGGGGGAAACCTGAATAGCACCAAGAGCAATAACAGCTCTGGAAAATGACACACACAAAAAAAAACAAGAGAGGCCTTCTTGGCACCTACTGGTAATTTTTTGTACTTACCAAGCAGAAATTCAATAGGACTGCTTATGAGCCTCATAATCTTTGTCACATCATTCAACATTTTGAACACTAAGCCCATCCTAATCTCAAGGATGGAGCCCCATGTTGGTCAAAAGATTCTGAATAGCAGGTGTTGGACTAAATGACCCTTACAACCCATTTTCTAGGCAACTTCAAGTAATGAAATAACATTACAGTAATCTTGAGGTTAGGGGTGCGGGTGGTGCTGTGGGTTAAACCACAGAGCCTAGGACTTGCCGATCAGAAGGTCGGCGGTTCGAATCCCCGCGGCGGGGTAAGCTCCCGTTGCTCGGTCCTTGCTCCTGCCAACGTAGCAGTTTGAAAGCACATCATAGTGCAAGTAGATAAATAGGTACCGCTCCGGCAAGAAGGTAAACAGCATTTCCATGGTTCGCCAGAAGCAGCTTAGTCATGCTGGCCACATGACCCGGAAGCTGTACACCGGCTCCCTCGGCCAATAAAGTGAGATGAGCGCCGCAACCCCAGAATCAGCCATGACTGGACCTTTAATCTTGAGGTTATGTTTTATAGCACCTTAGAAGTTCACACCAAAACTAAGTAGCTGGTTATCTTCAGAGTATTCCTATTGTACAAGGAAAGGCCTATTCAAGACAAAATATCCACTTAATTAAGTAAGATTTTCTTAATTTAAAACAGGGTTCATACAGTAAAGGACTATTCACCAATACTGCTGTATACGCCAATAATTTTTCAGGAGTCAAGGCTGATGAAAATAGTTATTACAGGGACAAATGTTTCTCTACATGCAATACAAAATGTTTGTACACAAACCTACCATTTTAACTATTAAAAATGTGTATTTTAACAGAACAGGTTGAACCAAGATCAAGGAGAAAGATGGGAAATAGAAAATAATCTGCAGATTAGACTGATATCACTTTTTTTCAGAATGATTCATCCCTAGGCTTTGTTTGAAGCAACTCTCTCAACTTAAACATTTTGAAAAAATAAACTCTATGAGTCTATGATTCTATGATATATGCTTACAAGCACCTAGGAAAAAAACCACACTGGTTTTATAACAGTTCCAACCAACAGCTAATCAACCTTGAGTTACCAACCAAGTATGGCATTAAAACTAACTTGATTAAGGAACATCAGAAGTAGACCCAATTGACTCTCATGACTGCTAGGAGAAGCGCACCTACTTCCTTTATCCAAAATTAATTATGCCTTGAATACACAACAACAGAAAAGTTAGCACTAAGGAAGGTAAGAAGTGAGAAGTTTCAGTTAAGTTAGAAGTAAATGTAGAGTAGGAGTAGATGACTTGAATCAAGAAAAAGCTAAGACTGAAAACTCATTTATAAAGTGCTTCCGTTTATCATGAGAGATAAATAAAATTAATTTTGAACACCATATCATGAATCATAGTTAGCAGGGCAAAGCAGCATTCCCTGTAGTGTTTGAATGAAATGTTGTACTATAATTTATTACAGGAGATACAAGGAAATCAAATGTGTTTGCTGTACTAAAGCCCAAGCAATTAAATGGATATTCTTCATGTTTCAGTAATGATGATATTCAAGGAATCTAAATAATTATGATTTCCATTGCATTATTATTTTTAAAAATTATTTTTTTCCAAAGAAAGCATCCTTTAATAAATGCAATGTGGAAAAACTGTTTTTATGGGACTGCCAAGAAAAATATTTGTTGCATTAAGGTTAACAGATTTACTTTCTCAAGGATCACTTGCACTTGGAACACAAAGGGCAGATTAGAATCAGCAACCTTTCTGTAAACACAACAATGCTATGAATTAGCTGACAACCTGACAGCATCATCCTTCACCTTACTATTGCCATTCTGAAGCTGTGTGCTGCTTCGCCAAGGGCAATGAAGCACACCCTGCCAGTGCACATGTGGTACTCCTATCCCCCATATTCAGCAACCCAACAGCCAACATGTATTGGGAATTTGAATAGAACTTAGCTGCTTGATGGTTGGATGTGAAGGGTACAAAGTTATCTGTGAAGCACTGAGAATAATCCACTGTGACCCTGCATAGTGACAGCCAACCAAGCTCAGGGCAGGTAGGAAGGAGGGAGATCCACATCAGATATATGTACATATGAGTTGTGGCACACCCTCCCCACATCTTCATTATACAGTTTCCGGTAAATACCTAAAATGCACCTCTTTACCCTGGCTTCTGACACTTTAGGTCACATTATTTTTCAGATTGCAAGGTGTTTTAAAACTTTGTTTCAAGGTTGTAATCAGCCCTGGGACCTTAGGGTGAAGGGAGGGTAATTGTAAGAGCTAAACATGCACAGCTTCTGCACGGATGCAAGAGAGATTATGTCATTAGTCTGAATATATAAGTAGGTTTTCACTGGATGGATTCTAATTATACCTAGACATATGCAGCTAAACATATATAAAAATAGCAAACTAATTGTCCGTATGCCAATCTAACATTATTTTCTTGCCCATAAATCAATGGGAGTCACTCTTTTCAGATAAAGCACAAGGAGATGCAACTAAGGGCACTTACGAGGAGGAAGGCGGTGTTCCTGACACTTCCCAAGGTCACAGACGTGAGGTGCAAATTCAGTCTTCATCAAAATGATGTCTTCAGTACATTTTCTCCTAAAACTAAAGTCAATGGTTCCCAGTATGGTTCCCAATGGAACCAGTAAAGGGTTGTCCACTGGAGTGATCTGTCCCCCCAGCAACAGAAATGGAGGGAAAGATTTATGGAGACAGGGGAAGATATTAACAAGGAGAGGGAGAGGGAGAGGGAGAGGGAGAGGGAGAGGGAGAGGGAGAGGGAGAGAGAGAGAGAGAGAGAGAGAGAGAAGGAGAAGTGGGGACCTAATTGTGAGTGCTGAACCAATGTATTGCCTTGGTAATGGACACAATGAGAGCCAATAAACTGAAGCACAATCTAGACTGAAGCAATGTTAGTGAGTGGTTCCCTAGAATGAATGACCAGGAGGTGGAAGGCTCCCGATGGGGTTACACTCCCTCTGAAGGAGTAGGTACATAGCTTGGCGTTTCTTCTGGAACCATCACTGTCTCTCGAGGCTCAGACGACCTCAATGGTGTAGAGTGCCTTTCATTCACCTTGGCTGGCGGCCCAGCTACACTTCTATCTGAACAGGGATAGCCTAATGTCTGTTGCCTATGCTCTGGTAACCTCTAGGTTTTAATACTGCATTGTTTAAAAAGTTCTCACCTGAGCACATGTTGGAGGATGGATAAGAAAATAATTAATTAAATATAGTAGTAGTAAGTAGTAGTAGTAGTAGTACAGTGGTACCTCAGGCTAAGAACTTAATTCGTTCCGGAGGTCCATTCTTAACCTGAAACTGTTCTTAACCTGAGACACCACTTTAGCTAATGGGGCCTCCCACTGCTGCGAGTCTGTAACCTGAAGCGTCTGTAACCTGAAGTGTCTGTAACCCGAGGTACCACTGTAATATATTTTCCTTCTAGCTCTTATTTTTCATTTCAGTGCCTGCTGAACTTCTATCCTCCAGCCACCACTCCCTTTTTCTCCCAGCCACTACCTTCCCTTTCTTCCAAAACCTCTTCCTTTTGAGCTTCCTAGTACTCAGTCTACCTGCCTTGACAAATCAACCTGTCCTTTGGGTTTGAACTAAGGTTTCCTCAGCCAAACCTGAAGTCACAGACAACTTCCCTCAGCAGACAGAATGTATATGAACATTCTGTGGAATAGCATCTGCTCAGCCAAAAGGTACCAGGGCATCATTATCACCTCAATAAAGCACACTGCAATCATGAAGTTAGTAAATTATTATTCAAAATAATTCTCGCCCCCCCCCAAAAAAAAATCAATCCCTGGTGTTTGGTCACAACTGCTGCTTTGGAATTTGATGATGATGGTTGCCAACTGAGACCTATTATCCTCAAAACAAGCAGGTTTTTTCATCAGCTGGAACTACTGGTCATTCTATAATTATAACACCACTTAGCAATTATATAGTATTTTCTGAGTGTTGAAAATAGAGGTGGATGGATCAAGCTATTTCCAGTTCATGTCACTTTTGTATGTGTTCATCCACAAATCCTCTCTGACCCCATTTTCACATTAATCTGAGAGCTTTTCTTTGGCCAGCATGAAAAATTACATTTAAATGTGTATTTTGAGCATATTCTCTCACAAAATACACATTTCAAGTGGAACACAGGCAAGACTGAATAGGTCACTGTTCCCCACCAACCTGATGATAAGCAGTTTTCATCAGGATCTCCTGTCCTCAGTTCAATTACTTATATTTTAATCCGTTTTATGTCATCAACATATTGGTAGACATGGAAAATGCTCTCTGAAATGCAGAAACTACTATCAATATTTTGTTTCTCAAAACTACTATTACCCTAATGTTGAATATTATTTTAACAGTGTTTTCACATTTTCTGTTACTTTCTTGTCTTCCCCAACAAAAAACTAAATGCAAAGTTATCAATATATCAATTGTATCAAAAGCCAATGTCAACAAAAGCAGTACATGCAGAAGAGAATTAGTCAAGTTAACCAAAACTATTTGTAAATGCATATTTCTATCAAGTAAGAGGTATATTTAAAATGTAGGCTTTATTTATAATGCTTTTGAGTTACACAGTTTCATATTTTTCTTTGACTGTTAAGAAATATTTGAAATATTGTAGCTGAAATATCTTAATTTGCTCACTTGCTAGCCTTAAGTCACTTCTTGTTGGGAAAAGATAACAAAACCTGTTACAGGATTTCATATTGGATTTGGAAGCATTTTATAATGCAAATTCAAAGTTTTAACCATATTCTTATTTCAGTTAAGGTAAATAAAAGTTGGTTTCGATGTTAAATTTTGTATCTTTTTCTAAACAAGGGCTGGAGAACCTTTATCAGCCTTGGGACCACGTTTTCTCATGGGTAACCTTTCTGGAGCCACATGTCATTGGTGGTTAGGTCCAAAGGCAAAAGTGAAGGTGGCCAGAACCAAAAGTGGCGAGAGCAACAGATGTGATTCTTATCTTTGAACATGGCTACATTCCAGTCATGCAAAAGTCAGCGGTTCCTACACCCACACACCTCCAGCTTCCATCCAGACAAGGAAGAGACATCACCATTTCAAGGATGCATGACAGGCTGGAGAGAGGGGCATGGCCTAGGAGTCACAAAGGCTGGACAGAAAGGATTGTGGGGGGCACATTTATCCACACATCCAGCCTGAAATTCCTGTTCCAAACTGTACAATTACTGACTTCAGAAATTAGGCTTTGGCTCCATGTTGAGTATATTTATAAACACTGGAATGGTTTTCAGGATACCCTCAGGGTCCAAGCACAATAAATACTGTTGTGTTCAGTGACCTTTATATAAGCAAAGCATTCTTTTCAGCATGTAAATTAATTTTCTTCTCTTGGCTTGTAACAAGCCAAATGACTATTTTGACTCAGTGCCCAATTGTAGGAGAAAGTAAGATAGTGGCAGAGAGTAGGACTGAAACTTTTAAGATATCATAAGACAGCCAGTTTTGAGCAATTATATTCAGCACATTTAATGAAAACTGGTAATTATAGTGACTGGTGATTTCAGGAATTCCCCTCCGTAATTACGGTAAGCAGAAGACTAATGTTGTTCAATGAAATGAATAAACAAGCACATCTTATTCTGTCATCTCTCCAAAATATTTACTCTTCATGAAAAATCATTGCTAACCAGTAATGTGCAAAATTGAGTCATTCTTTGATTAGCCCAGATTTACAAGTTGCCAATGGCTTTATATGTCAGAAACAAGAGATATATATCTTAGATATGCTTCACATAATGAAGATAACTCACTGCTATATAAATTCAGAATGGATATTCACTGACATAAGATCTGAAATTGTTGGAAGAAGTATTGAAGCCATAGTTTATGGAATGAAATAAGTGACAGTATTCTTCATGTGAAGACTTCAAGAATGACTTTGCTAAAGATACCAGTATTTGTCTTTCAAGCCTACCAATAATTATGATCTAAAGGGTCAGATGTCTACAGAATAAAGTATCATAATAGTAAAATGAAAACATTTATCACCAATATAGCAATGCTTAAATTTAATGGTGATTAGATGCTTAAAGTTTTTGTGTTACAGTGGTACCTCGAGTTACAAACGCCTCAGGTTACAAATGCTTCAGGTTACAAACTCTGCTAACCTGGAAAAGTTACCTCAAGTTGAGAACTTTGCCCCAGGATGAGAACAGAAATTGTGTGCCGGTGGCGCAGTGGCAGCAAGAGGCCCCATTAGCGAAAGCACGCCTCTAGTTAAGAACAGTTTCAGGTTAAGAACGGACCTCTGGAATGAATTAAGTTCATAAGTAGAGATACCACTGTACATAAGAACTTGTTAATGAACTCTTAAGCCAGTTTCAGCAGCAACAGACAACTATTAAGTTCATCAGTTTGATGTGAATATTTCATTATTATCAGAATACATTTACTAGTTTTATCCCCATAAACACTTTTTCTGGAAGACATATTTATCATGATTTGAGTTAAATGAGGGTGGCAGCAGGAAGAACAGCCAAGCCGCACTTGAGATACAGGCTATTTCACAATTCTTTCCTGACAAATCACCATAAAAATGCTGTAATTAGCCAATCAGCAATTCTCAGTTTTATAGTGCTGAGCCCAACAGGCAACCCAGCGAGGTGGCAACAAAATTGCATTATCTTACTTATTATGCAACTCTTCTAAGGCCTTGCTTCAGACACACAACATTTTGAAAGGGCAATTTTTTTCTTTAAAAAAAAAAATCAAGTACCCCTTTCATTTCACAGAGTGTAAATGCTGAGTAGAACAGCCCGTCTGCTGAATTAATGGATGTGTGTATTAAGAAACAGACACAATGCACTGCACGCCTCACTGTTATTATCAATAACTTAAGAAGCAGTGAGAAGGGCAATTTTAAAACTCTACTTAAAAGAGGATTTTAAAGGTTCACATGCCAAATGCAAAGCAATGTGCCTGCTTTTCTGACTTTTCAATGCTTTTTCCCCCAGGAAATTGCTATCATGTGTTGCTTTACAGGAGAAGACGGAAATGAGGGGAAAGTTAAAAGCATTTCAAGTTCATCACCAAGTTGTCACTGAACAGGTTGACTACCACTAGCAGAAAGCACAAGTCAATGGCTGACCAGTGTCAGATGAATCCACAAATTGTCTTCTCTACAGATGCTGTGGCCGATATTGTCATGGCAGAAAGCTTTTTGGCAAGCAGTCTAATCAAGCAACCGAACGATACTACAGTATGGGAAGAAACACAGCTCTCCACAAACTAATGTATAAAGGCCACTTATAGACACATTCACCAACTCAAACACACATGCATTCATATATAAATGGGTTCATACAGATATTTCCATATCCTTATAATAGAACCACTTGTCAGATCAAACGATATGTTAGAATGATTATTATTTCAGATGGGCTTATAAAAGCTGGCATTCATTCAAAAGCCAGAATGATTTAGCAAAACTTCATCCAAAAACGTGTGTACCTCTATACACCCTCAAGGCAATAAAAAGAAGTAAATGCTTTCAGTATGTTTCATGCTTGTTTTAATATATAGCAGTAAAATATAGTCATATAGGTTTATGAAGCAGCGAGGGCTTATATGATCCTGTTTAAATATATGCTCCTGCATTGACAGAATGCCTAATCTACATGCTTCCCAAGGATTTTACACAAATACTATCGACCACACCACACTCCTGTACAAAGAACTCCTACAAGCAGCCAAGCCTGCAGCACGCCAACTCAGCGTTTGTGAGTGTCAGGACAAATATCCCAATCAGGACTGTGCTTCTGGTAACTTGCCATGTGCATGCATTATGCCTTTGCTCCCGTCCCTTCTTATCATACTGGTCTAATATACCTTGGAAGTCCAAAGCACTTTATCAGAGCCCTATAGCCTGCCTTGGATAGGGCTGGTGCTAAACAGATGTCAGGAGTACAACTATCAGTGGCACTAAGCGGGCAGGAGAAGGAAGGCAGAAAGAACCAGTGCATTATGACAGAGTTCTGCCCAAATAACTCATCCATGTTCCTTACAGCACCCCAATAACCCTGTTTGGATAAGTGCACGGTTATTCTAACGTCTCTTAATTTATGAGGATTTCAGCTACTGCATCTCCTTAGCCTGTTGACTGTCAGCGCGGTATAGTGGTTAGAGGGCACCCAGGTTAAAATTCCTGCGCTCCCAGGGTAACTTTGGGCAAGCCAGTCTCTCAAAAAGCCAGCCTATAGGAAAAGGCTCTGGAGGAAGAGAAATAGGGGCTAAGATCCTACAAAGTGCCTTCAGCTCCTAGGAAGGAGGGCAGAGTACAACCAAAGAAGCAGGGGCCAAGTTTCCTTTTGTTGCTACACCTGTGCCAGCCTGCGCCTCCTGCCAGGAGGGTGCAGAGACGACTCCCAAGGCGCCCCGGGCGTCTTCAGCGGCTCCTCCCCACGCCCAGTCGCCCGTGCCTGGCTCCGCTTCCCTCCGTGCCCCTTGGGCTCTCCAGAGGGGCACCGCGCGCTGCCACCTTCCCGGGCAGGTCTGGCGTTCCTACGCCTGCGCATTGAGGCCGAGCCCCCTCCTGCGCACCCCCCCTCCCCGACTTGCTCCACACAACTTCTTCCCACAAAGTGGAGACGAGAGCCGGGGTGGAGCCCCAGTTCGCGCGGACGCCGGAGGTCTCGCCTGCTGCCCCCTCTCTGCCGCCGCTGACCTTGGGGCGCTTCCCCGGCGGCGCCGCGCGCTCACCAATGCGGGTCCCAAACGAGGGGGGGCGGCACGTGCCACGGCCTCCTTCCCCTCAACTTCTTTCCCCTCAGCGTCGCCTCGTCAAGCCTCCACGGCCAGCATCTCTCGCCGCCCGCGCCCCGCCTCGCTTCCACTTACCTCGCTCTTGTTCGCCCCTTTCTTCTTCTCCTCGCACTTTCCTGACGAGGGGACGGTGGGATGGGGAGGAGGAGGAGGAGGAGGGTCGAGGAGTTCGCTCCGCTTCGCAGGCAGCGCAGCCTAAGCCTCCCGGCTCCGGCTGGCGGCGGTGCTGTCGCGCCTCCAGCCGCTTGTTCGCTCGCGAAGCCGCGCTCTGCACCACACGCCGGGCAGCGGCTGAGGGGAAGGAGGGGCGGGGCGAGAGCCGGAGCCCGAGGGAGGGAGGGAGGGAGGGAAGGAGGGAGACGTGGTGCCTCGGACCTGCCGCCTTCCCTCAGCGAACGGGCGCGAAGCTAATTGCCTGCTGTTACAGGGAAAGCGGCGGCGGCTGGGGCTGCTTCCCTCGCGCTCGTTCCGGGCTGAAAGAATGAAGGCGTTTCAGGAGGTTACCGGCGGCGGCGGCGGAGAGAGCCCAGCCCAAAGCTGCGAGCTGATACTTTCCGAGCCCGCGGCCGCCGCTCTCGAGTCCCCAGAGGACGGGGAGCGAGTGAGTCTCCGCGAGGCTAAAAATAAAGAAGTTTGATTAAAGTTCCTTGGCGCTCTTCGGAGCAGCAGCCGCAGCTGCCCAACCCAAGGGTGGCACCCTCGCCACAGCGCCGCCGCGGTGGGAAGGAGAGGAGAGGCTAGCTTGGACCCTTACTCGAGGCGCCGAAGACCAGGCTCTGAGGAAGAAAAGCAAAGGCACGTTTCTCCCTACGGAGATGAGATGCTGAGAGCCTGGGCCAATCCAGAGTTCCCAGCGCCATATACCTCTTCCCAGCGCGTGTGCGAGGAGATATACACGCCGCCTAACCTAAGCTGCTGCTGCCGCCGCCGCCGCCGCCTCCCTTCCTCTTTTCAAGCACTTCCACTCACCGATTGCAATGTCAAAATCCTGAAAGAGGTTTCGTTATCTTTGCCTGAGGAGAGCAGATCTGAAGGCTGCTTCACCTGTCACAAGATCCTTACTGAAAAGTCGGAATTGGCATGCAACCCATGCCTGCACTATCACATGTGTTGCTGAACTGCCAGGCAACAAAAGAAATCACCTAAGTGTGCTGCTGTCATATGCAATGATCTAAATGCAGCGTGCAGGCGAATTATTTGTGAAGAAATGCTTGTTCGGTGCATTTGACAGTTGTGCAGGAAATGCAGTGGGGTACAAGGTATCTTAGGTTGTGCAGTGCAAAGAACAGAAAAAGGAACACTTTTTGTTTGTTTTTTGTTTTAGTTCAACCAAAGGTATGGCCAGCCCCATCCCATGGGGGGGGGGGGTAATACAGCCATTCCTGAATTCTCTGGCTCTGCCTCTCTATTCTGAACCACCAAAAGTTTGGACTGAAATGTCTTACACTGCTTCTGGAAGATGCCCGGCTTTGTCAAGTTTCCAGGACATGAGAAAACTTAAAACTTAGTGCATATTTTGGAAGCAAAACCTGAAAATCCATTCAGATGTTATCTTTACTCAACAAATAAAGTTCATCCGAGAACTGCCATTTCTCCAAATTACACTCGTTTTAGTTAGAGCTGTTGATTTAGTAGCAGAGTTTCTTGATGATTAGCCCTCTTTAACAATTCATTAATTGAGTGATTCCATATTACTTTGTCCCCATATTGAAAAACAAAAAGTCTCTCAGCCCCACTCACCTCACAGAGTGTTTGTTGTGGGGGAGGAAGGGAAAGGAGAATGTTAGCCGCTTTGAGACTAAAAGCGGGATATCAAAACCAAACTACTCCTCTTCTTCTTCTTCTTCTTCTTCTTCTTCTTCTTCTTCTTCTTCTTCCCTGTCACCCTCTATCTGAATTTGCATCTGAACAGATGTAAAAGACTAGGATTGAGGTTGAATCCCAACAAGACAGAAGTACTGTTTCTGGGGGATAGGAGGTGGGCAGGTGTGGGGGACTCCCTGGTCCTGAATTTAAGGTGCACAGCCTAGGAGTCATTTTGGATTCACAGCTGTCCATGGAAGCACAGGTTAACTCTGTGTCCAGGGCAGCTGTCTACCAGCTCCATCTGGTACGCTGGCTGAGATCCATATACTAAACAAAGGAATCAGTAGGCCTGAGAGAACAGCAAGGTTTGCAGAAGTGTGAAACATCCTTAGAAAAAAGCCCCAAACAGAGAGACCCTAACAAATCTTATTAAGGTCTCAGTAAGCTAAGTGGCCACAGAACATTGGGGGAAGCTGCGGTTAGTGGCTTGAATCCTGAAAAGAGGGTATTTCACATTCTAGTATTTTGTTGTAGGTGCCATTTGTCATTCAAGAGCAACCAACTCCTTATCTTAGACACAACGCACAACCACAACCCTTAGAATCAACCCAAGATACACCCAAGATGAGTGCTCTAAACTGCATCAACTATTTTCAGCAGTATTTAATAAAGCATTAGTTTACTAATTTTAACTGTGTGTAAAGGAAATTGAAAATTCCTGCCACTTTCTTGTATGTCATTTATTTATTTTTAATGGCTAAGGCTGTGCTAAGGCTGCAATAATAGGTTAACTAGAAAATAAGTCCCAGTTTGACTTATTTCCATAGAAACATGCATAGGAATTAGTTAGAAAGATAGACATCCCTGTGCTAACTAAATCTCCTTCATCAAGACCAAGCAACATGCCAAACTATGGCCTTACAGACTAACTTCACTGAGCATCCATAGACCATCCTGGATGCTACTCTTCTGTACTTGCAGTTTGAAAATAACTTTCAGAGCACCTGAAGCTGCCTTTGCATGTCATATCTATTCAAACAAGCAGAAACATTTGCTATTTTTTCCTTGTTTCTCTACCCTAGTGGTAGGAAAAGTGAAATCTGCAAAATGTTTATTTAAAATATGGGTGATCAAGTGCAATGGCTTCCAACCAGTTTGTCACGTAATGGACCCCTTGCCTTTTATTTTATTGTATTAAATTTCTACCCCACCTTTCAGTGCCCAATGCAGCTTCCAGATTAAAAATGCAAAAACATATTAAAAAGTAATGAGATAAAAACAAATACACCACTTAAATCATTAAAAACAGCTGCAAGAGAGGAGCATAAAACAAATGGGTCGGTTTAAAAATACATGCGTTGCCACAGCAGGTAGCACATGTTAAAAGCATGGCAGTGGGGTTTTTTGAGGGTTTGTTTTTTTAAAGGTTTTACCATCCTACAACACTACCAAATGATGAATCTGATTTTTCAAGGAGTGTAAATCCCCACCCAGCATAGGCTTTCACTTCAAGGCCAATTCAGATCTTCTACTAGATGGAAGTATTTCTGTCTTACGGGTGTACCTCTGTTTATCAGCTCAGGTCCTTTGCTACAGAGCCATCAGTGCAATGGGATCTTTTGATTATAAACCACTTTCTTATTGATGAATACATATGTCTCTGTCCCAGTGACTCCCAGCTGCAAATACCATAAAATGTGGTTTCATGCGTTGCTTTAAATTCCTGCTTCAGGGATTACCGTTTGAAAGCAAAGCAAATGTAATCCTTATAAGAAAAAAGATGTCTCCATTCTGAAGAAAATCAATTCCATTTTATAATTTGAAAAGCACAGTAACAGCATGAAAGATTGAGAAAAGCACAGAAGTGGATGTACTTGTTATGAAGAGCATCTGATCCTAGAAAGTGAAACAACACAAGGCTTTTATTAGGCCATCTATTCACTCCATGTTTCTGTCTAACCTTTTGAACTTTGGGCCTTACCCAAATTCTTGGCTCAGTTCTGAAATTGTAAACCTTCTGAAAACCCTTTCCAATACTGCTGCTGAAGAACCCCTGGGCACTCACATCCTCCCAATCGATACTGCTTCCCTCTCTTTCCTAGTAAACAGCAGCAACTCACCTATCAACTGTTTGCCACTCATCGGCTGAGAGTATACCTGCTCAACACTCCCCTGCAGCTTCTTTCAAGGAAGCATGTCCACCACCAATGAACCAGGGTTAGAAACTCAGGTGTATAAGTTAATTTCCAAATGGGACCTTAAAGCTAGGATATTGTCGTCACAATGGAATGTCTAGGTGCCATTTCGTTTTGCAGTAGAATTTCTTCTTATTCTTATTTTTATTATTCGATTCATTTCTATACCACTTTATATTTTAATGGGGGGGGGGACTCAAAGCAGTTCACAACACATTGAAACAGCAAATAAAACAATCCAGAATAAAAACAAATTCAAGCTTCAAGGAAAATATTTTAGATCGTTCTCTAAGTGACATTTTGTTCCCTATTTATTTATTTACCTACCTACCTACTTAAATTATATAGCCCCACAGCAGAAGTACTCTAGGCAGCCAGTGTGGTGTAGTGGTTAGAGTGTCAGTCTAGGTCCTGGGAGATCACGGTTCAAATCCCCATTCAGTCATGAAGCTCACTGGGTGACCTTGAGCCAATCACAGCCTCTTAATCTATCACGCAAGGTCATTGTTGGCATTAACTGAGGAGAGGGGTGAACCATGTACTCCTTGGAGAAAAAGCTGGGATACAAATGAAGTAAATAACCTATTCTACTGGACCTGCACCAGTTGCAAAATGTGCCCGGCACCTTGGGAATTTCAAGCATTACAAATAACTCCAATACGCCTTCAAGGAAATTCAGGATCTACCAGACCATAATTTGAAAACCACAGTGTTTATCAAACAAGAGCTATTAACAAATAACTATACACATAACAGAACACCACAAACTTAACCTCTGGAATTAGAGATCACTCAAAACAAAGCAGTCTAACATTTCTTCAAAAAGCAGCAGTTCAGTGGAAAGCAAAGCACAATAAAAGTCGATTGTGTCACATGCTCAAGATGTAACCTACCAGTCTGAGTCTTTTGCTCCTTAGAACAAAGCAAATCACGGTTAATCAGAGAACGTATGCTTCAGCCTTGCCAACAGTGCAATCCTATACCATGTCCACTCAAAAGTAAGTCCCACTAAGTTCAATGGGGCTTACTCCCAATCTATGGGATCTTGTTTCAGGAAAAGCCCAAAATATCTTTTCTGTTGAATTCAAGGAATCCTGAGCCTTCTTTATGTGTTCTTCATAAGCGTGTGAAAATATAGAGTCTTGGAGTACAAGGCTGCATATAGCAGCCCATGGACAGTGTTTCTGTTCCTGCTGGTTCCTTTGCATGTTGGGTAGGAAGGTCTGAAGGGCGATTCTTTGTATGGTAGCCAAACATGCTTAGAATCACCCCTGATAATGCAGAGTTCCTGATCACTAGAAGGATCCTAAGCACACTCACTTGAATCCAGGTAGAAGATCCCTTCAGATTTTTTTCTGCAATGCAGAAAGTTCAGGGATGAAATGGATGGGACCAGAATGCTGGGATGGGGCTGGCACTGGCACACACACACACACACACACACACACACACACACACACCATGCTTTAACACACTTCTGAAAGATGCCTAAAGAGAGTTGTAATGGATATAATGCAGCACTGAGATATAGAGATAAATCTACTTCTCGATAGCCATAGGATAGAGTGGGTAGGGATGCAGACTTTCAAAGCATCCCAGAAATCTTGATGGAAACAGCTGGCTCCATTGAAGGCTCCTAAGGCTTCTCTTTATGCAATTCACAAGTCTGACTAAAATTAGTTCGCTCTACATAGGAGGCGAGAACAAGGGGAATTGTGCGGCCCAGCTCCATTATAACTATTTCTGCAATGGTATGCATAAAAATGCATTTCACAAATTCTAGCATATTTTCTTTTTAAAAACTCATTGCTGCAGCAAAGAGTTTAAAACTCTTACCATTTTGCTCACAGAGAATGTGAGGACTCCTGCCTAAATTTGCACATCAAGTGATTGATAAAAGTACTCAACCATCTCACATATTGCCCTGGCTCCATATATCTACACTTTGCATTGGTTTTTCAGCTCCAACCCTGTTTCTCTGCAGGCTGGGCTGAGCACAGGTCCAGTAGGCACTTTCAGCTTCCTTTCCTAACCACCATCACCCCCTGCTTTCCTTATATATTTCATTTGCACACATTTCCATTCCTCTCTCTCTGCAGGTTTAGAGGAAAGAAGCTGATGCTTTACAAATGTCCAATACGAATTTGATACATGATGGAATTAGTGCCATGGAATGCCGCTGAAAGAAATGAATGAGGCAGCAATGCCAATGTGGAAATAAACCCTATAATCATTCACAGATCCCAGGAAGTGACTGTAAAAGAATACAGCGGAACTGTATGGGAGGGAGGCAGCAATGGAAGCAGAGCAGAATGAATGATTGAAGTGCTCCCGATTCTCTCTTAACATTTCTCGCAATAACTCTTTCTGCTCAGACACTAGTCGTTCTGTTTTTCACAGCATTCATCCTACTATTCCATCCAGGTCCTTGCTGCTGTGCGCAAGCCTGGAAATCTTTCCCCATAGTTTCATTCTGCCCATTCCCTCATCTCTTCCTCATTGCTTTCCTCTTGCCCCTCCCAAAATCACCATCCCCTTTGCAGGTGGTGAATTTGCAGAAACACTTCAAAAACCTTTTTCCAGGAAGCAGGGCAAAATGAGTTTCAGTCATGGGGTGGAGATTACCAGGTACTAGTGGCAGAAGTGGGTTCTTCCCTTCAATGTTGTTTTGCTACTACCACAAACGGGACGAACTGCTTGATAGCATGTAAAACACATCACCAAATTTCTTTATCCTCACAAAGAACTGAGAGTGAGTTGGCTGAGAGATTGCCCAAGGTCAGTCACTGAGCTGCAGAGATGGGTATGGATTTGAAACCTGAACTTTTTCATCCCATCTCATAAAATGCTGTGCACTGTACAACACTGATAATATCACTGCTTTGTTTCCCATTATAGCATTGATCTAAGACTCAATATTTTAAGTTAGTGTTTTGCTTACAAAAATTGTTTGCAATAACTGCAACTCCCACAAATTCAGCTTTCATCCTTCTCTGGTTATGTATAGTTCTGGGTGGATCAAGATCAGACAAATTTTGTTTGAAAAGTAGCTGCCACCTACTCTCGTGGTTTAAAAAAAGGTTTAAATGGTAGGATCAAATTCACATTTACCGCAGTGGATTTTAAGTGTACTTAGGTGGAATCTACACGCATATAAAAAAAGCTGTGAAAATGCTTTTTAAAAAAAAGCTTTGAAAAATGTATTGAATTTGGCATAGCTCACTTTCGCCATCTAGTTTCACATTTGTATATTGCATTTCACAACACATTTAAAACGTTTATTTTCAACTGTGTAGCCGTGTTTCTCGTCTCTCAGTAAAACACCTGACTGCGACACTAATTAAACCTGTAATTTGAAAAACCTACTTTTTTTCTGTTCCTGCTTTGAATTAGATATGTTGCCTCTTCAAAAGAAGGGTGTGCATCACAGAATAAATCATGAACATGATTATTCTTTAGAAAGCAACTTATATACACATATTTTAGCACACACTTTCTGATTTATTTTTTTAAAAAATATGATATAAAGTCTATTTTTCCTAAATCATATTGGAGCAAAATATGTAATACCATTTAAGGTTGTTAGTACCAATCCTGGGAACATGTATTTAATTCTGTTTTGTTATCTATATTACTTTCTTCCTCCAAACAGCACAAAGCAGCATCAACTATTCTCCTTCCTCCCCCTGCCCCAAACACAGACACACACATTTTCCTCTCAACACCCCTGTTAGGTGGTTTAAGCTGAGAGCTTCATGGCTGAGTAAAGAGTTGAACCTTGGTTTCCCAGTCCTAATCCAACATTCTAACCCCTACACCATAGCAGGAGAGTGAATGATCATCTCTCTGCCTAATAATCCTTTTGTCCGTGCATACAACACCTTTACTCCTCCCTTCATGTAAGCAGGCAAACCAGTGGAGAAGCAATAATTAAAAACTTCAGAATGAACTAGGATCTTAAAGCAGTTTGCAGCTGGTTTATACTGGCATGCTCTAAAGTCGTTAATCAGTTTCAGTGAAATAGGAAACTATAGTTAATTAAAGGGTTCCTGGCCTGGATCTACACTGATTTGTAAAAACACTATTAAAGGCTATTTAAAAAAAAGTTACATTTTTTAAAAAATAATATTTATTAAATTTTCCAATAAGAACATACAAATACAAAACAACTACAATAAAAAAACACAAACAAAAAACAACAAGTATAATTTCAAAACTTATCTTCTCAACCTTATTTCCCCGACTTCCTCATACCTCACCGTTTTGTATTCTAGTTTCATTATCCCATCAGCAACTCCATTCCCTTATATCCCAAAAGTTTCTTACTAATTCCATTCCTTTTCTTACTCTAATGTCTCTGAAAACCAATATTTTTAAATCCATGTCAATCTAGCATTCTTTAATCTTATAATAATTGTTAAGATAGTCCTTAAATTTCTTCCAATCTTCTTCCACTGTCTCTTTCTCCTGGTCTCGGATTCTGCCCGTCATCTCTGCAAGTCCCATGTAGTCTGTCATCTTCATCTGCCATTCTTCCAGAGTGGGTAGATCTGATGTCTTCCAATACTTTGCGATAAGGATCCTTGCTGCTGTTGTGGCATACAAAAACAAAGTTCTATCCTTCTTTAGCACCACATGGCTGACCATACCCAGGAGAAAGGCCTCTGGTTTCTTCAGGAAAGTGTATTTAAACATCTTTTTCATTTCATTATATATCATTTCCCAGAAAGCCTTAATCCTTGGGCATGTCCACCAGAGGTGGAAGAATGAGCCTTCATTTTCTTTACACTTCCAACATTTGTTATCTGACAAGTGGTAAATTTTTGCAAGCTTGACTGGGGTCATGTACCACCTATATATCATTTTCATAATATTTTCTCTCAGGGCGTTACACGCCGTAAATTTCATGCCGGTGGTCCACAACCTTTCCCGGTCAGCAAACATAATGTTATGGCCAATATCTTGCGCCCACTTAATCATAGCTGATTTAACTGTTTCATCCTGCGTATTCCATTTCAGCAGCAAGTTATACATTTTGGATAAATTTTTAGTATTGGATTCTAACAATTCTGTTTCCAATTTCGATTTCTCGAAGCCAATTTTCTTATCCATCTTGTAAACCTCCATTATTTGGTAATAGTGGAGCCAATCTCTCACTTTATCCTTTAATTTCTCAAAACTCTGCAGTTTGAAGTTACTACCCTCCTGTTCTAAAATTTCCCAATATTTCGGCCATATATACTCCATATTAAGTTTTTTCACAGCTTTTGCCTCCATTGGTGAAAGCCACCTTGGAGTTTTGCTCTCCAGTAGGTCTTTATATCTGATCCAAACACTATACAATGCTTTCCTGACAATATGATTTTTATTTTTATAATATTTATTGATAGTTTTTATCTTAATTACAATACCAAAGAAACAATATAATATAACACATCTTTTAACATAATTTTCTCAACTTCTTGGACTCCCTCACATCTCCCGCTCCTGCATTCCTGACAATAAATTTCTATCCAGCAAATTTATCCCCTTTTTTCTATTCTTATTATCTATTTTCTGATGTTGTTTCTCTAATTTAGGTAACTTTAATTCAAATCTCAAAAATTAAAATATAACCTGAAATTTCCCAAACTTTGCCTTCTCTTAAATTTAGCTTCTCTTCATATTTCACTTCACCTAGCTTAATGGTGCCAAGTTTTTTATACTCTGGCATCCTTCTTAGCATTCATACAGTTTACAATATTTTTGTAAATAAGTCTTAAATTTCTTCCAGTCTTCCTCCACCGTCTCTTCTCCCAGGTCTCGGATTCTGCCAGTCATCTCGGCCAGTTCCATATAGTCTATCAGTTGCATCTGCCATTCTTCCAGTGTGGGTAGATCTTGAGTTTTCCAATGCTTAGCGACAAGTATCCTTGCTGCTGTTGTTGCATACATAAAGAATGTTCGGTCCTTCTTTAACACCTTCTGGCCGACAATGCCCAGAAGGAAGGCCTCTGGTTTCTTAGGAAAGGTATACTTAAACACCTTTTTCAGCTCATTATATATCATTTCCCAGAAAGCCTTCACTCTAGGACAAGTCCACCAGAGGTGAAAGAATGTTCCTTCATTTTCTTTACATTTCCAACATTTGTTATCAGACAAGCGGTACATTTTTGCAAGTTTGACTGGGGTCATATACCATCTATATATCATTTTCATAGCATTCTCTTTCAAAGCATTACATGCAGTAAAATTCAGCCCCGTAGTCCACAACCTCTCCCAGTCCTCAAACATGATGTTATATCCAATGTCCTGTGCCCACTTTATCATAGCCGATTTAACCGTTTCATCTTGTGTATTCCATTTTAACAGCAAGTTATACATTCTTGAAAGTACCTTAGTCTTAGGCTCTAACAATTCTGTTTCTAGCTTCGATTTTTCCACCTGGAATCCTAACTTTTTGTCAAGTTTAAAAACTTCTTTAATCTGAGCATAATGTAGCCAGTCTCGCACTTTATCTTTCATTTTCTCCTGACTCTGTAATTTCCAATTATCTCCATCTTTTTCTAATATTTCCCAATACTTCGGCCATTTGGCCTCCATATTGAGTTTTTTTCGGGCCTTAGCTTCCAATGGTGACAGCCACCTTGGAGTTTTATTTTCCAATAAGTCTTTGTATTTTGTCCAGACATTAAACACTGCTTTTCTGACAATATGGTTCTTGAAAGTCTTGTTAATCTTAACCTTGTCATAACATAAATATGCATGCCGACAATATGATTTTTAAAACCTTTATGAACCTTAACCTTAAAAAAGTTATATAGCTCTCAAAGCAATTTCCCATTACCAACGAATCACTGCTCTGAGGTGCCTCTGATGTCACATTTTTATAATGCATTTTTAACGTTATAACTGACCACTGTGGATTTGCCCCTGGTTTGTTTGCTAGCTTGAATGAAAGGGAGAAGTTTTAGGGTTGTGCACATGGGCAAAAGTATCATCCTTACCTCAGTTTATTAAGCCAGGATACAACAATCCCAATGCAGCTAATGACTCTTTAATTTAAATTACTTATTGTAAGAAATCCACTTAAGAGAGGAGCCATCTTTTGCAACTCTCATCCAAAACACCCAGTGTACACATTGGTATCAGCAGTGTACTAATTATTAGCATGACCATCAACATTTACAGTATGCTGCCTTTCCATATATCAAAGCATGCTCAAGGTGGCTCCCAACATGAGACAATTTACATAATTGCAAGCATAACAAAAGTAGTCTTAAACAATAAATAAAACACAACCATAATCAATTTCCACATAAATCTTTCTATGATCTAAAAATCAATATACAAAGAAACCCTAAACAATACCTCAACCCAAGTAGCCTCAGCTTTTGTAGCTGGAGTTGGTCAGGGTCCCACCGCCCACAGCCAGGTGGGAAAAGGCCAGCAAGGCAGGGAATAGGTCTCCCAGGACTCACAGCGAATATGTGAGTAATAATGTTAGTTACTATTTGCTATTTCTGAAGTTCATAGATTAACAAGGTACTGGAAAATGAAACAAAATTTAAGAATTTTTTCTCAGACTTACAGTTTGAAACAAGTGATACTCAAGAAAAGGAGAGGCGTGAAAAGACAGAGATACCAATGGGAGAAATTTCAGTGAATAAGTATGCTTTTAACATTTAAACAAATTAACAGGAGCCAGAGAACTCCATAGAATCCTTGCACTACCATAGATTCTTAAGGCCAAACTAATGAAATCCTTCTTAAAAAGGGCAAAACAATAATCAGTTTGCAATATGTCTCTGCTGCTGTACAGCAATTGAAAAATGTTTCATAATCTGTTAAGATGTTCCAAGGAGTAAAGTCTCATGAATCAGCCTTTTCTGTAACGCAAGTGACTAAAGTTGAGCCATAGTTTGAATTGATTGCTAAATGCCAATGATTGCTAAATTAAGCATTGCTTTATTGTATTTTCTCATTATACTTAGTATACTTATCATTTTTTGTGCTCAAAGAAACCTCTACAATATGTAGCAACCTGTTCTGTGTCTGCTTCTTGAGAGCAAAGAATGCACATCTACATGTTCATGCACACATGCATGCAAAGGTCATGAACCTTGATAGATGTTGCATTAAATCCTGAAAGAAACCCAAAACACCACATTCTACTTATTACAGATTTGTGATTGAATTACCATGGAGGCAGCTGATGATTTTTTGCATGCCTTGGCCTTAAATTATTGTCATTTTTTAAATTGACAATTTTATCTTTTTTTGTAAACCACTTTGAGGTTTTTGTACAAACAAGTGGCGTAAAATTTCTATGAAATAAATATAAATAAATAAACTAGGCATGCCACTAAACTTTTCATTTGAGTAGGAACTTTTGTTTTTTAATTGCTAGTAACTATCATGGAGGCATCTTTAACAGAACAATGGCAGGGAAAGAGAGTTGAATATCCTCTTTCAGCAGGTCACATTCCTGATACACAAACACACACTTTTCTGCTATTAGCAACTGAATAAACAAAAATCCACATCAACAAATATGTTTAGCATCACAATAACTTGGCCCTGATTGTGGCTTTGCATAGCAGTCTGTGTCCAATTTGTTGCTGCTAGGAACTGTGGGACTGACAAAGCATTGCAATAATATAATCCTGACGATAGTGGACCAATATAAAAATATGTATGACTTGCCAACACAATACTATAACACTCAGTGCAGCATTGCGGTACTCAGACTAGCATCAAGCATCTGAAAGTGGCTCCTTGTCCAAATGGACCACAGTGATGCCATGCAAGGGCACTTTAGAGAGGCACCTCCACCTCAGAGTAGGGGAAAGATAGCAGAGGATACATGCTATCAGTCAGTCTGATCTGAGACCAACACACATCTGCATCAGCCAGTGGTGACATTAAGTGATTAGAGCCAAGTTTACTAGCAGCTGCAGCAGCACATGCCATTCACTTTCTTGCAACCTGTAACTCGATATCACCCTTCACCAACCTGGTGCCCATCACATATTTTGAAATCAGACGCCAACTCTTATCAGTCCCAGTCACTGCTGACTGGGGCCAATGGCAGTTGTAGTCCAAAACATCTGGAAGGCATCTGGTTGATGAAGCCTGCTCTGTATGATTAGGCTGCCAGAGGGTGTTTTCAAAATTACACATTTCAGATTAATTATCTTATGTGAATTAAGTTGCCAAGGGATAAGTGATTAGCATAGTAAAAAAAAAAAATGTAGATCCAACTATTTCGATCTGTATTCTTGGAGAACTCTCATTAGGTTGTTTGTCCACATACACAAGCATACTAATATGCTTCAGAAAAGGAGAGTAGCCCACCTTTAAACCAAATTTTCATCACACTGAATGATGGCTAACAAATCTAGCACAAGAGAGACCGAGAGACAGCGAGAAAGGGACAGAGAGAGATTGTTTTTCTTCTGAAAAGAAAATAACAACCAAAGGATTCATATCTCAGATTTATTTGTGGAGCAGAAATGAGCAAAGTGAGAATCCCACAGGTGCCTCAGCCTACCCATGTTTCATTTACAAGCCAAAATGGAGCCTAAGAGCCTTTCGAATGCTATGATGTACACCAAGGAAATAACTTGCTGTGAATGAAAATTGTTAATATATTGGAAGCAGTCCAAGACCTACGTACATTTTGGTGCTACAAAAATTGAAAGAAAGGGAATTCCTGTCTATCTTTCCTTCTTTCAGTACAGTTACATAGCACTGAGGCAAATTATGCCCACTACGTATGACTCACTCAGGGAGAAATGTAATAAGCAAACTCCAGACAAGTTACTAGCCTTCTTTCAGTGGAAATGTTTTAAATCTTAAAAACCAGATTTTTCCCTTACAAAATTGCCCTTGGGAATTACATTTGTAGGCTCGTAAATTCTGGACTGAATCCTGGAGCCTAGATATTCAATCCAAACTCTGTGCAAGTTTGTTCTAAACAAAGGCCGAGGCAAAATGCAACAAGGAAAATCCAATATGAAATCCATCACTTGTTTTTAAAGGGCTTTCACTTTCCATGATATGGTGCTTAGTTTCATGCTTTTATTCCTTATTCATAACAATGACACTAAAGCTGCAACTCTATACACGTCTACTCAGAAGTCAGTCCCATTGTTCCCAGGTAAAGGGCTATAGACCTGCAGCTTAAATAATTCCTTTGACATAATGTTTACATCCTTCAACAACTTGTTGATCAGCATCATTTCTTTCATAGCCCTCACTGAGAGAAGTTATACATATTTAGCCCTTTCTAATCTTTTCTCATAAACCACTGTCCTCAGACCCTAAATCATTTTTATTGCTGCTCCATGAATTCACTTCAATTTGTCTGTCTCTTGCAGGCAATAAAGTTCCCAGAGTAAAATAAGACATACTTGACATAATCTCATCACATCACTATAGACAGGGAGCATTATTTTCAAGAGACCTTTAATTAATTATTAGAATTTTATCAGTGTTTTAGAATTATAGAGTCAGTGGGAATTGATCCAGAAAGCTTCAAAGCGATAAAGATGGCATAAATGCTGTAGAGATTTAAGGGCTCCACTTATATTAAGGAACACTACACACTCCTTTTTCAATGGCATAAAATACTATTAAAAACAAAATTTTAATGTGCAAGTGAAGAGATAGGAGCCTTAATAACTTCATTAATAGAAAAGCCCATTCTTTTCTTTTTTTTAATCTCAGTTTTAAATCCGATTTAAGTGATTCTAATTATTATGTGCTGATGGCATCATTACAGACTTAAGTGCGCAGACTTATACTGGCAATGGCTGTGATCCAGGACCATAGAATTGTCAGTCAATCAAGGAAAAATTATCTGTTTAAGATTCATCACATTATCATAACTGACTGCTTAATACAGAGCTTAATGTACTGGCTGTTCCCCCCTTCATTTTAACCTTTCAAAATGCTGTGATATAGGTTAAGCTGAGAGAACATGACTGGCCAAAGATCATGTCTGAGTGGGGATTTGAACCCAGCTCTCTCTAGCAACACGTACACAACACAGGTGCTCTCCTTTATTTCTGCAGGTGGAAACATAAAAGGAAACGATATGTTTTCTCCTATGAAGCTAACAGTGGGTTTCATTACAACCAAATGGCATTTTAATGTTGTGAAACATACATCTTGTTGCCGAAAACCCACTTGTGAGATTTCTGAAAGCACCCTTACTTTTTAAGAAATATCCCAAAGAAATTGAGAATGACCATCTGAAGGAATATTGATAGTTACTATATGGAGCTACAATTGGCACCAAATCAACACAGGCAGATAGAAATGTTGTGGTTGCATATTCAGGATGGTAAGACTGAGAAAAGCATTGCTTGAGCTCCATCTTGTTGGTACAGTACTCTTCCTGCAACTATGGCCAGCCAGACACCGGCCAGGGCAAAGCTGCATTCCTCAAGGTTCAAGAAAACCCATTCCAGATGTTCAGTGGTGGCAATATGACATATCAGCAGCCCTCCTGAAGCAGAGGTCTAATTCCATTGGATGAATGTAATGAGACAAGCTCTTGCTCAGCTGCTTTGTGTCAGTTAGGATCACTCTGGGCACCAGCATAAGGAGTAGTTGCTATGCAATGTATGATTGTTACATTGTCCCTAAATGTAGCATTAGTCTAAGAACCAGAAGCAATGGTTGGGAAGGATTTCCTGACTAATACATGGAATGTTTTGTAATAGCCAGAGACCTCCATTCAGATATAGAATCATAGAATTGTAGCATTGGAAGGGAACCCAAGTCCAACCCCTGCAATGCAGGAATCCTACCCACAGCTGTCCCTAGGTGGGCTCGAACCACCAACCTTCTTGTTAACAGCCAGACACACTGGCCCATTGCACCACAGAATGTTCAGGGTGCTTACTTGCAGGACTCTTGCTCAGCGCTAGAAAAAAGGAGAAAGACTCTATTTCATTCTATTGTCTTCCTCTGACCTTTTTTGCTTATTCGTTTATTATTTTGAAGCTTTCTTGTCCCACAAATCAAGGTGACTAGATAGACTAAAATGAATAAAATTCCTTAAAAACAAAAACTAGAAGTGGTTTGTGCGTTGGGGCAGACCCACTACACTAGCATCCCAGTCGTTGGATATTTATTGCTTACTGGAAAGAGGAGGAGAAGCGAAGAGTCTGCATGGTGCAAACACATTGGTAGAACCGACGGAGTGCTCCTGCCGGTACATTTGTATCATGTTGACATGCTCACCCCTCCTGCTAAGCAAAAGCCAACCATTTGCTGGCAAGCTAAAGTAAAGCTCTGCTAAAGTGAATTGCTTCCGCACACAAAAAGGCCACTCCAATATGCAGTCAGATTAATAAGTTCATAATATCCTACATGAGAAGCAAAGTTGGCCCTGAGCCAACAAAAATTGCATAATAAACCAACAGTTCCCTCACTGCGAGAAGCGAAGCTACAGGGAAGCAGGCAGAGGGCCTTCTCAGTAGTGGTGCCCTCCCTGTGGAACACCCTCCCACCAGATGTCAAAGGAAAAAACAACTACCAGACTTTTAGAAGACATCTGAAGGCAGCCCTGTTTAGGGAAGCTTTTAATATCTGAAGGACTATTGTATTTTAATATTTTGTTGGAAGCCACCCAGAGTGGCTGGGGAAACCCAGCCAGATGGGCGGGGTATAAATAATTAATTTATTATTATTATTATTATTATTATTATTATTATTATTATTATTACAACAGCCTTTTTTTATAAAAGCCAGGTCTTCCTCAACTATCTGAAGTAGTGTGGTAATGGAGAACTCACTTGTCTGGGCATCAACCTAGATTTTACTTTTGTAGATCTGGGAGAGGTGGCTAAGATCTGGGGGGGAAATAGCCATTTCTTTTAAAGGCACCTCCAAACTCCACATCCAAAGTAAGAATAGTGATGGCCAAGGACAATTATGAGAACATCAAGACTGTCTGTTAAAAAATAAAGGGGAGAGCATATGAAAGCCTAAGGATCTATTCTTCCATCACTGTCCAGAAATGGTACTTACAGGACCAGTGAAGAAGAAGCCTAGCCTGTCTGATGCTGATGCTCTTTTCTTAAAGCACCTAGATGTGAGCCATTTGTGGACCCTGGCCAGCCACATGTACATTGAGAGACATTTTCTCTAAAAACCTGGAAGGAGGAAGGGTGCTGCAGTCTCTTGCTGAAGCTTTGGGAACAGGATGGTGTTACAAAGGCAGAGGAAACCAGCTCAGATTCTTGACCCCTCCTTGCCCCAAGGTGGTTTCTAGTATGAACAAGTCCTACAGATGGTTCAGCCAAAAACATTTTATATTTTGTTGCTGATAATCAGAGAGAAGCAGTCTGAATAAAGCAGTGGGTTTTGTTTGTCTGTCTGCTGAACCCTTTACATGCAGCAACTTTCCTTTGGCCAAGCGAGCATGGCAATCTCAAAAACAGTCTGGGGGGAAAATTACGCTGCCAATTTTCCAGCGGCACACGTGTGAGGGTGGAGTGACCTTTTATAAATGCTGCATGTTCAACAACACAGCCCTTGCTTTTTCAAAAGGCTGTTCGCAGTGGCTTTGAATGGTTTCCTAAACAGGTGTTTTCCTGCACTTCCAACGGGAAAACGTGCAAAGGATTTAACAGAATGAAACGGGTTTGTCTGCCTTGCTAAATCCATCACAGAAACACAGAACTTGGAGACCATCTATTCCAGTCACGTGCTCAGGGCAAGATCAGCAGTGCAGGGTGCAGCTACAACATCCTTGAGAGATGGAGATACAGCATTTACCTAAATGCCTCCAGCAAAGGAGGGTCCCCCACTTCTTTACTCTGCTCTATTCAAACAGCTCTTGCAGTTAGGAAGTTTCTCCTGATATTTTGCTGAATTGTGCTTCCCTGTGATTTCCACCCATCGGTGATCGGGAGCTGTGTATCACTACCTATCTTTTGCACTGTGCATGAATGAAATTTAGTAAAACATCATAAGCAGTTCCTTTTGCTTGCACATAAAGCATAAACACTTTTGTAGCACACTTTCTTTCCACCTCCCCTACCTGCTCTGCCCCCCAGGCAGCAAAAACAGGGTAGGGCAAGTAGGAATCACACCAGCCAACTACGTGCCCTACCCTCCTTGTTATGTTTGTGAAGTAAGGGCATGTAGTTCCAGGTTTACAGAGGGCTTTCATTTAATCATGTAAAGCAGCTGAAGTTGGCTTCAGGTTGGGAGGGAGGAGGGAAGATATTTAACCCTTTCCTTCTCTGTTTTCATCTGTTCATTTCGTTCCCAATTGAGTGTTGTTGTTTTCTCTCCATGAGAAATGAAAGGTTTGAGAAGTGCAAATTAGGTGGTTTGTCATTAAAAAGCAAACCAAATTTAATGCCTTCCCCATCTCTGCTTCTCTGTAAGGGCCACCCAAAGCTTTGATGTCAGTCCACATGGGATTGATACAACAACATTCAGCTCTGGGGAGGAAATATACCACAGCAACACCCAACACTTATGTCAGTAATACAGCTGGAAGGGTACACTTTCTCTCTCTCTCTCTCTCTCTCTCTCTCTCTCTCTCTCTCTCTCTTTGTCTCTCTCTCACCCACACTTTTTTAAAGCAATACAAAATTTGAGACATGCAGCTTTTAAAAAAACATTTTTTGGAATAATGTGTTCCACTCATTTGTCCAGCCTTTTCATTTCCTCGGAAATGTAATATATGTGAATGTACTTAATCTTGTGCCCCAGGTAAGGAATTGTAGGTCATTGGGCCATTTTGTGAGCACTTCAGTACCCAGCATAATTTGTCCTTCCTAATTCATTTATTATTCCTCCCCATCTCCTGAATACAAAATGCTGCCTTTAAAATTTGATCAGAGATGTATTATGAGTTGTCCTTGAATCGCACAGCTTATCTGCCAACCCACCTCCTTGCTACTTGCCTATCTTTCCTTAACCCCTTCTGCCCACGCTTGTTCAAGTCATAGCTAAGTGGTGCATTCTATATATTACTTTGTATTGCGACAATTTTTGTCCTGTATTTTTTCTGCCTCTTTTTTCCATGGCTTGACTGCTGCTGCTGGAACACTCTTCCATTTATTTCTATGAGGGATCTGGAGATTTAAGATGTGCAAATCATCCCAATATTCAAAAGTCCTCTAAACTAAATCTTAGGAAAATGTACATTCCATTTCTCAGGTTTGATACCAATCTTCCTTTCATAAGCCACTTCATAAGCCCAGTCACACCCATGACTGGTACACAGGACCAGCCCTACCATGAGGCGAGTGATGCAGCTGCCTGGGTAGGCAAATACTGAAGGGCAGCGAGTGGGGAGAGTTCTGTCTGTGCATTGCAACCTGTCCTGAACCCACTAAATCAGCTCACTGCTCTCAGGGTGAATTGGAGGATGTTGAAATAAGATTCAACTATCTGCTGAGCTCCTATTAAATATCTTCCAGGATACACACACACACAAACACACACATGAAATATTGTAACTAGACACTGGAAGGACCTATCAGGAGTGAACTTAGACCACTGCTACTCAAATGTATGGTAAACCACCCTCCTAGAGAAGTTAACCAACAAACTTAAGTTAGCATTGGGACAGGCAAAGGAGGATGCCTTCACCCTGGGGGTGGAGAGCAGTAGGGAGTGGGGCTGGGCATGCTGATCACAGGGGCGTGGTGCACATCCTGGGGGCATGGTGCACCGCCTGCTGGGGCATGGCACCCAGCGCTGGCGCGGGGGGCAGCCACAATGGCACCCTGCCGGGATTGTGCTATCGGGGGTGGTCCACTCCCACCGCACGCCTCTTCCTCCACCAGTGCTTCACCCCAGTATGGTTCCCATTAATCACATACATAGCACAGCAGGACAATGACCTACCCCTCACCCCAACAACATACAAATCAATATGGCTAATCTGACCCAACAACCTATCCTCACACATAGAAACAAGCCTTTTCTCTGCTCCCAGCTCACTTTCTGTATCCAAACCAGGTAGAGAGAAAAGTGCTTGAAGCAACAATTTGTGGAAAGTGAAGGCACAGCAAAGGGAATATTCAGTTTCCCTCTCCTATATGCTCCTATGATTCTCCTATTTTGTATGCAAAAGATGGTGGACGCATACAAAAAAATGCCCCCATTATATGCCACCCTGCCCTTCCGAACAGCATATTCACCCAAGAACAGCTTTGATTAAATAGTTTCATTTTGCAACAGTTCCCTGAATACTATTTCAAGGATGCATTTATTGAATATCTATTAATTTTTGACACATCTTTCCAATCATGTAGTCATTTCTGGATATCATTCTTCGTTGTCATGAATTGTGTTTCTTTAGAATATTAATAGAAACATGGGAAAGCAGGCTCTTGTTAAACTTTTTCTCAGAGAACTGCAAAATGGGATTGAGAAAGAATTTAGGGGTGTTGGGGGTTTGGCCAGGGCGATTGTGGGAGAATGGATTAAACCATAAATGCCTAATGTTTTGTTGTTGCATGGACAGGACTGCTGCTATTTTTCTATCAATAGGCTGAAAACAGTAGCATTGGCTTATTTGTATATGCTATGTATGAGAGGGGCCTGGCTCTCATTTAGACTGTGAGAGGCCCTGGGTACAGATTAGAGATGTTGATGAAGTTCGTACTTCCTTGCTTCAGAAGATAAACCTTGGTGACTGTAATGCCCTCTTGAACCCTGCCATCTGGAGCACAGCTGCATCAGCAACAACACCAGCCCTGAGAATGACAATTTTCCAGGCCTACTGACACCTAAGGGTTATTGGGACAACTACATTTTCCAGGCCTACTGGCAGCTAGGTCACTAGTATTGCAGAGGTCCTGGAGATGGGAGGGATTAGGAAGGAGTCTTCTTTCTTTCCTGCCTTCTGACTTTGCTGCTCGAGGGAGTGGGAACCAGCTAAGTGGGTGGAAGAGAGGGAGAGATGGTTAGTTTGGAGACTCGCAGCAGGATTTTGGAGGAGGGTGTGACTAGACGCTGTTGCTCTGCTAACAATATAATTTGGGCCATTAGAGACATTCAAAAAATTACACAACCAGTTAATCCCTGGCACCTCCAGATAGGATTGGGAGAGATTCCTGCCTGAAACCGTGGAGAGCTCCTGCTAGTCAGGCCCCATCTGCACTATATATTTAAAGCAGTGTCACACCACTTTGCAGAACCAGGGCTCTCCCCAAAGAACCCTGAGAAGTCTACTTTGCCATGGGTGTTTAGAATTGTTAGGGGACCCCTATACCCACAACATAGCCACAATTCCCACAGTTCCCTGGGAAGAGGAATTGATAGTTAAAACATTCTGAACATTATAGTTATATGAGGGGAATAGGGGGTCTCCTCAACACCGTTAACACCTCTACTTTCCAGGATTGCTTGGGGAATGACTGTTTAAAGTGGTATGATGATGCTTGAAATATATGCAGATGGGCCCTGAATATGGACAATACAAAGTTTGATGGACCAGTTGCCTGATCCAATAAGTTATGAGGCAGTTTCCTATTCTTAAGGTGGGGGAGGGAGCCTTAGCTCAACATGCAGAAGGCTCCAGGCTCAATCTCTGGCATCTCCCATGTATGGTGGCTGGGAAAGCCCACTCTTTCCAAGACCCCTGCAAGCCATTCCTGCTCAGAATAGAAAATCCTGGGGAAGATGGGCCATTGACCTGACTCAGTATAATGCAGCTTCATGTGCTAATCCAAACTTAGTGGCTGAAAGAACAAAGGAGAATTGAAGGGCTCCTGCATAGTGGCTAATTTCTTGCTGAATCAGGCAGCCTGGTATAGATCCAATTTTTGCAATTTCTCAACCTTGCATGAGAAATGGCAATTGCTGAACAGAACTTTGAATGCAGGGATACCCTGCCTAATAGACGGATGGGATATTTATTCCAGATATTAAGCAGCCAGCCTCTCCTGCTTCTATTCAGCAAAGCTAGACATTTGGTCATCCAAGGGAGGAGGAGGGGGACGGGGAAATCAGAGCTGTAGTTGCTAGGCAACCACAGGATGTGCTTTCAAATTACCCTCAGACCAAAGTCAGCTTTCCTTCTCATCTGAACTTGGCAAATGGTCAACCAGGTCCAGTTCCTCTGCAGCCCCCATGAGAGATGCAAAGAGGGAAATTGGAATAAGTGGAAGTAGGGAAATGGAGGTCTGGCTTCACGGGGCAAAGGAGGCGTATTCCTTTCCATCCTGCCTGCCCCCTCTCAGACGCACACAATAGTTCAGTGTGTTTCTTTGTGACTGCCTTGTGTTTGGCAAGGCAAGTCTGATACAAATCAAGATGGAGGCTGAGGCTCTTCTTCGCCCGCAGACTGTCTCATGTGACTCCTTCCTTTTTTGTTCACCAGATGTGTGGTGTGCATTGTCTTGCCTTTTCATACTTGTCCAATGTCAGCATATCTTTTAAAGGACAGAATGTCACCAGAACTTTAAGAAGAATCCAGAAAATTGGCTTATGTAATGACAGAGGTTTGTTTTCTGTTACAGTTTTAGCAGTTGATGTTTTTCTCTACCCCTACATTAAAAAGTTGCCCTCTCTGACATATGCTCATCTCTGCTATTCAAGATACAGGAAGTGTGCTGGTCATCCAGCTCTCCCCATATGTTGGCTTAAAATGTTCTTGCAGGTATTTCATGGAGCTTGTCATTGGTTGGGACAGGAAGAAATCTGAGGCTCCTTTTAGAGATTGAATACCATGAAAACACATATATTGAAGGTTTTTTAAAAGATCTGTAGCCCTGCATATATAACTACTGTTAATTTACCTTGATTTATAAGACTATGGTACATATGCATGGGTACATAGGCACTCATTAACATCAGCAGTCTACGAGGGTCTGAACATGATTTGAAAAAAGAGAGTAAAATCAGCTATTATGATGTCACAAAGAAAAAAGATTTTGGTTTTATCTTCCTTAGCAAGCCATCACTATATATATTCTCACCTAATATCTTGATATGTAGGCTGCTAACGAGATAGTTGGACAGTGTTCTCGAAGCTACAAACATGAGTCTGACCAAACTGCGGGAGGCAGTGGAAGACAGGAGTGCCTGGTGTGCTCTGGTCCTTGGGGTCACGAAGAGTCGGACACAACTAAACGACTCAACAACAACAACAAAAGCCAGCATATTTTTGGAATCATCACAACTATCTTTATTTTTAATTGTGATTTTCCTTAGGGTCCAATAGCTATTCTTCATGGGACTTCTTTTTCTTTCAAAAGCATTGCATTCAACCTCACTGAATGAACTCATTTGTCAAGAATCAGTGTAGCAAGAGGTTTTCTTAACTGATTTGCACTGAAGGAAGTGGTTGGTTCTGCAGCCACAATACTGAGAAGTATTGCAACAGTACTATAAAAAGAATAATGATGTTGCAAAGTTCAATCTAAGGGCCTTAGTCCTTTGTGTCTGAAGAAGTGTAGTCAGCTAGATTTCTAAGCAACAGGACCCACGGTGACAAAATTTCCATGAAGTGCTAAACATGGAAGTGCTAAACTTGTGTATTTTTATGACTTTATTCATAAACCATATACAATTCAGGTGGATATGTAGACGTTTCAGAGAGACAAAGTAGTTTTTCTAACCTCGGGCAAGATATTACGATTGTGTCAGATTGCTTCCTCTGTACAGTGGTTGACTTGCAGCCAAAATCATTGTTTTGCCACGCATGTTCTCAGATTCCCAGGCTATGTTCTCATACAACCAGAGATTTTCCAAGTTACCGTACAGGTGCAATTCAGCTGAAAGCCAGGGGTGACCAGAGAAGGAGGAGAAGGAATCTTTTCTAGCTGCTGTTGTATAGACAGAGTTTAAGGAGCTGTTGAGTTCCACATCTCCTGCATAAAATGTTTCACTTGCTCATATGGTATTTTTCTGTGGCACAATGTTGAAGGACCAGCTAGATCAGCCTGCCCATGAAGGTTTCTTATAAATCCAGTGGGATCCTGAATGCCTTTGAGGAGTTTCCATTTGGCACGGCTGGTACTGCTGATGGTACTCAATCAGTTCTGGCTGGAACTGCATTCCCTGTGAAGGAACAGGTTGTCAACTTGAGGATATTCTTTGATCCAGCCTTGTATACATAAGATATACATACAGATTAAACATAAGGTGTCGGACACATTTGCCTGCTCTCCTCAATCTCATTTATTTTATCTGGTTGTCCTCATGTTCAGGCTCTCACAACTTAAGTTTGCTAGAGTGCTTTGAAGATGACAATATTAAAAGACTAAGATACAAACAGAAGACGGCATACATGCAATTTGCCTCTCCCAGTACAGTGACTCTTTTTAGCTGTTCAGTAATTATGGCTTGCAATGTTGCATGGGTGGTGTTCCAATCAAAGATGACATGACACTTTGACACTGATACTAGCTTACTATCTGTTTAAGTTATCATATTAGTCCTCCTCACTTGTCTCTGCCAAGAAACATGCATAGTGCTCTGTTACCAGCAATGCTTCCTCCCTTCTGTGCAAATGTTAACATAGCTGTGCCTGGAACCTTTCAGAAACAATTTCCCACCCCATAAGTGAAATGTATCACTTGCTTCCATCAGTAATCATGTATTGAATGTGCTAAACTCACAGTGCCATGCCTTCTTTTGCACATTATTGCAACACCCATTATCTAAACTCCAATTAATTTTCATGCAATTGAATAGTTTCTTCTTTATGTTAATGCTATTGGATTATATTTTTTTATTAAATAAATAAAAAGAAATATATTTTTTTACGTACCTAAAATGCATTATATATCATCCTGGTAAACTGCAGTCAGTTTTAAACTTCATGAACCGATCTCCATTATTTATTTATTTATTTATTTATTTATTTATTTATTTAGTAAGTAAGTAAGTAAGTAAGTAAGTAAGTAATGCCCAAACACTCACAGGCTAGCTTACAAATTGAAATCATAAATACATGACATAAAACTTTTTAAAATTGGCAGAGCAATCCAAACTTGCCATTGTCACAGCTCTGCCAAGCTTGCACTACATCTGCAGCCTGGCCACTCATGGCAGTGGAAGGTTGGCCATGGGTCTTGCTTATGGAAACTGGAGCCCATCAGTGGGACCATGGGTTAGGCACCTGCCTTGGTGTCTTCACAGGTTGATATGGAAGGAAGCACTTCTCCAAGTACCTCCAAGCACTACTGGTCCAGTACTGTCATTGCTGCCTACCTCAACCTGGCACCCACACTATGTTTTGGCCTACAATTCCCATCAGTCCCAGCCAGCATGACCAATCTTCAGGGATGATAGGAGTTGTAATCCCAAACATCTGGAGAATAGCAGGTTTGGGAAGACAGGTATACTCTGACCAACAGCAGGTTGCCAGGGGATTTCCCACCTCTGCTACTTCAGACCCATTCAGTTGCAGATGCCAGACACCAGATGGAATTCAACAAAGCACTAAGGGGATTGTTCCATCAGTGCAAACATTATTGTTTGCCCAGTGGAACAATCTCCCCTATCCTCCTCCTGCACATTGTTCTAGGAGTTCTCTAGGCCATCCAGAGTGGATTTGTGGGAGGTGCAGGAGTCCTTGTGCTTGCTTCTGCCACAGGAGTAGGACAGTTGAATCTAGCCTTCTGAGCATTGAATCTTCTCTATTAAAAACATGTGCTCTGTCACTGAGCTATAGCTCCCCACTCCAGCAAAGGTGAAGTAACCTGTCCTCCTTGATATCTGGTCACACTGGTAGCCACCATCTCAAAGTAAATGAGGTTGATAAGCAATTGAACTTCTGTGCTTAGTATCTTGCTTGCTGTATCTTTTGTGAAGAAAGCAGAGCCAAGAAAACTTCATACACTTATGGTGAAGCTCTCATCTGCCCTATAATTTTAAATGTTTGTAAATTCTAATGGTTGCCTCTTTTTAGAAGCACTGTGTACCCGGACTGTATGTACAGAAATACACTGGATGATGTCTGTTTATGCAGTTTAATTAATACCTTATAACATTTGCTGTGAACTTTAGTGATATGCTTCTCAGGTCTCTAAGAAACTGTTTAGGGACATCTAAAGAATTTGCTGACATAAAAATTGCAAAGAATCTGTTTATTGTAAACTTACTGAAAACCTGATATTAGGGGTTGTGCTAGGATGCTTGGGGGGGGGGGGAGTTGGATGTTGCCATTTGTAAAATGGCTCGAATTTTTAGCCCTCTTTTCATCATAATCCCAGGGTGAGGTACAATAAAATAATTGAAGTTACACATCTCAATAATAATTCATAAAATCTGGAGCAGGTAAAAGCAACAGCAGAAGCAATAACAATAGCAATGCCAGAACCTGGTCAAACATCAGCATCCTATAAAGCAGGTGTGGGGAGGCTTGCTTGAATATATGGACCTTTACATAAGGATGTAAGAATAGCCTGATGGACCAAGCCAATGACCCATCCTGTTCTCACTGTGGCCAAGCAGATGCCTGCTGTGGTTTTCAGCAACTGGTATTCAGAAACATACTATCTCCAACTGTGGAGACAGAATATAGCCATAATGACTAGTGGCCATTAGTAGCCTTATCTTCCATGAATATGTCTAATCATCCAAGTTGGTGGGCATCCTTGCCACTGTTGGGATGTAAACTGCGCTGGGCTTCTGAATCAACTTGGAAAATGCCAGGCGGCTGCATTCTCCCCCACAAGCAACCCTCAGGATGATTCATCACTCTTCTGTCCCAATGCGCTTCTGTGACACACATCCGAAGATATATGCACACAATACTGTAGCAGAGTCCAAGCAGCAGAAATTAGGCATTTGAGGTGTGGAAATCTAAGCTAATTTATTATGTACAAAATCAAGTGTTACAGAACAAGAAAACATGGCCCCTCTCTCCTTCTTCTCCGAGAGAGAAGAGGAAAAAACAATAGTACAACATAACGGAACGGTGTAACTGAACTTCCGTTCTCATGACTCCAATAGTACGGAATGTCAACACAGACATGTGATGAAAGCAATCACACATCCAGCGATGGGAGGAATGAAAATCCCAACAGCCACCTGTAAACACAATGATGTCACAATTGTTGATGGCATCCACCTGTCTTGGGAGACAACAGAAGTGTGCTTTAGGGGGTGAAGTCAAACAGCTGGAAGGTTGCAGGGCCTGTTATGGCTGTAGAGACCGATGCGGGAGAGACATGTTTTGTTGCAGCTGGGGCAGATGAAGCCATCCTGTTGTGCTGCCACAGATTCACCACAGTGTTTCTTCTATCTGTGCTCCTCCCAGCTGTCATTTCTTCTCTGGTCACTGCTAGGGAAGACTGTCTGTCTTCAGGCAAGGGACTCCCACATGGCAAGGCTGATGTTGCCAGCCTTCATGCCATGTTTGCAGACATCTTTGTAACACAGAGCTGGTCCACCAATTGGCCTGGTGCCTGACGCCAACTCCTCATACAGCACATGCTTGGGGATTGTGCCATCTTCTATTCTGTGAATATGACCAAGCCAGCGTAGATGTCACTGAGACAGGATTGTGAACATGCTGGGAATGTGGCTTGGGAGAACACATCTTTGTAGGAGACTGTCCTACCATGCGATACCCAAAATTTTCCTGACACAGCAGATGTGGAAGGCATTGAGGCATCATTCCTGGTGGTTGTAAGTTGCCCATGACTCACTTCCATAAAGCAGCAGGTTCAACATGTAAACCTGGTATACCTTCATCTTGATACTGGACATTAGCATCACATTCTCCCATACCCTTTTGAGAGGTGAGCCATTACTGTAGCTGCCTTGTCAATTCATTTGTCCAGCTCAGCATTGATGGAGAGGCTGCTGATTATGGTGGAACCAGGCAGACAAAATTGCCTACCACCTCAAGCATGTGGTCACCAATGCTGATGCGTGGAGTGCTGGTGACATCCTGCAATTTTTTCCATTAAAAATTCCATTAGTTCAATTTCATTTCTGACACTAATATATTAAAGGAATCACTGAAAGATACAGTAATGGAATTATTCTACAAGAGAATCTGGCCCAAAGGTATTTCCATTATTGCACACATGAAATCATTACATACAGATACTCATTGTATTCTTTTCACAGCTAACAAAATGATCTTCACCCAAATTTTCACATGCGATATGCGTACTGAAGACAGGGAGGGAGAATGCCACAAATTCTATTTGAATATGAACACTTCTCCCAACATTGAATTTTCTTTTGTATCAAGGTTACTTCTGACTTTATTAGTATTCATTTTCATTTACACTATTGCAAAGTCGTTAATGTGATAAGAGTCTTCCTATCTTTCTCAACAATGCGTATTCATTGAAAGCATGCACAGAGCAAATTGGTAAGATGATGGAACATGGCAAAGTACAATGCAAAGGAGCCTCTAGGAAAAATAATATGGATTTCTCATTCCTTTCAGCAGCTTCAGAGGAGCCAAGCAAGATAACACCGAAGAGCTGAATTCATCAGAATTTGCAAGTGTTTGGAATATTCAAGCTGCCCATGAAAAAGACTTTAATGGGGGGGGCTCCTTTTCTAGGAGACAATGACTTCCATGACTTTCAGGGAGAACCTGCCCTGCAGTATTATTTCATTTAAAATGTTACTGCTTGCTTACAAATAAGAGAATGTGTAGGAATTAAGGATTCATTAAGTATTACTACACCTAGACTTGCTCTACTTTACTCTATTTCAGAAGAAGGTTAGTTCACCACTCTTGTCAATCACATTCAGGCTTGGGGCAGCTGTGAGGAAGAGTAAGCAGTAGATGATGGGCAACATTCAATATGGTAAACTTCCAGTTACACAATTTATTTTTATTTTTTGTCTCCCTGATTTTCTGATGCAGGCACCAAGGTGTCCTGAGCCAGCCCTGGTCATACTGTAGATACAGCTTGCAAATTTATCAATGCTATATCAGCTATATCATACAAAACCAAATTTAACTAGGAAGCAGGAGAGGAATCCCTAACACTGCTCCATAGCAACTAAGACATGACAAATGTGGCAAAGTAAACAGCATCCAGAAGGAGATCCTGAAAGGGGCAGACTCCCTCGCTATGAATAGACAAAGGATGGGGAAGTGTCCACAAGGAGAAGGCAAAGCACGGAGAAACATTGCCTCTAAAACCACTAGATGGAAAATTCCCTAAACCCATTAGCTTAAAGCTAAGCATTCAGAACGTCATTCTTTACTGCTTAGATGAAGAGATGGGAATTGACTGGGCAAATCTTTTGGAAGTAAATGTTTCCTGGATCCTAGATGCTATTACTGGGAAACCAGATTAAAATTTATCAAACAATGCCCTCCATACAATTATCTAGCTCTTTTAAAACTAATGATGCTTTTTGTTCTCCAGGTTTCAGCCTCTTACATCTACTTTATGGGCTTTATCTGTGACATGATCCTCTATAATGAGTGAAGAGCAAAGAGGACCTCCATGGCATGATTGGTGGTGTTGAACAGTTCAAAGTAGATTATACTTCCGCTAAAGCAGCTCAGCCCAAAGCATAGTTGAGCCTGGATCCTTGTGATTTCAGCGAGGCCAAATCAGTTTAAATTTGATAGCTGTGATGTGGATAAGACTATTAAAATGTCCCTATAGCATCAGAGTGGGAATTACCTTCGTCTGATGGCACAGCTGTAGCACCCCATGCCATCTGCTCAGGTCTTCCCCCATGAAATCATTGCCCAGTAGGCCGGATGAAGGGCATGTGAGGATGGGCTTTTTGAATAGGACAAAAACACTGTGGAATGAAGCTATGGGAAAGTGGTTCCTGACCCAATGCTGTTAAAAGGGTCATCCAAGTCATGTAAGAAATTCAGCAGCCTTCACCTTCTTTCGAATATTGGTACAATTCCCGAAGCAAGCAAATGCAGCTTTCTTCTCTATACTGCAACAAAGACTGATCAATTTAAAAAGATCTAGGCCTAAAGTTGCTCACTAATGAATAGCCACAATGATGAGCCATTTGCAAATAATGTAAGCAGTTTCAAACACTGCTGCAATTAAAAGATGCAATATCTTGGATCATTATTCTTATTCATTAATTTTTTGCTTTGGCTTCCAAATAGCCAATCTTCATGTCAAATATTTCCATAATTTGTTATATTCAGCTCTTGTTTATGGAGCTCTAAGGCAGGGAAATGGAATAGCTTTTTAATTTATGAACATTTTTATTATTTTTTCCCCAAATATCACATCTAATGTATTACTATTTCTAAATTCATTTTAAATGATACTTTGAGGAGATTACATTTTAAAACTATTTTAATGCAGGGTCATCTTCTTTGAAATGCTGATTCACATTTATATGACATTAAGCATAAGATGGCTGGGTGATGCAGGTGAATAGCTTTTTAAAAAATGTCTGTATTGTGTGTATCCCAGATGACTAGCCTTCTGAATTCATTTCGGCTTTCGTATTACAGGTTCAGCTTTCATTCTCCCCAGTACAACCAATCTTCTGTAGACATTCTTTTCAGTCAAAGATATAAAACAGAAATGGGCTTTGGGGCCAAACTACAATTGATGTTACATGCATGGTGGGTTTTTTAAAATGGAAATTGCATCAACTGGTGGCTCTGATTGTTAGCTGGACCAGAACAGGTATGGTGAGGGAATTTAACCCTGCTTCAACCTGGAGAGAAATACCTTCACTAGGTCATGGAATCAAACAGTTGGAAGGGACCTCAAAGCTTGTATCTGCATTTGGAGGAAATCCCCTGATTGTTATCCCTAATTTGCCCAGTGGTTGCTGGGCAAATGGGGCACAGCCCCACCAAGCTGGGTCTGCCTTCAACCAGCCCCACCTGCTCATCTTCTTTCTTACAGCCTCTAGAAGGGGAGACATTGCTTGTCACTTTCCCTGTGCAAATTGTAGCACATTGTGAGAATGGTCCCTGGATGTTTACTGGGTAAGGAATTTTGTACTTTACCCAATAAGAGATGTATGCCTATGCCTGAATGTGGGGACAAGGAAGTAAAAAGATTATCGAAACAGCATAACCAGAGAATCACTAAAGAGAAAGCAAGCATAATAGGTGTTGTCTGCTTTTACATCGACAGCAATTTAGGCTACTCTGGGGCCTCTACTCTGCCTCTTTTTAACAGGGAGTATTTCAGCCTTCAAATATGTACCATTTTGATTTGCTAGTTGCATGCTAGTCAGCAACATCGACCATACTGTAAAATTAATCCCTGTTTCCCACTCCAAGTGTATTATGACAGAAATGATGCTCCATAAAGATGAAGTACCACATGTTGTCTTGTACAAAAAGCAATCTCCTGGCAGTGAGAAAAACAAAAATGTTTTGCTCAGGCATGTCCAAAACTTAGATAAGCTGACAGACACAACATGTTAAGTTTGTCCTTGGTGTTTTCAGGCATTTCTGACTCTGCCCGGAACAAAGAAACCATGAAGCATTCTCCCATGCAAGATGCAGTTCAGTGAACTTACTCTTTGCCTTCATTACTGCATACTTCTCAGTATTGAACCAAAACTTCTCAGCAAAGAATTTTCTGAGAGTGTTATCTCCCTCACCCTGCAACTGGAGAAGAATTTCACGACCCAAGAGAATATATTGTGAAATGTACACCCCCGCACCATTTCGCCTACTGAGGATGGAGGATTTCGGGAGATGGTGATCTTGCAACACATGCTCTTTTCAAATTCCCAGAAGCTTAACAGCAATTCAAACCCCTGAAGAAGAAGAAAAAACATGAATAGTTTGGGGGGACATTTTTCTCTCCCAAGCTAAATATCACTGTATCTCAGGGAAGTACAGTATCCTCAAGGCATTGTGCTATGTCAAAAAAGGGCATTTAATGAAGCAATCCTAACTCCCAGCCAGGAAGCTGTGGGGTTGGATGAGCAGAACTGCCCAGCCAGAGCAGAGGGGGCGTCCTGTTATTGACTTGGTTCGTGCTGTGTCAATTCCAGGCTCTAATGTATTTTCACATGCAGTAGCTAGCTATAGGCATGGGGCAAACAGACCAGGGTTTGAAAATCAAACAGGTATGACTTATTAAAGCTTACCGTAACATAAAATGTTTGTTTGCAGATTACTTCTATAACAGTACTTAAGTGCTTAAATATACCGCAGCTGCTGTAAAGAAATTACTTTCCCTTCACTGATGTTACTGCTGCTTTAAAAGAGGTGTCTATCTCTACAACTAAACCATTAGCCAATTACTATATTTAGCTCCACCCCAGTTAAATCACTGGCTGATTACATCGCATCACCTTAAGTCTTCTGTCAGGTCTCTTCCCCACAGTTACCTTACGGACTTTACAGAGAGTTTTGCACTGGATTCAACATAATAGTTGCACTAGCAGGAGCCAACACAACAAGTCCCTAGAGCATTGAGCATTTCCCTGTCTCCTCCCCGTTCTTGTGTCCCATCCCCACTTGATTCGGTAGGGAGCCAGGAGAGTTTAACAGCTTCACTTCCAAATAATAATTTCGCTCATCCTCAACCATTTTATAACATGTTGCTTCTCATCACTCCCACTTTGATTGGGACTCACTTTTTGCTCACTCTTACTGTGGAACAAAAGAAGTGCTCAGAATAAAAAGTCCCTTTCATCTAGCCTATACTAGTGCTGAGACCAGGATTAAACACAGGAGCAGCATATGAGTTCCCCTTTCAGCATTATTTGTGTAAAGGCCCGGTAGTATTTTCTGATTTCACTTGTAGCGATCATTATCCTGAAGCCAATTAATGGATATGTCAGGATTTGCCTGTTCCCCTGTTCTCTTACTCTTATGATATATGTACTTACCCTTTGGCTGTGGAAGTGCTCGCCAATTGACAACAGCAGTTTTTAACATTACTAATATATTCCATGGTGCCTATTCATAGAACGTCTCTTGACAGGCATTAGTAACCATGGTAGTTTGCTAACAGTAATAGAGCTGCTATCAAAATGGCTCTGAGGCTAGAGTAAGAGGCTAATTTTCAAAGGAGTGCAATTTATTCATATCACACTGTTGCTGACATAAATTAGTTTACATCCTCCACATCAACTGGGTAGCAGTAGCAGATACTGTGCCAGCATAACACACCATTCTTTATTTAGTTATTTACAAAATGTATTACTAGTATATTTATTAGAAATGACCAAGTGGGGGATGTCAGGAAGCCAGTGCTAATTTTAGTATAAGGGGAAACAGTGTACAAGGGTCCTAAGAAATGGTGAGGGTTGTTTTTGTGTACACATGGTGTCAAAAATAAGGTTACCAGATTTTTTTCAATTAATCCGGGGACACTTTTCTTTTTTTTTTTTTAAATAATATTTATTAAGATTTTCAGAAATACAGAAAGAAAAGATTAAAGTACATTCAAATCCTTATTTTCATACACCCACTTTCCGGGACTCCCTCTTTCCCCCACCCCTACCATATTCCCCTATCATATTGTTGGCTCCACAAGCTCTCAGTTCTAATTAAAACTTAATTTGTTTAAACCATTAGTCGAATTTAAATTTAATTTTGTAAAATCCCCATCAATACCCTTACTAACAAAACAAAAGTTCTTTCCCCAGGGCCCACCCCCTTTCCATTCCACAATTTCCCTTTTTTTTTAGTGATAAAGACACCCCACACAATAGAAATATAAGAGAATAAAAAATAAAGAGTATAGTAAGTAGAAGAAAACCAATTCAAAAAATAGTTGACAAGCCTTTGGATTCTATTTCTCCCCCCCCCCCCCCGTCCCCGGTTTAGTTTCCCCCTGACCACCAATCCATGTTGTCTGCCTGGAATTTTTAAAGTCCATAAATCACATTTTTCCCCCAACTCCTTGCTAGCTTTTTCTTTTTATAATTATTTTTAGAATTATTTTTAAACCATTTAGCATCAAATCTTTAATAACGCTCCCCCTATTGTTCTTTCCAAGTTGTAGTCCAGTTTCCTCTTGTTCCGCTGCTAAAACGTTCTAGTTTAAAAATTTAGTAAGTCTGCAGGGGTTATTGTTATTCAGGAACAAAAACTTGCGTTCAGTCCCTTCCTTTCTTCAATAGAAAATTCTATTGTCTCCTTTAGCTGAACACCCTGTAGACACAATATTGTTTCCGTTTTGCAGCTTTCCCAGAAGATAACCAGTCCTGTAAAATTCCGATGGTATTTTTCCACTTACGACCTTCTTTGTAATGTCCCGAAACTCCTCTAGGGGGATTATTGTAACTTTGTTTTCTCTAGTCCAAAAGTCCAATTGTTATCCATGTTTTCGCCATTTTGTATCCAAGTTTTAACGGGTTGTAATTAATTGTATCAAAATTTAACCAGCAAAGTCCTCGTATTAAAGTCCTCTTTGAATTTCCGACTTTGACAGCTACTTTGACAGCTGTCAAAATCTCCTTCGCTTTTCGCCAGGCTCTCTCCTCAATCACCCCGGTTCCCAGGGGGGGGGGTTACGTTTTCCTTCTCCCTCAATTCTTCCTCCAGCACAGTTCTTGTAATTTCCCATCGTGGAATTCTTAGTTTTTATCAGCAATACAATTCTTTTTGGACCTTGGTTTCCCAGTCCTTGTTTTGGAAGGTTTACAGTAGGGAGGGGGACTGACTTCCTTTTTGGATCCCCCCCCGCTCGTATCAAATCCAAAAAAAAATTTCTTTTTTTTTTTTTTCTCCTTTTAAACCCGGTTTCCAAATTACTCACGGGTTATTGTTGAAAGTCCGAATTCTCGATGGAAGAAGTCAGCGCTCTCCGCCGGATGGCATGCGGCTTCGCTCGGCAGGGATAGCAAAGGACTCAAAGCACCACGCTTCTCCCCGGCACCCGATCCGTAGCCTTTAAAAAGGCTCCTTCACGAGTCGGGAGGGCGCTAGCGGTGCCAGCCGAGTCTCCATGTCCACGGCCTCCGTGGCCGTGGTTTTTAAGGGTCCCCGCATCGCCGGTGCGGTAGGACCCAGCCCCTGCCGAGCAGGCTCCCTCCGGAGCTCGGAGGGAGTCCGCCATTCGGCGATGGCGCCAACCCGGAAGTCCCGGGGACACTTTTCAACTTCAATGGATTTTGCATGGAGACTGATTTGTAAATCCAGGGACTGTCCCCGGGAAACAGGGATGTCTGGTAACCTTAGTCCAAAACCAGGAAGCAAAAAGCAAAAATCAAAGTGTCACAGGTATGAGTCACACTAAGACTCTTCCCATCTTTGTCTCCATCCTCTAGACAGCCTCCATCCAGTTTGCTGATATCCTGCAGCAACTGTGATGTCCATAACTTTACATAGTATTCCTGATGAAGTATGGCAAAATAATAATAATCCCTTTTTATTTAAAAGGTCCAAACAATGTATAAAAAGGGGGGAATCTTAGGAAGCTAGTGATCTGGACTATTACTGTGGATGTAGCTTACAATTGTGTTAGACTTTTAGCTATCACATCACACTGCTCACTCATGTTTAGCTTTTGGTCTAGTAAAATACATTTGAAATGGAGGGGGCAGACTTCAGAAAACACTTGGATAGTAGATATCTGTGATAATTAGCACACTGATCCAACAAGAACAGAGAGGGACAAATCTGTTTCCAATCTGTAATCTTATAACAATGCTTCCTCTTTTCAATAAAAGGGTTTTAAGATTATCCCCTACTTCAGAGATGACAGACTCTATATTATGTCAATCTGCTTGATCTTTCGCATGAGCTTGTCATTACAGAACACATCAATTCCCTCCACATTTGTAACTCTAGTTTGTACACTCAGGTTTGATCTATCTGTGATAAGAAAGGATTGTATTCTCATGTGAGGGGAGGGGTATCCAAGTACCTATATTTCCATGTGTGTATTTTTATACTTTTGTTGAAACAAATTCGGATTTGAAATGCATAAATTCTGGTCAAAGTGTTAAGAAAGTTTTAGTGAGATGTACCAAGATAGTAATGACTCTGAATCCAAACTCATGCTATGTAAATTTATTAAAATAATCAAAGGTGATGTCCTCTTCAAATATTTACTCTGATCCTGTTTGTAACTGAAACTGAAATGGAGAACCCTTAAAAAATGAAATGATTTGGATACAGATTAACAAAGATAGCCTCCCATATAACCTTCCCACATAATGCCTGTGGAAAATCAATCTTCAGTAGGGTGTAAATGACTTGGGATAGCACACATAATGTGCAATGAAGGAAGTACTCTGCACCCGCATTGCTTCTTTAATGGTGCAGACCTGTGTGCCAAATAGGAACGAAATGCACTCCAATATTAGGTATTCACAAGTAGTTTACAGTCATAAAGCTTTAAAGAGAGCCATTGGAACATGCTGCCTGCTGCCAAAAGATGGCGAACATTGCAGAGCATTGTCTGCTGGAGAACTTGCAGCTATGCCAGTGCTTTTAGTTTCTGTTTAATAAATCAGTAGACATTTAAATGACTTGACCCGGACTCATCATTTCTTCCTATGCCAAAGGATCTAAGAATTTAATGAGCACAGATACGTTATTCTTATCCAAGAACTTGGAGGAGGCAGGGAACATAGGGTTTGATTTTATGGTGGGCAAATGGTGACTGCACTCTGTTCTAACTCGGAGGCAAATTTAGGGCACCATGATTGGTTCCCCCTCACAGGGCACTGAACCGAGAGGGCACCTTCCAGCCTCCTTCCCAAAGCCTAGTAAGTGCTTGCTTCAGGAAGGAGGGATGAGGTCCTAGAGTCATCCTTCCTCCTTTCCAAAGCCTAGGTAGTGCTTTCCCAGATTCGGGAAGGAGCTGGGAGGGCTCTAGGACCCTGTCAGATCCTCGCACCTTCTTCACAAAGCTCAGTTACCTCACTTAGCTAGCTTTGGGAAGGCAGCATGAGGGCTCAGGGTTGGATGTCAAATTTCAGCCATGCACAGGGTGCCATATTGGCAAGGTCTGCCCCTGTCTAACTTCATGCTATGTGAATTTTCCAAACAAAGAAGCAATTTGTAAAGATGGAAAACAGTCGATAGATGCGCAGTCACTGAGCTTGGAGTTATTCAGAGGCAAAGGCCACTGATTGCCATATGCTACCACAGATGGTCATCCGCTGTCTTCGCCTCATAATTACTGACTACACAGAGCAAATCAGACAAAGCCAATCACTTGGCTGTCCAAGGGATAAGTTTGGCATTTAAAATGTATTGCCACACTTAGTGTTTTAGGCTTGCAACTTGCGTGCATCTCTATGCCTGAGCACGGACTTTTATATACATGAATCACTGTTAAGACAATGGAGATGCAGAACTGCAAATTCTGACATGTCAACTTCTACCTGTAATGTGAGAATCAGTGCTGCATAAGATGGATGACTTGAGTAAATCACCCCCCAAATTGTTACATTAAATAAGAATCCCATTTGGCAAATCTTGGTTCATCGTTTTTATTTAGTCCCTAGACAAAGATCCTTCAGTGCTGACAATATATCCCCAAGTTCAATAGGGTCATTTAAACCTTTTATAGAATATTGTAAAACCAAAATATTATATGTGCACTATACATTCTTTTTTGAAAAGCACATCCTGATTGTGTCTATGTGAAGTGGTGCAGGACTGTGAATCAACCAGGCCAGCCACCACCACCCATCAATTACTGTCATTAAAGGGGTTAAGCTAGGAAGGAAAAGGAGGAAATTGGGAGAAGAAGCCAACATGAGCAGTAGAAGGCGCCTATAGTTACTGGCAAGAAATGGAAGAATACTGACTCCCTGACCTGCTGTTCTGGGAAAATCCCTGCTTATGAGCGTCTCCTTGCCCACCACACCGAAGTTAGGACTTGAGAAAAAGTTAGTCATGTAAAACTCCACTAACCAATTTTTTTTTATAAAAAAAAAAAAAAAACCTCATACCCACCCTTCCTCATATGGTCCCAGGACATGTTACATTATAAAAATGTAGCTTCGATTAAAACAAACAAAATAAAATAAAATAATAAAATAAAAAATGCCTTCCAGTAGCACCTTAGAGACCAACTAAGTTAGTTATTGGTATGAGCTTTTGTGTGCATGCACACTTCTTCAGATACACTGAAACAGAAGTCACCAGACCTGTATATATATGGCTGATAGGTGTGGTGAACCTGTTGACGACTGTTAACAACTGCAATTGGTCTTACAGGAAAAAGTAAGGGGTGAGATGGCTAAAAATAGCTTGATCGTGTATATTAAGATAAGAATCTAATGTCTCTATTCAGACCAGGTCTCTCCATGGTTTTAAGTTTGGTAATAAGTTGCATTTCAATTAAACTTCAATTAAAACAATCAATCAAAACAATTAAAACAATTTACCACCAGAAGAATAGGATGGGTCCTAATCAAGTGTCAAAGGTCAGGGGGGAAAGGTGTATCTTCAGCACACAGCAGGGTATATACAATGGTGATACTAGATGCACCTCTGTGGACAGGAAATTTCACAAATCTCCCAGGTCCCCATTCTGCAGATGGCCTAACTACAAAGGGCCTCTGCGAATCTTAACAACTAAGAGAATCCATAGAGAAGGAGGCAGTCTTTCAGATATCTGGCTTTGAGCATGAATGTGAGCATCTTGAACTGGGTGTGGAAACAAGCTGGCAATCAGCGCAGCTGTTTCAAAACATTTGTTCTAAGAGCTTTACATGCCACTTGGCGAGCAGCCTGGTCACTGCCTTTAGGAGCAGTTGATGTTTCCAAGTCATCTTTGGGGGCAGCCCCACATAGAATGAGTTGCAATAATGCAATTTGGAAGTCACCAGTGCATGGAATACAGCGGTCAAGTCATCTCTAGCATCTCTTTCCAAATTAGGAGTTTTTGGATGCCTAGAGTTATGTGGGCTCAGACTAATGCAGGGCCATCCACTCCCCTCCAAACTGTGATCACCATTCACCAAATACAAATATAACGCTGGTTGGAATGGTTGTTTCCGTTTTACTAAATTCAGTTTGATCCAGTGCATGAAGCCCTACTCCTGCCCTCAAATGCACACAGCAGCTGTACCAATCTCTTCTCACTATCTCCCAAGTAAACTGGGGAAGCCATAGGCCAGTCTTTACAGAGGAAACGTAATGAAGATTGTTATGCAAACTTTAAAGTGACATCAGAACTTCTTTTGTTTGGGTGTATTGCTACAACACAAAACCAGCGCTGACAATATGTGACTATGTCACAAGAGATATTTCGGCCCATTAAAATGTCCTTCATTTTATTACAGGAAAATAATTCCAGTATAAGATGACTTTGTGAGATCATAACAACTTATTTCTGAGTGAAGGAGGAGGAAACGCTGGTTTTGGCAATCATATCGTTGCAGAGTAGATTATTTCACAAAGTCCTTGTGACTGGCCAAGGATAAGAGATGGGCATTTTTTAACAGGGGAGGCTGGAAATATTTGAACGCTTAAAGTGCTTGAAAAATACGTGTTTTTTTCCCACCCTTTTCTATTTCGTATTTTTGTCCTTTTCCATCTCCTATTATCTGCCCACACCCTATTTCCTGTTTATTATTTCCTCTATGAAGGACAGTGGTTGAGTCAGCAGTTAAGCTCATTTCAGTTTCCTGAAAGTTTGCTATGAGTAAAATGCTGTACTTTCATTGCTCTGTCTTCTTACCTTTGACAGGGTGTCAGTCATGACCTACTGGAAGATCTTTCTATGCATCTCAGACAAAACTTATTATTATTTTTCTTAGGCTTTTTTTCTGAGGGGACGCATGGGTACACATACCCCTAAACATTTTGTGAATCTAACTTTGGCCTCATTGAGGGGCAGCATTTCAATATGAGTAGGAAAATGAGAGTACCCCTAAACTTTTTTTTAGAAAGAAAGAAAAAAGCACTGCCTACAATGATAATAATCATAAATGCAATTTTTAAAGTATGAATTAATTTTCATGGAACCTGCAGTAAAGTATCTATTTCAATGGCAGTTGTCCACCAGTTTCCATATGTCTGTTTCCCAGAAAGCTTTTAATGGTTTGGTTTTTTTTATGAACCACAGTACAAGCTGGTTAGTAGTTTAGATTGCAAACCTAAATACACTTACTAGGGAGTAAATCCCATTGAATATAAAGTGTTCAACCAAACATGTGTAGGGCTGTGGTGTTATGCACTTTTAAAAACATACCTTTACTTAGTCATAGTGTAGTGGTTAGTGTTGGAGTTGGATCCAGAAAACCTGGGTTCAAATCTTCACTCACCTACGAAGCTCCGCGGATGTACTTGAACCAGTTACTACCTCTCAGCCTATCCTATCACACAAGGTTATTCTGAGGATAAAATGGAGACAAGGAAAGCAATGTCAACTGTCTATAGTTTACTGGAAGAAAAGGAAGGGGTAGAGGTAGCAAATAATAAATAAGAATAAATAAATAAATAAGTGAACTCAACTCAGCCATGTTCATCAATTTAAATGGGTCTACTCAAAGCAAAACTTAGTTTAGCAGACAATAAAAATCTGTGAGAAGATGAAGCCACATTGTGACAAACCACATCATGACTCACATCCCTGTTTAAGCGACTGTCTTGTGTGAGGCATATGGTATCTGCAGATGCCCATGTTAGGTTGCACTAAATTAAATTGGCCTAACTCTACCCTTTTGTAGTATATGATAAAGCTCTGGTGCAATTTAAACCTAAATGCTATCTCTTCTCTTCCTTCCGTGGCATGGAGGCAAATATAACATGGGTCAAGCTGAGCATTTCATTCCACAATGGTTGTCGCCAGATCAGAGAATGGGATTCTTAAGTAGTCAGTTACATGTACCCCACTGGTAAGCATAAGTACATTGCAATTGCATTACCAGCGTGGCACAACTGAACGTTCTTCAGCTTACAACCTCAACGTTAATGCATAACAGTCTGTTCACCATTTTAAAAACAAAGGAGGCTGCTTCGGCCTCAAGCCCAGTGTGATTCTCCTTACTATTTGTCTGAAAAGAATGAAATGTGCCTCTTTGTTTTTAGCTGCCTTCTGCTCTTTTCTTCTTCTTATTCATGAAGGCATCATTCTTTTATGAGGAAAAGATTGTGCAGCAATATATCTATTTTGCAGAAGTTATTTTGTTTCTGCCAAAACACACACACACACACACACACACACACACACACACACAGCATTTGCGCAGCTCAAAAGCTTTGGTGCTGTGATCCAAAAGGGGGTGGAATCTCTTTTTTTTTTTGGATGCACTGCATGTTAGCTGTCTGTAGCTGTTTTTTACCCTTTGCATGGCTTGCAGTTAGGCAGAGTTTGTCGGGAACTATTTTATGGCTGAGGTAATGTTCCCATGTGAAGGGGAATTTCCAGACTGGAAAAGAGGATTAAACCACTAAATCATGGAGGCTGAAAGACCTGAATTGTTTCACAAGGGTCTTTGTGAGTACTGGGCTGAGTTGTTTTCCTTTCACTTTGTATCATGAGGGTGTTTTCACACGGCAGAACGATGCCAAGATCAATCGAAGGCTGAGCCACTGCAGGGCTGAAATCCTGCCACATGACTTCTGCAAACACCCACCAAGGCAGCATTTTAGATCCCTCTTCACCAATTGGAATTTGCACCCCACCCAGTCTTATAGGCTGGAGAAAGCCTAAAGCATTTTTTTAAAAAATTCCTTGGCTTGTATAAACCTAACTCTGCTACTGAAAGTGATTCATCCCCCTAAGTTACTCTTGTTTAACTTTCCTCACATCTAAGTCTTCCAATGATAGATTTTAAATAAAAAAGCCATGATCTGGCCTAGGGAGGGGGAACCTGCAGGTCAGCCCTCCCATTTGACCCAGCCAGTGTGGCTAATGGTCAGGGCAATGGGAGTGGTATCCCAGTAGCATCTAGACAGACACATGTTCCTCATCCACAACTGGCCAAAATTAAGCTATTGATTAATTAGAGTTAAGCACAAATTTATATCTCTCTCATTGAAATAAGGACCTGTTGGAACAAAACACAGGACAGAAGTCTAAGAAATGAATCACTGGAGAAACTGTTTGCATTTGCATGACCCATACCTATGAACAGGGGATAAATTTGGTTCAGTTCAACATTAAAGGCAACTCTATGTAATTTGCACTTTCTAAAACAAAATGCGAACAGAAAGAGAGCCATCCTGCAAAATTTGCACTTCTGAATTTTCCAATGAAGGTCTCCAGCAAAATGATGTGTACAAAAGTGCATATGCTAAGGTAAAGTGTGTATTGAAAGACACATTTAGTGAAAATAACATTCAAAAATGTGTTATATTAGGGAAATATGAATATTAGGGTAAATGGCGAATAAGCAAAATACAAAAATGCACAAATTGCAAGAAATGCTGATGAATTTTCATAAGGATTGTTTTAAAAATAATAATCACAAAGTAGCAGACAGATTCCTCTATCTTTGGTCATACCCAGATAAATGCAAATCTATGATCATGTTTCAGAAATTTTGAATGAACCTTCCCACCCTTCCCAGGAGTTATTTACAATATTGCTTTTCACGAACACTATACCAAGCATGAAATTGATTCCATAGACTGGATCTTGGCCCCAGCTTTATGCTTTCTGCAAAAAATGATATTTATTCTATTTGCCAATCCCTCATTCGCTAACTATGTTGAAGCATGTTCCAATAAGAAGTGCTACATGGCTCTAGGTAAAACTATTGTTGTGCAAGTTGGGAGCATCAGCCTCCTTTTTGAGATGCCCTAGTTTTCAGATAAAGCTGGATGCCAAAAGATTAATCAAATAGGGGCTTGTGGGGTGAATAAGGTATTTGGCACTGAATAACACTCTGCTTTGTGGCTATTTAGATAGTTGAAGAAGGAAAATTGCCAATCTGCTTAGGTGCCTGACTTAGGATAAACCCATTAGGGTCAATGTTTCCCCACTGTGGTCTAAACCACGGAGCCTCTTGGGCTTGCCAATCAGAAGACTGGCGGTCCAAATCCCTGCGATGGGATGAGCTCCCATTGCTCTGTCCCAGCTCCTGCCAACCTAGCAGTTCGAAAACACACCAGTGAAAATAGATAAATAGGTACCGCTGTGGAGGGAAGGTAAACAGTGTTTCCGTGCACTCTAGCTTCTATCATGGTTCTCCATCACACCTGAAGTGGTTTAGTCATGCTGGCCACATGTCCCAGGAAGCTGTCTGTGGACAAATGCCAGCTGCCTCAGCCTGAAAGCGAGATGAGTGCCACAACCCCATAGTCGCCTTTGACTGGACTTAACTGTCCAGGAGTACTTTACCTTTTAATTTTTACTGGGAAATAAGCAGTAGGAAGGGAGGGTCAGCTGCATCAAAACCATCAAGTTCAAGTGAACTGAATACAGTGCCAAGGGAAGAGAATCAGGGAGGAGAAAAGCAGAGGAAGATAATACCTAAGAAAAAGGGAATATGAATGGTGAAAAAGGAACTGAAAGAAGGAAGGAAGAGAAAAACTATTGTGTTTATCAACATTGTGCTATGTTTTCCTCTTCTGCATTTGCATGCTATTCCTCCTACCAAGCGTCATATGCAGCTCATCTGCTAAGTCTAGTCACAATATAAGCAGCTGGCAAACAAGACAGCCAGCGACGCAGAACTGAGTGCTATACTATGTCCGCTCACATGTTGCTCAAGCCTTTTCACCCATGTGATGGCGGCTAATAACATCACTTAAGACTGGTTACCGAAATCTGTTTCACTGTGAGGGTACACGCTCTGCTGAATGGAGCTGCCAAATGTATCTTTGCAATGAAATATATATGCAAGAAAGCCTTTCAATGCAAGTTGATGCATGTTTATATTAAAATACAGGCCTTTTCTAAATATACTTCCCATCTTTCTGCTGTCTTTTTATATTCTTGTCCACAGTGCTCCTTATTCAATTCCAATAGTGACTTCTTCTTTGGAACACACTTTTAAAAATATATAAATGGATAGGCTTTATTTATTAGCATGGAAGGGGAGTACTTGAGCTTGCCAGCCAGGCATTCAATGGAACCTGAGCCAGCCATATTCTCATCGTATGATGGCCTTTAACCCACTGCAGGGTGAGCTCTGCAGAAGTTTGCCTGTGCCCCCTTCCCCACTTCTACTTGGGCCAGGGAAACCATCAGGGTTGCAGATGCAGCAGTGACTCTCGAGTCTTCTTGCGTCTTGTTGCTCCCCAGCAGGAGTTGGGATTGCAACCCTAGAACCTTGAAAAGTCTAAAATGTGCAGGAACCTCCACAAGGACAGGAAGCTTTCTGCTTCAGAGGTTTGCCCTCCAACAGCTGGCAGAGCAATGAATCAGTAGCAGGGGCAGAGCAGAGTGCTCATCTGCACTGGTAACCCCATGTTTACTTAACACAAATGCAGATTGCTTGAAGAGCACTGTGGTGCTTCACCACAGTCACCCATGCCCTCACCAGCTTTTTCCTTCTGCTATATACACTCCTCTGGTGCTTTTATCAATGATTCAGTTCAAGATCAAAACAAAAAAAAATTCCTTCCAGTAGCACCTTAAAGACCAACTAAGTTAGTTCTTGGTATGAGCTTTCGTGTGCATGCACACTTCTTCAGATACACACAGTTCAAGATGTTCTGCTTATATTCAGGAGGACAAGGCCCTTCCTTTATTCTTCTTTGTGTGTTCTGAGTGAATGACAAAGAGGAACTCAGGACATGATTTTTATTGGTCCATTGCTCAGAACACTGACCTTTCTTTTCTTTTGAAAAACCCTTTCCACTCCCTATCTAGCTTTTTAGTCTATACATCATCTAGGGAAGGGCAACTCTATTTCCAATTCATGTCACTTTTCCTTCTGTTGCATGCCAGCCTCAGTTCTGACCCATTTCCACATGAATGTGCACATTTAAAAATAAATTTTCACCACAAAAAAGTTTTTGTTTTTTTTACAAAATACGCATTTGTGAACAAATTTTATCCCCAAATACACATTGTGGTACATTTTTAAGCTGAGAACTGCAAAATCCAAAGATCAACTGCATTTCAACCTGTGCATTAGTCTGCGAGATGTGGATCTATATTCTGGGATGAAGAAATTTTGCTAAATAAATAAAATTAAGATGTTGTCATGTGCCTCCGAGTTGCCGCATGTTCAGCAGAGCAACTGTATCTAAGCTCATGTATTTACTCTCATGTATTTGACTGAAAGTCAAAACACAGAGACACTTGTTGAGGAGACGCTGCTGGCAATGGGAACGTTTCATCTGGGGTTGCTCTTTCCATGACCAGATAAGGTTACTTTCAAAATATCTAGACTGAGGAGAAACACAGTGGTGGCAGTGTCTCCCTGGATGCTTCATCATCTGAAGCATCCAGTATGGCAGAGAAACCATGGAATTTCTGCTACATCATCTGCAAATGCCTGCTCTTGATCTCCAGGTAGCAAAGATTTTGTTTGCTTTACGCCTCACAAAATTGATCTGGGCTATCAGTTTTCCCGCTAAACACGGAGGTATAGTCTGGCCCAATTTGTTGACAGCTGAAAGTGCTTGCTACTTAACTTAGACAATGAGGCGTGAGCCAGTTCCAAAGATGTTAAGTACATCTGTGCTCAGAAATCAGGCACGATTAGGCCAGCATTTTAGAATGAATAGGAAGATAGCATAAGTTGATCTTCTTTAGGGGTAATTAATGTGATGCCCTTCAGATGATGGCCGCAGCTTCAGCCAGTGTGGTCAATGGTCCAGGATGATGGAAGCTGTAGTTTAACAACATCTGGAAAGCAACGCATATACTACTACCTATATTTGGGTAGGCAACCTAAGGCTCGTGGGCCGCATGCGGCCCAATCACCTTCTCAATCTGGCCAGCAAACGGTATGGGAAACAACGTGTTTTTACCTGAGTAGAATGTGTCCTTTTATTTAAAATGCATCTCTGGGTTATTTGTGGGGCATAGGAACTCGTTCATTATTTTTTTTCAAAATATAGTCCAGCCCACCACATGGTTTGAGGGACAGTGGACTGGCCCACAGCTGAAAAAGGTTGCTGACCCCTGATCTATATACTCCAAGCCTGCACAACTTGTGTCCCAACATGGTGAATGCTGCTTATCGGTTTGTTTTGTGACTGGCCAAGTGTTTCATTTGCAATCTCAAACAGACAGTGAAACTACTGCCTTGCAGGCACTCAAACCCATTTGGTGGACTGCATTCAGCTTGCAAGGGGTAGGGTATTGAGGCAGAGGAGAAATTCCATTTGGTTCTCAATTTAATGCTAACTTACCTAATTTAACAACCTGAAAGCTAATGCTATTCTAGGCTGCATCAACAGTAGTTTCCAGATCAAGGGAAGTTATAGTTCCACTCTCTTCTGCCTTGGTCACACCATACCTGGAGTAATGTGCCCAGTTCTGAGCACCACAATTTAATAAGGATATTGACAAGCTGGAATGTGTGCAGAGGAGGGTGGCCAAAAAGATCAAGGGCCTGGAAAACGAGCCTTATGAGGAACTGTTGAAGGAGATGGGTATGTTAGGCTTGGAAAAGAGAAGACTGAGGGGAGATATGATAGCCATCTCCAAATATCTCAACGACTCTCACATGGGAGAGGAAACAAGCCTGTTTTCTCCTGCTCCAGAGGCTAGGACCTGAACCAATGGATTCAAGTTATAAGAAAGAAGATTCCAACTAAACATCAGGTAGAGGTTTTTGACAGTAAGAGTTGTTTGACTGTGGAACAGACTCCCTCAGGGGGTTGTGGACTCTCCCTCCTTGGCAGTTCTTGAGCAGAGGTTGGATGGCCATCTGTCCTGGATGCTTTAGTTGAGATTCCTGCATTGCAGAGGTTAAACAAGACGACCCCCGGGATCCCTAAACAGTCCTTACAGTTCTATGATTCTATGATCCTAACACAACTATCCATTAGTATTCACACGTCTCCAAATATTGCAATGCAGTTTGCCATCCATTTTTATTTATTTTTTACAAAAAGGCATACCATATATTATGAGAAAGTGTGCATAAGATTGCACACTTCCGAAAATGTGTGTACAGTGGTACCTCTGGTTGCGAATGGGATCCGTTCTGGAGGCCCATTCGCAACATGAAAAGAGCACAACCCATAGTGGTGCGTCTGCACACGTGCGTGTTGCAATTTGTTGCTTCTGCGCATGTGCATTATGTCATTTTGCACTTCTGCGCATGTGCGAGCGGTGAAACCCGGAAGTAACCCTTTCCAGTACTTCCGGGTCGCCACGGGATATAACCTGAAAGAACGTAACATGAAACAAATGTAACATGAGGTATGACTGTATTAGGAGAAATGCACACTAAAAAGCTGATGCATTTCCATGAGGACATTTCGCTTTTTTTAAAAAAAAAGCAGATGCGGTAATGTGAACTAAAATTAAGATTGGAAAATGATAATATGAGAGAAACTGAAAAAGGACAGATTTGTCCATCCCTATTGGCATGGCAGGGCAGGGCGGGGGGAGGAACACAACTTCTGGTCTAGTGAAATCTGGGAAATTCCTTTCCATTCATGCAACCTGCAACACCAGAATTTTATTGTTGTTCAACTAGCCCAAAGGTGATCTATGCTAAATATGTTTGAATCCTTCTCACCACAATTTTGGCAAAACATTTTAGTTATCAGGGTATAAAGGAAACACATTTTCACAGAAACATTTGGGACACCAAATGCAGGGCCACCGCCTCCCGCCCCCCAACACGTGATTTTAGTGTCTGTTAACATTTCAATGCAGCCTCTCATTAAATATAAACAGACTTCAGAGCTATCAAATCCAGGTGACATTGGCATTCAGCCTTTTTTATATATTTTTTTGCAAAGTAAGATTTTTTTGTCAGATTTTAGGGAAAGAAGCAGATGGCTGGAAATATAAATCTGAGTAGGTGTTTAAAAATCCTTATGAGAGTAAGTACTATGTTAATAAGACATGTCGCTTGCTATATTCCCTCTGTTTCTGAATGCCAGTATGTTTCTTTAAAATCAAAGGAAATGGGTTTTTAAAAATTTATATATATTATATTGCTTTCCATCTGTGCTGAAACCATTTTAAGAACAACCCCATGTATAGTGAAATATGCATTTTGTGTCAAAATATTATCATTAGTGATTACCTAATTAATGTCAATAATAGAACAGAACATTTTCACAATCAAGTGGATTATGGTCCTTCTTCTTAGGAAGGGAGGATCAACCTAGGTAAGGGTTTAATTCGAATAAGCTATTTTTGCTCAGCTATAGAAACACTGAGTAAACACAAGGCCATACCATTCACAGCTGTGCATGTCAAACTACATGTTAAATGGAGATAAGAGTTCGCAGTCCCAAAACCACATTTTGAAACAATGTTAGCATTCATTCACAGTGATACGAGACTCTGGCACTTCATTCAGCAGGAACTTTCTTAGAAGGAACCTTTAATCTGACTTCTGGATCCAACGTATAGGACTAACTCACATAAGGACTGTTGACCCGCACATTCACTGAGGGTTCAGTGGTGAGATAAAGGACTCTATCTCTCATGTGTCAGATGGGGGTGATGCGTAACTAGACCTCTTGAACTTCACATTCACCCCACACAAACTTGAGAATAGTGATGAGATAGGACTCCATCCCTGACATATGGGATTTTTTTTGGGGGGGGGGGACACTGTCAGAGTCGAAGTAACAAGTGCATGTAACCAACTTGAATAAAATATTGTGGGGGCCCAGGTTAGCCCCACCCTGCATAATCGATCACATGATGCGGTGCATGTACACCATTTGAATGCCCATCAACTTTGTGGGGGCCCAGTCTCCCCAAATATTTTATTGTGGGGACCAAAGCGCCCACGGCCAATAGGAGTTGGCTCCTATGCATGTGACATCATATCAGATTTTTAAATTTTGGTTACAGGCAGGGTGTGGTTTTAACTGGGAATTCAGTACAGGGGAAAAGAATGGCTAACTATTTACTCCCACTATAATGGTAATCATAAGAGCGCGCACACACACACACACGCACACACCGCGCGCACACACACACACACACACACACACACACACACACACAGAGTTTGGCTTAGAAAAAGGAGCAGATAAAGGAAAGGTGGGCTGCTATACCTACTTCAGGTACAAGAGAGCCCTATTTTGGCTACCCTTGTGGAAATGCAGGAAACAGGGATACATATGGCATTTATCATACAGCTTGCAATGGACTTCAAGCATTTTCTTTCACAAACTGCCAATGCACGTCTGGACTGGGCACCCCATATCTACACTATGCAATGGGGAGAAAACTCCCATTCACTTCAATGGGAGCTTCCCCACCCCACCACCCCTCTGCTTGCTAAGTGCAGGCATGAGGAGCCAATAACCCCATACTACGAACCTATTCCAGATGTTGGCATTTTTGCAAAAAAAAAGAATGAACTCCCAGGTGAACATCATAATTGACATCATACACGGTTTGTATTATAGAAGTAGCAGCCAATGATGGTCCAAAACATTTCTATGAAACACAGCTGTGTGGAGGATCAGTTCCAGTGTGACCTTGTTGGCAGGCACTGCTCCCAGCCATGATTTCTGTGAGGTTGGTTCCCATTGCTTCTTCTCTGGCATGCTTATGAGAATCGCCGCTAGGGAGTGGCATCTATCAAAGTAGTCATGCTTGGCCAGACATTACTTTGGCCACCCAGCTGTACCCATATGGACTTCCTCCGTGAAGGGTAAGAAATATACTATCTGAACTGGGTGATAATCTTTCTTTGATTTGGAAAGTGAGTGATCATGTGTCTGGCTTTTGTTTGGATTCTTAAATGAACTTCAAATTCATCTTACTATTACATTGGGATGTACAGTTCCCATTTCCCAGTATTTTTTCAGATCCAGAAATAAATTCCTTACCCTTTTTTATTTCTGCATATTCCTCACAGAAATTAAAGGAAGCTTCTGTTGGTAAAACCATAGAAACATGAGCCTATAAGTTAAATCAGATGGCATGACTGAGTAAAATGCTGTTCTAAGGGTCTGTTTTTTATTTCCATCCACCATACATTAAAAGGCTTATTCTGTGCTGTTGAAAAGTAAGCGGTTTCTATTGATGTGGTTTCTTTCAGCTGCATAAAAAGAAATAAAAAGTATCCATCAATGTTTATCTGATAACTCTTAATCTGTGGATTGCTGCAGGCTGTAGGAATGTGTCCTTTGCATTCCAGACCTAGCAGGATCTTGGCTTTAGAACACTACTGGGTTCCCCCGCCCTTTCAGTCATTTGTAAGATTAATGGAGCAAAATACCTGGAATGGTTTGAAGATGCAGAGCCCAGAATTTCATGCCAGTTTCCAAACCACCCAGCCTGGCATCACAACCATAAAGGAACGCCACAAAATTTCAACTCACATGAAGCCAATTACAGGCCAACTACCTCAAGTACTTCACAACTCCCCATTTCTCCATGTGTCGTTTGACCATCCTGGGCATAGCTTAGCAGAGGGCTCTTTGCTTTCATGTTCACAATGCTGCATTGCAAGTTGAAACCTATGAAAAAACATCGAGGAGAATTGTGGGGGAGGTGGGGACCAGGAGCACTTCCAGACAATCTGTGTATTCAGGATTCATCTTGATTTGTTAGTTATTGGAAGGATATCTTGTGCTTTTTTTCTGACCTGTAAATAAGCCACCAGAGGTTTTTTGTACAGTTATTTGCTTCTATCCAGGAGTAGCAAGAGTGGAGAACACTCCAGTATGAACTGGCATATTACATCACATATTCAAGAGTTGAATAGACTACAAGTTCTGGGGTTCAAGTTAAGCTCTTGCCCTCTTATTGTTGGTTGCCTAGCGAAGCTGAGAGTCAGGGTGGGGTAGTTCAGCAAATGCATACATCTCCTATATGAGGCGTGGCAGCAAGATGCAGGTTCTAGCAGTTGACTATAAATAGCCCATTTGAAGTGGTAGATGAGAGGAGTGAAGAAGTTGATGCAGCTGGAGCAAGGCGCTATGGCAATTATTCCAGTGGCAAAGTTTCAAGCAGGCATCGGAGGCAGGGAAGAAGTAGCTGACATAAAAGGCAGAAAGGATGAAATTGCAAGGAGAAAATTAAAGCTCAGTAAGGAAGCCTCAATAGGTCAGGAAGGAAAGGGCATATTTGAGTAAGAGCATTGTCCCGATTTACTAAGCAGTAGCATCTTTCTTGATCCATAAATATTTGCCTCAGTAAGTTTCCAAAGGTTTATTAGATGATAAGAGAAGCAGCACATTGCCTTACTTGCATTTATTGTGGAGGTACTTCCAGAATATGCCCAAGCTGACTGCACCCTATGCCTATTGATTTTTACAGGGACTAGGACATGAAGCAATAGACAACCTCACTTAGGTGCTGTTTTGGAAGGCCCAAGGAAGGGAAGGCATAATTTGGGGTCCCTATGTCTATTCAAGAAATACAATTTACAGATGTAGGGACACCGAGTCATGTGGGTCTCCTTCCCTGCAGTCTTCTAAAGCAGTAGCTAAGTGACATTATCATGAAAAAGATAGAATTTCCCTACCCCACGTCCTATAATTCAAGCACTACCTTTTTTGTGAAATGGTGCATATTCAATTCCACAGCAGGTAGTGATGGGCACAGTTTGTATGGCTTTAGTTTGTATGGATTAGAACAGGGCTAGTCAACCTTTTTATACCTACTGCCCACTAATGCATCTTTCTTGATGGTAAAAATTTCCTTACCGTCCACCAGTGCTGCAGTAACATGCGCCATAGAACCCCCTACTGCCCACCTGGAATCCCGAAACGCCCACCAGTGGGTGGTAGGGACCAGGTTGACTACCCCTGGATATAAGACTCCCCTTAGCTACTAGTTATGATCAGTGCTTGGACTTAAATAACTCAGAATTATTATTATTTTTAAACCCTCTGAATTATACCTGAAAGTAGTTCCTATAATTTCCAAGTGAATTGAACATGAATTAAGTTCCTTTTGTGGTGGAACTCTGGGGAATTTTAAATTCAATTCAACTCAATTTTAATTTTAAAATTATTATTTAAAAGTAATTTTCAAATAATTCAATCATTGGGTTTTGATTTTGGTGATTGCCTTTTACATTTTTAATGTATCTGAGAAGTGATTTGGCTGTTTAAGGTTCACTATCATAATTATTGGGGGGAACAAATAAAACCAATGTTCACATCACACTGTGTGTGTTCTGGTGTTTTCTTGGTCTTCTTAAGTATATTTGTTTACTTTTGCAGAGCAGCTTGTAAAATTCTGAAGACAGGATGGAAGGAATGCTGAGGTCCATGTGAATTAAGTGAGAATTGAAATGTTAATTGAACTGGAAAGGAATTCCAGTTGACCGAGGGGTCAAACTTGAGCTTGAACTGGTTCCTTTTTGAAAGGGGCAAATTAGAACTGGAACTAATTTCTTTTTAAGATTAACTTTTCAAGCATTGATCATGATTGCTATATTATCTCCAGTATCAGAGGCATTTTGCCTCTGATTATGAGTTGCTGGGGATCATGAATAGAAGAGTGACATTGTGCTCATGCCATCCTTTGTGGCCTCCCCATAAAGATCTGAATTGTCACTGTGGGAACAGAATACTAGACTAGGTAGACCTTTGGTTTGGTTCATCAGGGTTCTGTATTATGTTCTTATGATGCTATTGGCAGACCTTGTGGGGAGAATCCCAGAACATTCCCTGGTTGCTTCCTCTGTGTGCCTGCCTAACAAACTCCTGATGAATTCAACAGGACAGAGGACATTATGATCCTATTGGCAGCCCTTATGGGGACATTCCCAGGTTTCTCCCACTGTGCGCCTGCTTTTCAAACTTCTGATGATTTCAACAGGACACAGGATATTGCAAAACCTCCTTTTACTCAGTGCCTAAAACATATGCATGTAGCTTGTACTCGTGGAAGAAATTCCTTACTGGATGGAGGAAACTTCTTCGGAGTAAAGATGTAATGCAGAAGGAGCACCATCACTGAGACCAACTCCATATTGAATATAACTTTCCTTCTCTTGTCTTGCAGGCCAAATGGCAATATTTGCAAAATCAGAACTAGTATGAAGTGATGACAGATCAGCATTGGGCTAAGCTTATTTATTATGTCAAAAGCCGGGCTTTTTTCACCGGAACTCGCCATAACTCAGTTCTGGCACTTTTCAGGTAGGTGGCATTGCCATTATAAGAAAACAAGGGAGGTCTTCATGGTGAGTTCAGGCACCTCTTTTTCTCAAAAAATAGCACTGGTCAAAAGGAAAGGCTAACCAGAGAGAGCAAGACTAGAGGACAGCCTGAAACCTACCATATTCCCAAGTAATGGATTTTGATATATCAGCAGTAAGGAATGGAGAGAGGGAGGGAGATTCAGTGGTCTGGTTGATTTTCCCTTGTTCGTATTCTTGCTTAAAGAGAGGTGAAACAACTTCCGAGGGGGGGGGGCATGTCCCTCTGGAACATGATCAGCCATCTTGTCTGCCAGTTCCCTCTGTCCCCTCCACCACACTCCACATTTTTCCTTTCACAGAGCTGGGTACAGGGAGGTTCAATAGCAGCTAAGCGGATTTGCAAAAGATGTGCACTGTTCCAGCTCTCTACAGCAGACAGGCAGAAATTAGATCTGGATCTGCTGGTCAACCTCTGGATAATTATCAACAGTCAGTAACAGTTGCTAACTCCCAATTAACAGCAACAAAATGGCACCCCTCCCCTACCTACCTTAAATTATACTGATGAAATAAAAAAGGAAGGGGCTTAATATAACAAGGAGTGGGTTGATGTGTGAAGGAACTGGGAACTGCAGGCTTCCCATAGGCATCTGGTTGGCCGCTGTGAGAGCAGGTTGCTGGACGAGATGGGCCACTGGCCTCATCCAGCAGGGCTCTCATGCTCTTATGTCCCCCTTTACTTACCCTCTTTCCAAATTAAAAAGCCTCAACTTTTTGGTTGCCTTTGGCTTTAACTTTGGCTCCTGTTTTCTCTGCTCCTCCCTCCCCCTCTCCTATTTCAGTAGGTTTGTGAAAGTGTGGGGAAAGGAAGGGGGGACCATTTACTTCTGTGACCACTGGCAATGGGCTTTTCCAGGGGGCAGAGGGATTTGGAGTCAAGAAGATGGGCAGTGGCTACAGGATTTATGAACTATATTCCGTTCCCAACATTCTTCTCCATCCCTAAGAAAAAATGCTATTACAGGAATAGTGTGTGTGTGTGTGTGTGTGTGTGTGTGTGTGTGTGTGTGTCAGACATTGCGTGGTTTATAAATATATATTTTTGTGAAGATAGGTTTGTTTTTGACACAAGGATGAAAAATTGCAAAATCGCCACTGAGGTCAGCTATTTACAAGTTTCTATTTTAGTAGCTAGATCAAGAGGCACTTCGGTTGCTCTCTCCATAGTTTTTCATTCTAAAGATAACTTCAGTTAGAGGAGAGAAGGCTCATTTAAATACATTTCCTGGGGAAAATGAATAACCTTCTACACAGAATTGCCTTTTGGGTACAAATTGCTTTCTTTTCTTCCAAGGTGACTTCTTTAGAAAGTTTAATTAAATTCCCATTTGGCTATTGACAATTCTTCTGTCTCACCATACCCATAATTGAATGATGGATGATTATGCAGTTTCCTGGGTTGTAATTGGCAGATATTCCCATTTGCTTTCTTTCATTCTTCCTCAAAACTGTGGTATGGCTTATTGATTACCAGTTAGTGCTTATTACATCATACTTACCAATACTCTATTTCCAATGGGGCAGAATCATCAAAGGCTTCAGTAAATGTAAATTTGGAACTCAGAGACAGGAACTCATGCACTAGAGTCAACCACTTGAAAACTCACATATTAATGTAGTAAGTTTTGCCTGATGAGTTCCTAATATAATTGTGGACCCAGAGGAAAACAAGATGTAGATAGACTAACTATTTAAGAATATGTGGACTGGGAAGAACCCACAAGTGAGCCATTCCTGTTTCAGAGTTCAGCTAGAGAAAATAATTATTGGACTGGAAATATAACCTTCAAAGCGGTCAATATTTCCAAAAAAGGGGGGGAACATAACCATATATTTTATGGTTGTAAATTGTCTTAAATTGTTTTGGGGTTTTTTGCATCTGTCTATCTCGAGAGACAATGGAGTATACCTTTAGGGGTGAAGTCTAGTATTATTTCTAATGCCCCACCCTGGGACTTTAGGGTGAGCAGGGGTAATATATTCTTATTCATCATCATCATCATCATTATTATTATTATTATTATTATTACTATTACTACTACTACTATTACTATTATTACACACGGGATATTGGAATCTTCAGGATAGACAAAAGAACCTACTTATTCACATAGCACATAGGTAAATGATGGAATTTGCTCCCACAAGACCACCAACTTAGATGGCATTAAAGGAAGATTAGGTAAACTTATGAACGGTAAGGCTATCATTGTCCACTAGCTTTAATAGCTGTATTCTACCTCCGTTGTCAGAAGATTTATGCCTCTGAATGCCAGTGTCTGGGAATCGCAAGTGGGGGGCATCCTGCTTTTGAGCTTCCCAAAAGACAGGATGCTGCAATAGATGGGCTACTGGCCTGATCCTGGAGGCTCTTCCTATGTTCATATGTGCAACAAAACACTGCAAGGTGCCTCAGCTCCTAGCAGGAGTGCTTCCATTCAAAGTTAGAGCCACCTTGCCTTCCTATAGGATACACTGACCTGTAAGGATCTCAAGGAGGGTATTTAACTGTCCCATTTTCCCATTGTACTTTTACAGCCAACACACAGCATTCAATGGCAGGTGAGAATGTTCCATATTTGTTAACGTAGTATGGGTTGTTGGGGTAGCAGTTTCCCCCTTTTTTATTTCCAAAAGTGTTTTAATACTTCTGTTAACTTGTCCCCTGTGTGTGCCAATATATCCCTCAGTGGAATGGTCTTGGCTGGGAATGATTGCGAACAGTCTTCCTTCAAGAAACTCTGAGGTATCTGTGTTTGACATATAAATAAAGACCCCCCCAAAAAAGTTGAAAAAACAAGGTTGCAGAAAATTTAAAGATTAAAAATTCCACAGTGCAAAAGTATTTGTATGAGTGGCTATTTCTAAGGTCAAATCAGTTCATCTGTTTCTGAGCATTATTAGTAGCACTGAGAAAAGATAAGAAAGATCAAAATAATTGATTTTTAAAAACCCTTTCTGTGTTTTAATAGTTTATCATATACTCTGATAACCTTTCTGTTGTAGCCTGAAATTAAACTCTACAAAGTGTAAAACTCATTAATTTTTTACTTAAAAGTGTCTTTAATCTTGCTAGTTTCTGCAAGCTATTTGTTCCTTTTCAAGATTACTCTTTTCTGTGAAACACATATTTTTACCTCAAAAAATTAAACCCTATCACACACTATATATACAGTTTCTTTTCATATGCAAAACTCTTACAATCAAAGGCAAAATCTTTGAAGTACAGGTTTGAAAACATCTGTCCCCATTCTTTTTGCTTTGGAGTCTAATTATCTCAGAGCCGATTATGATTGCTAATTATGAAGCTAAACTGCCCAGTTCAGTTGCATCCCCTTCCTATCTATTTACCACAAAGTAAAATATGATTCTCAAGTTGGCAGTGGTAATTCGTGTGTGTGTGTGTGTGTGTGTGTGTGAGAGAGAGAGAGAGAGAGAGAGAGAGAGAGAGAGAGATTCAAATGCCAGCAAAGCAAAAAAAAAATCCACGTAATATGACAAAAAAAAATATCTCACTGTACAGGACTTGCCAACCAGGGACTGATGGACACAGGTGGCACTGCACACTTGGCTTCCCATCAGCCACATTGCCGTGCTTACTGGGAGGGGAAGGGTGAGGGACAAGGCAGCAGGGATACAAGTGCAGTGGGGGAACCAATCTGGGGCGCCCACTGCAATGACCTTCATACCATTTCACCCAACTCCCAGTAAGTACAGCAGAACAGCTGATAGGAAGCCAGGTGTGTGGCACTGCCCCTCCCACCAGCCACCCCTTTGGCCAATTTAATGCCTATGGGCACAATGGCACCTGTGAACACTTTCCATAACACCCGCAAATCCTCTGGAACACAGCACACACACACACACACACACACACACACACTGCCCTCTTGGTCATGAGGTGGTGAAGATGGTTGCCCTTTTTTCCGGTGAGAAGTTCATAGAACTTCATAGTTGGAAGAGTGGTGCTCTTTCTCACTTTCCTTTTCAGTTCTATGTGCTCTTCGTAGCTCAGATTAATTCTAGATCCAGTGGGGAAGTGATGTGTGGGCTCTCTCACTTTCTGTCTCTCTGGGGGCGAGGGGCTGAGCCAGGAGAGGAATGGCCAGATGGGGTGGCATGCATGACACTCACTCAAAAATGCAAATGTGCCCATGGGTCTGATTGTAAAATAATAATAATAATAATAATAATAATAATTCCTTCCAGTAGCACCTTAAAGACCAACTAAGTCAGTTCTTGGTATGAGCTTTCGTGTGCATGCATACTTCTTCAGATACACATGTGTGTATCTGAAGAAGTGTGCATGCACACGAAAGCTCATACCAAGAACTGACTTAGTTTGTCTTTAAGGTGCTACTGGAAGGAATTTTTTTGTTTTGACTATGGCAGACCAACACGGCTACCTATCTGTAATAATAATAATAATAATTTTTATTTATACCCCACCCTCCCCAGCCAAGGCCGGGCTCAGGGCAGCTAACAAGCAATAATAAAAATAAGTTGAATGAATACAACTTAAAAACAAAATTAAAATACAATATTAAAATATTGAAACATTAAAATGCAGCCTCATCACAGGAGGAGAAAGGAAAAAAGAAAGAGGGGGAGGGAATCAAATTGGCTCCAAGCCAAAGGCCAGGCAGAACAACTCTGTCTTACAGGCTCTGCGGAAAGAAATCAGATCCTGCAGGGCCCTGGTCTCATGAGGAAGAGCATTCCACCAGACCAGAGCCAGTGTTGAAAAGGCCCTGGCTCTGGTTGAAGCTAATCTAACTTCCTTAGGGCCCAGGGCCACTAGGGTGTTGCTATTTATGGACCTTGAGGCTTTCTGTGGGACATACCGGGAGAGGCGGTCCCGTAGGTGCGAGGGTTCTAGGCCGTGAAGGGCTTTAAAGGTCAAAACCAGCACCTTAAATGTGACCTTGTACTCCACAGGAGAATGTAGAATGTATATATAAGATTAAGAGGGCAAAAAGAAAAGTCAGGCACTAGTTCTTTTTTGCACAGCTTTTGTAATGACCATCACAAGATGTGAAGCCATCGTTTTAAGGTGGATTTTCAGAGTATGTTGCATTAACCATGGCTAAATGTTGAATTTGCACTGAGTAGAACCATGGTTTCCTCATCAGTCACTCTGCTTACAAGCAAGTAAAACTGGGTCTCCCTCCTTCACACCCAATTTCCTTGTATGTTTAAAAACAATAAACCATGGTTAACATGGTTAAGAGTTATGAATATAACAGCCCTTAATTATAAGAACACAAGAATGTTCCTATAGCTAAGGTAAGTAGCAATAATGAAGTTCCATCATTATAAGCCCCAAAATTCTATAGATTCTAAAAATGACACCTGTTGGACTAATAAGTTGAACTTTGGCCCACACCATAACCGTGTATGTACCCTGCATTAGAAATCCCACACCACAAATTCCAAATACCTGACCCACACTGAAACACCTCACAAACTCTACCCTACACTGAACCCCATCAGCCCCAGCCCACACTGAAATTTGCACCTGATAGACCAAGCGAAAGTGTGGCTGCATAGAGGGTAAAGTGTAAGGAAGGATGTAAAAAGGCATGTTTTCTATTCCACCCTGTCTTTGTTGCATGCAGCAGTGTTTCCATTCTGCTGCACTTCACCTCCTACCGAAAATGATATTATTCATCATGCTGTTCCGTGTAATAAAATTATGCAACTTACATAATTTGCACAATTAATTACATGAATTACATTGTCATTACATTCTTCTAGCCCATTAATTTCAGTGCAAAGGAAACACAGTGCAAATAAGTAAGGACATAATTAATTACGTATAATTTGCAGACTGAAAGCAATAACAGCAAATAGTGATTTCCATTCTGAACATTTATTGGTATTCTCTTCCAGTTTTAATCAAGCCCAGTTTTGTGACATTGCATATCATCAATGCAGAACAGGGGCACGTCTGTTAAGGCATCAGTCTTAGCTTCCAAATTCCTGGCTTTGTGGAACTTGAGCCAACATGAGATAGTCTTAAGTCTGATCTTAAATGAGAGGTTGTTTGATCATTGAATTCATTACTAAACAGTGCAGAATCCTGTAGCTAAAGAGCAAGATCTGCAGTTGAGTGTTAATTCTTGTTTCAAAAGTGTCTGATGCTGAGCTGGTGATTACCACCAATGCTTTCTATTGAAAAAGAATGGTGCAAGAGAGCAGAAGCAAACCTGGAATCCATGCCGCCAAAGCTGTGAAACAAAAGACATTTCAGTTGTTCCTAGACTGAGTAACAATATTAAAACCTTGAGCTATTTGCAGGTATTGTGGAGTATGTCTCTGAGATCACTGTAACCATCCTACACAAACCAACAGTTCTCATTTTTTTTAGCTGAGATCTGTATTTCAAAATTTAGAGAATTGTGACAGGTGAAGAATAATTACATTCCAGTCCATGTATATGTCTGGGTGGTGCATATTACCATAGGTCAATTCACTTAAATATGCAGCCCAGCTGAAATTCTCCTCCATCCCTATTTCCACCTAAGCTTCTCCACTTAAGTAGTTTGTGCCTTCATTCAGGAATGCTGCATTTGAAGTGTCTGTTTTTTCCTCCTCTCAAAATAGTGAGCTTGATCATAGCCAATAATCTTCACAGCTAAGTGTTAGTTTTCAAGTGGTCTCAGCCACTTCCTGCTCACTTGAAGCAGATGTCAATCTGGTTTCTCACACCATGTGAAGGATGCAACATCATGGCTTACTATTTAGGGTGACACCTGGTAGAATAGGAAAGCCACAGTATTTTGAGGTGGTTTCAGGTTGGTAGGTAAAGGAACTGTTCAGATAGGAGAGGAAGGGACAAAATTGTACTTTGAAAGTGTTGTGGTGGATGCTGTGTAGTAGATCAGTCAGGGTAATTACTGGGGCATGGACCTTAGAGAGGTCAATTGGATAAAGGTCACAATGAAGAAGTCCTGGGGCACTGCATGCTGCAAAAATGCAACTCACAACTCTCTTGAGATGATTATAGCTATGAAGTCAAAGCATCAGACAACAGCTTTCATTCTAGCCAGCAATTATTTTAATTCTTATTCCAGGGAATGAATTACGTACTCAAATTGCAACTTGTGAAAGATCAAGTGCTTCTTGGACCACACTAAAGAAAGAAGAACAGTGAAGAGTTTAAAAGTGCAAATTACTTAAAAAGCAAACTTCCTTTTTTAAATAACAGAGTGGACTCTCCTAACAAGGAGGCCAAGCCTTCATCACTACCATCAGTTATATGCTCTGTACTTCTATACTTCTATTTATGTAAATTTACCAGGATTTACAAACATGGGATACAGACATGGGATACAGATATGGGCTTGTGTAGAAGTCATGTAATGTTACTTTAATACTTCTGAGTATATATGTGTGTATAGCATTGCATTGAGAATCAATTTCTACCATCTTCAAAGGTTTAGAGGCACAAAGGCTGGTAAGATGATCTCAGTTTGCAAATGCAATATGCAAGTCTAACAGTGGCTTAACCTTTTGCATTCTTGTTTCTGCTGCTGCTGCAGCTAAACAGAAGTCAGATTGGGCTGATGTCATTTCATACCTTCCTTGTGAGTCAAAAGGAAACTTCAGGTTTATTTTGCTTACCCAAGAGATTTTTGTGGCTTCTACAAAATGATCTTGGTCATCTTACTACCCAGTTCCAAATACTGATGTGCTCTGGAACCACCACTGAGTGTGCACACTTGTAAACAGGCCCCATTTCCTCTCCCCTAGATCACACTCATTCAAACACTTTCCTCTTCCTGTATACATAATGTGTATAAAGGAGATGTAGAATATTTGTTCTGAGACAGGATTGTTTAGTTACTATAGCCAGGATACAAAGCGCAGAAAGCTTCCATATGTGCCGAGAAGACTCAGAAACTCCCTTTTGAATCCAAGCTCTCCCAACGGCACCACCAGACAATATTTTATCTGGTCTTGAATAGCATGCAATCACCACAATGAAGAGCACACTAGACATTACTCTGACTGTGTGTCTAGCAGCTACATAGGTGGGGCTGTTTTTTGTCTAATACCAGGTATGGATTTTCATTGGCACCACACGAGAGGAGAGGACGTTCAACCTTCTCTCCCCAGCCATACACAGCAGTCTTTTGGCAAAAGCAATGACCAGGTATAAATTCAGAGGATTTTTAACAAGTACTTGCACATGGTAATGTGTGGAATGGAGACTAATAAACTGAATCTTTGGATGAGTGGAGATTAAGTTCAGATTCAATGGGTCTGGGAGATGGCATTCAATCTGTTCTGGATAGGTTTGCATTTTCTCAAAAGGAGCAAGTTTGCATTACTAAGGTTGGAGGCGCAAGTGACTGTTTTTGCAACCCCCATGTTGTCTTGCTCCTACCCCTAATGGTAAGCAGCAGCAACATTGCTGCCAGGAGGCTATTGCTGCAATCCCACCCTAGCAATAAAGCCAAACTTGCTATGCACCTTGGCTGGGTGGGGGGCGGAGGGTGCCTTTTGATGTTCTGCCTCCAGGACAGCTCTGCTTCTTCAAGTCCAACATGTTATTCTGCATCTCCATAAGTGAAATCTTTCACATTTACATGAGCTGCCATATGATGGTATGGGAGTACTGCAGTTCTTTTCACTTATTCCTACCAACTAACTACACAGCCTGCCTTTTCTCAGGACTTCCGCAACCTGGTTTTACTTGCCAGGCCAATGAAATGTGTATTGCGTGCTTCAAACTATGGCATGGAGATGGTGGTCAGCGGTTCTTCTAGGCCAATACACAGCATACACATGCCCCCCAAAGAATCCTGGGAACTGTAGTTCATTAAGCATGCTGAGACTGTAGTTCTGTGGCAAACTACAGTTCCCAGGGTTCTTTGGGAGGGTGCTTTAAACATATGGTTTGTGCACAGCCCTAAACTATGCAGGTCTCAAAGGATTAGGAGGGTCTGCAGCAAAGTTCGCTTATAATAAGGATGCAATATATATATATAAAATTACATAAATGTTCTCTTTAATAGCCAGAAAACTCAGGACTGACCTCAGTAAGATTAAATCATACTCGTATTGAAATGATTCAAAATATGTTGCAGAGTGTGTGTCCAGCTCGCTCGCTCTAGCCCACAAGCCTCTTTAGTGTAGCATAAACAGAACTGAGAAACACAGAGTCCTTTTTCTCTCAGTTGCTCAGATCTTCACAGTGGTATTGATTGTTTAAAAATCTGTAAAAATGAAAGACCTTAAAAAAACCCCAACCCTTTTCTGTTCTGTTAGATTAACTATATGCTTTAATATTTGTCCCTTCATTGGATCAAATGTAATTAGAAGTTGTTTGATTATGCACTGGGTTTTCAAACTGGCCTGGAGCTTTATAAAAACATAACCAAATTAGATCTATTTGTGTTTGGCCGTGAGCCAAGAAAAGGAAAAGTATATGCATTTTTAATACACGAGGCTCGGAAAGTCTATAATAGGAGGTCAACAGTTGAGAGCAGAGGTATGATATTAGTTATTCAGAAGGAGTCTGGAAGGCTCCCACACACACACTATACACACACACACACACACACACACACACTTTCAAACATTTCAATATGGAAAGAATTGACCTTGAGCAGCGCTGTGGCATGGGAGAGGTTTCAAAATAGGTAAAGCTTTGTCTATCAAGCAAAAGACACTGGTTTGCATTCTAAGTTAACTTATACTGCAGTTCTGAAGATAGGGTCGGAAGGAGGGAGGGAGGAAGAACCAAAGGCAGATGTGTCTCCACATCCAAAATCTTGCTTCACTCTCAACAGCAACAGGGCAGAAGCAGAGGACAAGGCTGTCAATGGCTACTAGTGCTCAAGGACAGAGGAAACAGCACTTCAAGTGAACCAAGCAGGAAAAAGGAGGGGAAACACCAGTGATCACTGGTACAATAAATCTTGCATGTACTTTAGTGAGCTACATGAAATATTTCTTGAACCAGTGAGACCAGAGCTTTCCCTCCTTTTCCACTGCTTCCCCCCCCCCCCCAACCCCAACCAATGGCTACTAGCCATTATGGCTATGTTCTACTTCCACCATTGGAGAGAGTATTCCTCTGAATATGAATTGCTGGGTAATACATGAGGGGCGTGTGCCCTTGCACTCCGGTCCTGATGGTAGGGTTCCAATAGCATTCTGCTTGGTGTGATCCAGCAGGGCTATTCTTGTTATCTTAGGGAACTTCTAGGCTGTCATTATTTTTGGTGGACATTCATTCACATCCTGGCAAATCCAGGCTACTCAATTAAAGCTGATTTGGAATTCTTGCAAAACAAACCCATTTCCCACCAAGACTGGACTTTTTGCAAGAAGGAAAGCAATGGGGAGATATACTAGAAAGTGTGGGATAATGCTTGCACTGGTGCTCTTATGCTCTTAATTAAAGGCAGAGTGGTGCTTTCGCACTCCTTATTCCTCTTCCGTGGAGGGTCCTGTTATGTCCAAGCATTGAGGCAGGACTGAATGGCAAAGGCTTTATTATAAAATAAGAACCACCACAGGAAAACTGATTGCCTAACCCAACTGTTTTCCATTGTTATTTTCCATCTCTTTTTATAGACTGACTCCCTTCCTCTGGCTATTACTCCCAGCAGACTTCAAAGAAGATTTAAAGGAAAACTCCATACTAAATCACCACAGGTCTTCTCAAATAACAGATGAGCTGCTTGGGAGAAGAGGAATCAGGAAATGTTCCTCTCAGAAACTTATTTATCTTAGGATCCAATACAAATTTGGGGCAATTCCCCCCTCCTTTCTCCAGTAGCGTGCTTTGTCCTATCTCATAGGGTTGCCATTGGAAACAGTGCCCAGGTGGAAATCACTGAAATTCTGGATTTTTAGAAATATGGCAACCCTACTACCTAACCTTGTTCAAGAAGGCCCCAAGGCACTGTGGAGAGGCTTTCTGTGTGAACATCTGCCTGTCCAGGGGAGGAGGAGCTGGGAAGCTTGACCGTTGAGGGCTTTATTCTGCCTTTCAGAAACTGACGCCACAACTGTGTTTCTTGACCCTACAAAAGGCAACATACCAAATCCACAGGCATTTACATTTGCTTTCCCAAGAGAATATAGAAATGCACATTGCCAGATGAAAAATGGCCCCATTGTCTTTCTTCTCCCACCCCCATATACTTGATAAAGCTATTTATATTTTTCAAAGAACATTTCCATTTTCACAACATAGGCTCATTGGGGCTCTTGAGGATTAAGTGTAAGATGCCAGAATCTCTGTGTTGTTTTGTAATCCCACAAGAAAAGAAATACTTACATTTCAAACTTTTTTTTTTTTTTTGGCTCCCTAGCAGCCGCAGTGTGAAAAGATGAAGGCATCTGTTAACATATTGATTGCTTTTTAGCACCATTTTAAATTAGCTTCCTGTTCCCCTTCATACGTTTTTTCCATTACATTAAAATAAATTAAAGTTCAATTATCTGGAAGACCTGTGCTGAGCGCTCTTTAGGGAAGGAAGGGCGAACTGATCAGACAAACAAACACTTATGAGCGTTTTTGCATGGATATGGGCATGGGGGGGTCCTGGGAGGAGCCGGTTGCTGCAGCAACCTGAAACTGCTGCTTCATAGATGCACAAATTCTGCTGGCCTGTGGCAGCAACCAGGCCAGACTATTTTCAGAAACGGTCACTGATTGCAAAGGACCCATCCTTTGACACTTCCTCATGAGTCATGCATTTCAGGAATTGCTCATCAGTTTGGAGAGGTTCCACGTTGTTGCCACACAGGAACTGAATTCGGTCAGCAAAGAAGTAGAAGACATAAACAGGAAGATGCCCTTCCTATAGAACTGCTTTGAGTCTAAGGACATCAACTTGTTTCTCTCTTCAGAATGGTTATTATTACTCCTGGTGGGAAAGAACATTCGGCATCTCAATTCTCATTAACTAAATTAAAGCTTAGCAGAAACAGTGCCTTCTAATTCTTCCTAGTATCGTAGATTAAAAAAAAATACTCTGGGGATTTAAGAATGATTTTGTTGCTGCTGTTTCTCTTTACATGACACCAGTGTTACTTTAACTCTCTTTACCACCCCTACCCCTGAGCAGTATGTTATTAATTGCATTTAAAGATATATATTTTTTTTGGGGGGGGAGATTGCAAGCTCATGTTTTCCTAAGCATCTGTTAAGGGTTTATGATAGGTCCCAACTCAAAATTTTACATGTTTGGATTGGTCCTCAGGGAAGGCTGCTTGCAATTCAAGCCAGTTCTCACTTGCCCAGTTGCGCTACTGTCAAATTAGCTTACCTGTCTTCCTTCACTGTAAACAGCTTCACTTGAACCTTCTGTTAGTCTTATACTACTTTAGAAGTGCAGTCGTATACATGTCTATTCCAAAGCAAACCCCACTGAGTTTGGTGGGACTACCTCCCTGGTTAGTGAGTATAAGAGAATAACATAGCAGTCATAGTTTTCCCAAAGAATCTCAGAAAGTATAGTTGGTTGAGGGATAGAGAATTGTTGTTTAAAGATCACAAGCCACCACCAACCCTGATCACAGAACTATTCAGAATTTACAGGGAAATGAAATGTTTAGGCAGTTTCAGCCTGTTCTATCAATAGGCCCAGGATGCTATCTATGCTATGTATTCCACAATTTAAAACAATGACTTTATGTCTGCAGGCTATCAATACTCTGCCATGGAAAGCTGAATTTGGCAACCTGTATAAATTATGCAAATTCAAGAAATTTGAATAATTTCTCCTTTTGTATAATTTATTTTGCATTTTTAAACTTTTGCATAATTTATTCTGGTTTTGCTCGTGGCTGGGAAGGCAGAGTATATTGCAATGTATATTGCATTATCATTTCTAACAGCTGAAATTCTTATTCAACTACTTTTCTGCCTGCTGAGACTTCGGCAGTCCTTGCCCTCACAACTTCAGTGTCTCTTCACAGCCATAGGAACTAGAAATATATATATATAGTGATTCTGAGAGATTGGATGCTGTATAAAATAACACATTCTTATGGTATTGCAGCACAACACACACAAAGCCCTTGATTACTACCATTCAAAATGGCATTCCAGTTTCAGGGCTCCAGTCACCAGCAGCAAACAGGGGATTTGGGTGGTGTTTAAATTTCAGTGCCAGAGAGGTGGGGAAACTCAGTGGCACACACCTCAGCTCCCCTAACCTGTCCCCTGTCATTTTGTTTTCCTCAGAATGTCTTAGAATAATGATGTATTATTTTCATGATGGCTACCAGAAGGCCTCTCAGATTCTCACCAGATTCTCCCCAGAAGGCCTCTCAGAACGGCCAAAAGGATCACTGGTCAGTTTTGTTCCCTGATCCTGATTCTCCCTCCCATGCAAAAGAAGCAAGGCCACCAAACCACTGCCTTAACCAATTTGTTTAAAAGTTTGATTTTTTGCCAGTCTGGAAAAATATCTCACAGGGGACACATCTGCAAGGGGCCCTGGAAGGACCTGCTGCACAGTTTTTTCTGATTACACTTGCCTCAGACCTACATATCTGAACAAATGAAAATACACATGCACATGCCATCACCTCACCATCAATTCCCCACCCAAAACACACCTGTGATATATGTCGATTAACAGTGCCAAATAAATGATTTGACTTTTCTTAGGGCAAAATATTCCGAAGCAGCAATCTTTCATTACATCCTTCCTTCAGATCCCAAAGGCAGCTAGCTAAGATGTACAGTATGCTCATGCTAATCTTTTCTCTTCACCTGCCAAATGGAGGGGTTTGGGGGAAAAAGAGGACAAATGGGTTTGAGGCCAAGGACTGCCTGGAAGTCTTCTACTCTGCCTCCTGTCCGGGGCTTGGATGTGGCAGTGAGCTATTTCTTGGCACCCTTGGCAGTCCTCGTCTTTTTGGACGGGCCCTTCCTGATCTGAAGCTTGACAGCCAGAGCGCGTGATTCTTAAGAAGCCTTTTGATCCATACAAAGCGAGACTGAGCTGCCATTCAGTTCCAGCCCTTTCATTTGCCTTCTGCCTTTAAAAAAATCCCTGTGCAGAACAGCACAGAACTTGCACGTCTCTCGTCCTGCTTTTGTCAGGAACATGGAACTATCCCCAATGGCAACCTAAATACAAAGGCCTTCATTCCAAAGCAGTACGTCAAAGATCCGCCCCACCTTGGGGAAATGTGTAAAGCACTATTGGAAAACTGAGCCTATGAATAACTTAACGGAATGAGAGGCTTGTAAGGAAGACATCACTTTATGCTGATCAGATCAGATCAGAGATTCTTGACCATATTCCACAGCGATCTGCGCCTTTAAATACTGCAAGCTCACTTTACGAGTGACAGGGAAAGAGCCATGACTCAGATATGCATGTCTTGTCTGAATAATCTTCTGAGTGTCAGCCTCTAACAGCCTCATTTGCAATACAGTTAAACCAGAGTATATAGGTTTGGGCTGATCAAAGACAAAAGGACACAGGGGAGACTCAAGACACTTTGGAGTTTGATGCGGAACATCCGAATGGCACCCACTAATTAAGAAAGGTCGCTTTCTATTAGGGCAGAGGTTGGGGACCTCCAGACCTCCTTCTCTGCCCCTTGGGACTCTCCTTAGGTTGCCCCCAGTTCCCCACCTGAACTGACCCTGCTCCATGCCCTCCCAGATTGCTTTTGCTCAACTGAATTGAATCTTTGAAATATAGTAATGCTTTTTATTTACCTGGATGGAGGATGGAAAGTGGTGTGGGTGGGTGGGTGTGGGTGTGCATAAACCTGACTTTTATGTGTCTGCAATGTAGCCTAAGAGCCGCATCTGTTACCCTGTTCACGTTTGGCTCTGGTCTTGCCTCTCTAAAAGTGAATGTGACCCTCAAGCTGAAAATGGTTCCTTACCACTAGGGAGTTCTCCTGCACAGTGTCTATAAAGATGGCCAGAAGCAGTGGAAGTCATAAAAACATAGGGAGCTGCCATATACTGGATCAGGCCATTGATCTATCTAGCTCAGTCCTGGCTACCTTAACTGCAGCTCTCCAGGATTCCAGCAGTTCTCCAGGATTTCAGACTGCGATCTCTTCCAGTTCTACCTGGAGGCGCCAGGGATAGACCTTCTGCATGTAAAGCAAATGCTCTACTACTGAGCTACAGCCCTTCCCATGCTTCGACACTGCTCCTGTTCATACCTTCTGTGATTTGTGCAGGAGAATTGCGTAGCACATTGTGCTTATGTGGTCCTAGATCTCTGCCTCACACTCTGCTGGTGTTCAAAACAGTGCCCACTGTGGCAGCGGCCTCACCTTGCCTGGTGGCAAGGCCACCTCTGAAGGGATGAAAGGAAAATTCCTATGTTTACACTCCACAGAGACTTTTTGCCAGCACGAATTACACTGTGGGATTGGACTTGAATGGACTACCTGAACAGTTTGCCCCGAGCGACAGACTGTAATTTTGCATGCCTTAGTCCAACACATGCACCAGGGAGATCTGAGGTGTGCAAAAAAAATCCCACAGATTTGTGTCCAGGCATTGTGACCATGGTTAGTGTTGCCGTGTCCATCAGCCTGGGATCAGCTTCAGTTCTTAATAACTTCTTAAATGCATTCTCACAACAGTCAGATATTTGTTAGATTACAACTCCCATCATCCCTGACCATTGGCCATCCTGGCTGGGGCTGATGAGAGTTGTAGTCCAACAGCATCTGAAGGGCACCACGTTGGCTACCCCCGATGTAACCTAAGCAAGCTGGCCTTGATAAGTCTCCCTCTTTCTCCCCCTCTTCTGAAATGCCATTCATCTTCCCTTTCCTTCGTGGAATAAGCCCACTCCCTCAGTCCTAAACAGCAATTATATTTTTGAACAGGTTATTCACAACATGAAAATACTTAAGACTGCCTGACTTTGTTTTTAAAATGCAGCTCCACCTTCGACAAGGGTTGGTGCCCTGTAATTTACTCTGTATCCACGGCAGCTCGGAAGGAGCCCTTAGCAGTCGGAGTGAGTCAATGAACAAAAAAATCCTTTTAGTGCGCCTTGGCGTAACCAGCCCTCAAAAGAACCATGGTATCCGTTGTGCTGGGAGCCAGGATATTTGTAAGGCTGAAATTATGCACAGTAATTGCCCTATCCAGCTAATTCAAGTCTGCAGCATATTACAAATTCCCAGCGTACGAATTTACTTAAACAGATAACATAATGGGTAGAGTTTCTAAACTAGACTTTATAGGTGTTTTAACATTTCCCCCATGGAACCATAAAAATTAATAAAAGAAGAATGGCGTGGTTCTCTTCTAAGCACAGAAATCAGCATTAATGGAAAGGCTTCTATATTTAAAACCTGTATTTACAACAATTGCTGACCCCTGCCAGCCACAAACCAGACCTTTCAGTAAACCCAGGAGCATTTCGCAATGCTACTGCCTCTAAATATAGACTGTTATTTAACACCAGCAGACATGAACACAATCTTGGGCAAGCCCCACTGAAATGAATAGAAACTGTTTGAGAATACGACAGTGCCCTTTACCATTACTGCCATGGAGAGATTTCCTGGATGGACAATTTAGCTGGGCATTGGCCCTACTAGGTCACTTTGAATTCAGCAAGGCTCTGCCAAAAAAACCCCACCACCCTCTGAGCATCCTAATGACTAGTGCAACTAAGTCTCCATTGTTTTCCCAAATGTCCTATGGTATGGTCTGAAGACACATGAGGTCACCACCTTGCTGAAAATGAGCGACTCTGGGTCTCGTTAGTGTCTGGATGGGAGACCACCTGAAAAACCACATGCCGCACTGAGGTCCATGATGGAAGAAAGGTGGTGTATAAATGAAAGGAAGAAAAGGACCATGGCTCAGTGGTAGAACATCTGCTTTCCATGCAGAAGGTCTCAGGTTCAATCCCCAGCATCTCCACTGCCTGAAACCCTAGAGAGCTGCTGCCAGTTCCTGTAGACAGTGCTGAGCTAGATGGACCATTGGTCTGGCTCTGTATAGCTTCCTAAAACTAAATTAAAATTGCATGGATGTGTTCTCTCATAGGGAAAGTGCTCCAAGCCTTTGGCCATTTTAACTGCCTTTTGATATACCTTTTCCAGTTCTGCAGTTTATGAGACAAGGCAACTACGCCAGTATGCAGTATTCCAAGCACAGCTCCACCCCAGAAAGGCATTACATTACTACCCTTTTTTCTCCCCAATCCTTTTTCTAACAATCCCTATTTGGAACTGACATTTTCCATTGCCTTCGCACGTTGATGAACATCAACTGCAAATACTGTAGGTGGAATATGCATGCAGATCTCCCTGGATTAGGAACAGTAGTGTTTAAAATAAAAGCAGTAAATTCTTCAATGGTGTTTCAGATTTCCAAATGTTGTGGGTGTTTCACATTTAGGCCACAATCCTAGATACAGTAACTTAAGAGTAAGTCCCATTGAACTCAGTAGGTCATACTTCAGAGAACACATGTACAGAATTGCTCTGTCAATCAAATGCTAGCTGTCACCTCATTTTCCTCTCCTGGTCCTCTGCTCCTTCCTCAGACTCTTTTCTTTTGTCCCCTTTTTTAAAGGAACAACTTTGAACCCTGTATTTGATACTGAAAGGACACCCAGATGTACAATATTCATGCTAACTTTTCCTTGGTGACCTTGCAATAGCAGGCAGCTAGCCTACTACAACCAAAGGAAAATATACATTTCTTTAAGATAGCTAGATTCATTTCATGATTTGGCAGTAAAACTAGGAGGCCAGGGGAGGATAACACTTTAAAGCCACCTAATTTGTCTGCTTTAAGTTGGCTGTAACAGTGAGCGGTTTTACAGCTGAACACTTAACACTAAATAATGTCAATGTTCTGTCTAAGTGTTATTCACAGTTCTGTATGCATAAAACGGCCTGGGTTTAATCACAGTTCACAATGGGAAGGGGCAATATTAATTACTGAGAAAGGCAAGGGTTTCAGCAAATGTCCAGTGCTTAAAGGATGCCTTCACACCTGAAAAAAGAGAAAAGCTTTGGGAAACCAGGCCCAGTTGATCCCAGTTACCCTGCCTGAATCTGATAATGTGGCTGTCCTATTCACCTCCTGATGCGATAGAAGAAGCCATTTTATCACACAAGCCTGTAGCTCCCGGGGAAGAGAGAATTGTGTCATTTGGAAAAACAGGCATAGACACTATGCTGCAAATTCTAGCTCAGTTGGTAGAGCAGGAGACTCTTAATCTCATGGTGGTGGGTTTGAGCCCCACGTTGGGCCAAAGATTCCTGCATTGCGGGGACGAGGTGACTCTTGTAGTCCCTCCCACTCTACAATTCTATGGTTCTCTGGGAGGTAGCCAAAGACTCGTGCCCATATGCTGCTACTCATGAAAATTTCTTATTGTTGAAAAGCTTCACCCCCAACACTCCCTATATGCAAAGTATCACTGTTCTCATGCTGCTATTAGTGATCTTGGCTGGATCAGGAGCACTGGGGAAGAAGTTGTAGTCTCCTCCCCCAGTGCTCCTAGTGTACAAAAAAACAACAACAACCTACTATCCCTACACTGCTTTAATATTGCCCCCACTACCCTCCTGATGGCTGATCAGCTGGGCAGTGGGGAAGGGTGGCCAGGTCTCCCCTGGGCTTAGTGGGCCACACAGAGAACAGCTGAAGTCTGCATATGGCCCACAGTCCAATGATTGTCCAACTCAGCCTTAACAGTTAAGACAAAGCACTTTTACTTTGTATGTTTGAAACATACCATTCGTCTGGGGAGAATCTAATTGAGGAAACCTATGCAAGAGACTTAAGCCAACCTACCTATGTTACAATTCAGGTGTAACCAAGCACAGAAGCACATTGATTCCATGGAACAGTTTTCATGGAGACATCTTATTGTTGCCTTTTATTTCACTCCAGTAGCTATGACTAAAAATGACCAGAGCTTGAGTGTCAACAATCAGCAAGCTGTGTTTAAAAAACCAACACCTTTTAATTCCCCAGTCCGTAATTGACCACAACTGTTATCATTGCATATAATAAAGGTACTATAGGTTTAGTACTTTGGTTTTAACAATCCATTCTGGGATGAACCTGCCATTCAGGGTTCACCAAGGGAAGTAATCTCATTGAGCACCTTCATCCAATCTTAATTGCCCCTTCCAGGATACTATAAACCAGTGGTTCCTAAACTTTTTCCCCAATGGACCACCTGAAAATTGCTGAGGGTCTTGATGGACCACTTAATGGTTTTTCTGTTTGTTGAAACCATTGTAATGCACTGTGCTATATGGTTTTCATTGCTTCTTTTATTTCTTCTGTGTTGCAGAATATTAATATTAATACAATAGAATATAACATAAGAAATAAGATAAACCATTAAAATCAGTGTGGATATTTAATGTGGTGGGTGTGTCATTGCTCGCCTTCAACCACAAATCCACAGACGTATCTCAAACCACCTGAATGAAGCTTCTCCATAGAACTCCTGCTATAAGTAGTTAGGGTTCGAACAACCCCCCCCCTTTATTTTTTTAAAAATCAATATTCCATAGGTTTTGCAAGGTAATATTTCTGCATAACCTTAGAAGTCCCCCAAATATTCTGAAACCTCTACCTTGTCTCCCAATAGATGGATATTTTGAAATGGAATGTCCAAAGTCGGGTGAATATTGACAATTTCAGATAAATTTTGTTCATGTCAAAAAACTCAGATATACACCCGAGTGAATGTTGACAGTCACCTAAATGAGATTGTCAGTACTCATTGGTGTATAGCTGACAAGGCATACACCAGTGAGTTCAAACATTCACAGGCTTTGCCTGGGAGGGTCAACATGCACACGTGAATATAAATATTCTTGGCCAGTTACTGTAATCCAACAAACATGCATTCAAGCACGCACAATGAAATGAAACCTGCATTCTGCAAGCATAGGATATATGTTACTTGCTATCCAAAATATGAAGAGGAAATGGAACTCCAACTTGCTCTGTTCTAGAAAACTGGCCTGTATTTGTAAAGTTAAATTTGTGCCCCCAAGTTTGACTGCTCAGTGTTAGAAAATACACAATCAGTCCTCTTCAGGCATTCTTCACACAATGAGGGAGCTATCGGGGTGCACCTGCTAGCCCCCAAACCCTGCACCCCATCCCTCTTACTACCCTACAACCTCCCACACATTGAGGAGAAAATATCTGTAGAGGGGAGCCTGGTGTACCCAGGCAAGCAACTGGGTAAATTTGAACTCTACAAAGTTGGGGGTATGGCAACAAGGATATGATAAGGGGGCAGATTTAAAACATCATTGTTCACAGGATTCTAGTGGCATGAGCAGACTGTCTGCACGGAGTTTGTTTCCAGCCTTACCTAGCAATCCATGTGACTAAGCCTATATGTGTAGCACATTTCAGTTTTCTGGGTGCCCTTGGACATTTTGGGTAGGAACATAGGAAGCCGCCTTATACTGACTCTTCCTGGAGATGCCGGGGATTGAACCTGGGATCTTCTGCATGCAAAGCAGGTGCTGTACCACTGAGCCATGACTCCCTTTCTGTACACTTCCCATCTTCCATTTCTAGGAAGAGGTTGCCAAAGCTCTCCTTTTCAAATTTTGCTAGTAATCAGCATATCTTGGGCAGCCCTGACTCCATTCCGCTGCACTTCATCTCATCCCAAAACCTTGGCTATTCATCTCACTCTTGTAAATTAAATAATTTGCATAATTACATAAATTACATTGTCATTATGTTATTCCATCCCATTTATTTCAGGGCAGAGGCAACATAATGCAAATGGTGAAGGACATACTCAATTATGTACCATTTGTGAACTAAATGCAACAACAGCAAATGTTGATGGTATTTGCTGGAATGGTTTCTATTCCAGGGACAAATAAGAAAATGCTGGCAATTTCTGATTTTCTCAGTATTCTCTGATATCCCTACCCATGAGTGCAGCCATTTATTTTTGGTCCCCGTAACCATTTACCTCTATGGGGAAATGCAATAGCACAGCACTTGGGCTACTTTGACAGCTAGAGAAAAGCACTGAAGCTTCCATAGAGGTGCCTCCAGAAGAATGGAACAGACTGTGAGCTAAGAATATGCAAATTCACAGGAACACAGGAAGCTGCCTCATTCCAAGTCAGACCATTAGCTCAGTAACTGGCAGCAGCTCTCCAAGGTGTGAGGCAGGGGACCTCCACAGCGCTGTCTAGAAATGCACACTGAATCCCACACAAGTCCTTCCAATATACAAGCCTTCCTTCCACCGAACCTATTCATCGTAGTAATGGCCACCTTGGTAATACATGTCCATTACAGAATCAAATTATTGCACATTTGCCTCACGTCAGAATATGAACGACAAACATATTCTTATGATTGTTAAGGGGACTGTGTCAAAAGAAGAAGAAGAACTCCAGGTACTGGCTATTCACCATCAAATCAATTAACATCCATAGAGCAAAGTGCTTGGAGAGAGCCACTTGGTGGAGTTTCAAGTCCTCTCCCCCCACCCCCAGTGCAGAATCAACCATGGGACAGGAACGCAACCATGCTACATCTCTTCCAGCTGTAGTACTGTGCAGCTTACAATAAGATCAAGCCCCCCACAGCACCTGTGAGCCTTTCACTGTCCACCAGCAATGATAGCACATAATTCACTCTGTCTGGAGGAGCTTAGTAAATGTGTTTTCCAAGTGTTGGTGGGCTACGGTAAAGCTGGGAACTTAGTCATCTGACTCTTGGAAATTCCCGTTGACCCCACGGGGTGAAGGAACATAATTTAACCACCTACACATTGGCTGGACAAACAGAAACTGATGGTTAGCTCATCATCTCAGTTTTAACACAACGAAAGCAAATAATTCGAGAACTACAGCATCGCCAACAAACCATTTGAGCAGGGATGTCTAAACTTAAGCAAATTAACTTGCACTGAGACAGTTGTCTAATTTGAGTGCTACACTGCTACACTCTAGTGACTGTAATCACATGGAGGGGGAAGAGTCGGGGGTCAGACCCAACCAAGACAGCCAGGCTGGTTGGGGCTGGTAGAGTTGTAGTGCAAAAACATCAAGAATGTACCAAGTTTAGGGAAAAGGCTGTCGGACATCCTAAATGCCACATTGCATTGATTAATCACAAATGGAAAAGAGCCATATGTTCCCAGTTTCAGGATAGGCTACATATTGACATAGTCATGTACCATTGCTTTGCGGGCTATTATAATGTTAAAAACTCACTTTACAAGTTCCAGGAGACATAATGGTAAGACCACATGCTTTTAGAGCAAGCAATTCAACTTCCTGAAGAAATCAAGTTGATGAGAGCAATGAAAGACTTGCAAAGTACATCCTGGCATGAGAAGTAGAACATCATTTATCCGAACAACCCAAGGAACATCCAGAAAATAAGAAAAACAAATAGAAGGAGGCATCTGTTTTAAAGACTGTGCTGACACAGGCATAGGGACACGGGAATATATTCAAGTATTTGAGAGATTCAAATAACCTAGATTCAAATGCAGCGGTGAGTAAGTTACAAACCTACCATCCCAAAAATGCCTAATCTGCTGAATGAAAGCCTTCAAAGATACCATGCAGAAAATTCTACCTGACATGAGGCATCAAGTAAGCCTGAGGTAATTGCCTAGGCAATAATTCTACATGCTGATAGTTGTTCAGATCCAATAGGCATAATCTTTCACTCACAGGTCATTCCATTTACCATAATCACACAATACACCTAATTGATACTGCACAGCAGAAATGAGAGTTTGCAAGCTCTGCTGCCTAGAAGAGGTCATACTGGAGCTAGCTGTGGTTTTTGTTCAACTTTTACACTGCTCTTCCCTTAAAAGTAAAAAGACAACATATCAGAGGAAACTTTACAGTCCAAGACAAGGATTATAGATAGCCATTGCACAACACCTGCTCCTACTGTGGGCATTCCGCAGAAGCATCTTCCTCTTTTATCATCATAATCAAAGTGGCTGTTGTGACCATCTCACTTTCCTTTTTATTTTCTAGTGTGAGGTTAGAGAAAGAAGTATGAAACAGGGTGCATTTTTCTATTTGCTGAAGGGGATGGTGAGTGCAGTATCTCTTCCATTATCAAAACATGAGCATCCATATATTACACACACACACACACACACACACACACACACACACACACTACGTTGGGTGGGGAAAGAATGAAGGGAACACTGGCTTGAAATAACAGGGCATATGGAAAAGGGAGAGCCAGTGCAGGTAGATTGCAAGGTCTTGGGTATGTTCAAATAAAGAGAGGGAGTCCTTGAGGTATTGCAGTCCTGAGCAGTTTAAAGCATTATAGGTCAAAGCCAGCATTTTGAATTGGGCCTGAATACTAATTGGCAGCCAGTGCAGTCAGGCCAGGATTGGTGTAATATGCTCAAACCATCTTGTCCCAGTGAGCAAGTTGGCAGCTGAAGCTTCTGAACCATCTTTAGAGGTTTACTTATAACAAGTCACCAACTGCCTGCACCGTGTGCCCCTTACTTGGCCTATCTCCCACACCGTATCTCCCCCTACCCTGAACCACTGTGATTTGGGGAGGAGGTTGCTCTCCATAGCTTCACTCTTCCCAGACACATCCTACACCCTTTTGTTTAAAACAAAACAACCAACATTTGCAAAACGTTATTTAGACACCATTGGAAGCAGTTAGATAGCCATCCTAATTCAGTTCTGATCCTGTTATCCAATAAAGCACATCTTCCCTATTGAAAGGCAAGTGTAGCTGAAGAAGCCTAAGTTTAGAGTTTTCAGTATACTAGTCTCAAACTCAGGACAGCTCTGATAACCCATGCAATGTACAGGGATAGGCTTGCTAGAGGGCAGGATTTGCATTTTTTTATTTTTATTTTTAATGAGGCTTGCTCTACGATCCAGCCCTATAAAGGTGAATACACAGCCTTTGGGCAACAACATTTTTTTAAGAAGTGGAGAACGGGAATAAAGTTAATTAAATGGCAGAACACTGCTGTGGAGGGGGGAAAGGCAAACAGCTTTGCTATCTTTCACCAGATTTGCTGCTATTATGTTTAAAGGCTGAGTGCATCTGTGTTGAGAACTACTTTGATGGAAAGGAGGCATGAATGATCAGCTTCTAAAGAACGATTTTACTTCTAAAGTAAAATTATATGTATTAAAAGCTGAGCTTGTTGCCAGTGACTTAAAGATGCTATTGTGCTCATGATGCTCTCACAACCACATTCCACAAAATTGTTGAGACTGATACCATAGATGGGCCTACTTAGTCATCTTCATTAATTTCAAGGGTCTAATCTGAATATCACCCAGAATATTCAGATATAAATATAAATCCTAAACACTAGTGGGCAGTCTACCAATTCCAGTATTTTAGATTTGCATGTTGGTTTTCATGATTGAATTGTGTCAATGATTTCAAAGGGACTTAACTGGCATATAAATGCAAATACTGTTGCTTCATGTTTTCTGGATTTAATCTGAAGTCTTCCTCACGTTAACAGAAATAGCCCACCAATATACTTTGCAAAGAAGATCCACTACAGCTTGGTGCCCAAAGTGTATGCATTACTAAAGGAGCCTAAATAGGAATAGGTTTTGGAATGTGTCACTGATTATTTATTTGTAACTAGCAAAACGCCCCCATTTTGACTGCTTAAACAATGGCACCATATTGGTTTTGGCTTCAGACTGACAACAAACAAAAGCAGATTTCAGTCAACAAGAGAAAAACAAAATACAGTGGTACCTCGGGTTACATACGCTTCAGGTTACATACGCTTCAGGTTACACACTCCACTAACCCAGAAACAGTGCTTCAGGTTAAGAACTTTGCTTCAGGATAAGAAAAGAAATCGGGCTCCGGCGACGCAGCACTAGCAGGAGGCCCCATTAGCTAAAGTGGTGCTTCAGGCTAAGAACAGTTTCAGGTTAAGAACGGACCTCCAGAACGAATTAAGTACTTAACCTGAGGTACCACTGTACAAACAGGAGCAAAGGAAGAAGAGCTGAAGACTAAAGAGCAAATTCCATTGTCAGCAGACTAGGGCTGTGTGCACATTACTGTTTATTCTTGCTCCAGTGTGCTCCCACCAATGGTGTCTGAAACCATGTAGGCATGGCATTAGCCACAATCTATATCTATCCTGTATTTTCTTTAGAAATACTGCTGTTTGATGCCGTTCCCCCTCAAACTAGCTTTCAGCCAATTTAAAAACCTAAGACACATTTTCTTCACAGTTTAACTGAGGCTGTATGCATTTGAGACAGTTGTGCACGTGCTGATGACAGCTCCACAAGTAGGAGTTTGGGAGGGAGGATTGCCGACACTGGGAAACAAATCAAGTAATGCACATTTGGGGAAGACATTCCTGCCCCTTCTCTTGTGTGTACACCTAGGTGACTTGTCGCTAACATGTACATAGCCTAGATCTGCCCATTAAATCCTTAGCGGGCAGGTGAAAGATGTGAAAGGAAAACAGCTTCTTTCAGAAGCTGAAATGGAAGCATGAAATTGGCCATAAAATCAGATACAAAATAATGCCTATACCAAAAGCCAAAACAATTTGATATCTTTTGCAGGCTACAATTGTATTAAATGAGCTGATATCTGCTCCTCTGCTTCCATTCTGATAGGCTCATTTTTTTCATTTCCCCCCATGGCTATTCAAGTAGCCCTATAATAACAGATGTAAGTTGCCATGAAAACGCTCGCCATTTGTTAATTCTAAGCCTCGTCTCCACAGCCAATGACGGCCCTTCGTTTCAAATTATATGTTAGAGCTACTTCATATGTGTGGCCAGGAAACATGCGGCACAAGAAGGAATTAGCAGCCTCTTTGTTATTAGAAATATCTGATCCACGGTCTTCACTGCTCAAGATGAAAGGGAAGCTAAGAAGTGCTGAAATAAGCTGTGTTTGCCAACTGTAATATTATAGATAAGCAGATGGATCTTCCAGTCTTCTGGTTATTGAGCATTCATCCAGATATGCCTGCACAAAGCTTACATGGTTAGAAAATGTTTTTGTTGAGCATTCATTCTGATTCATTTGCTGGGAAGTTATCTGACACTGATATTAATCTTGATTTGTTTGTGTGAAAGTTATATGCTTTTCCATGAATCAACTGATATTTATTTATTTATGAAATTTATACCCCGTCCTTCCTCCCAGAGGAACCAATGCACTTTTTAGTGCATTTCTCTGTCGCTTTGCACAGAAACTGCTTTCCACAAAAACCACCAAAAGTCTGTTGTAGGTTTTTTAAAGCGGATTTGTTTAAAGTGGTTTAAAGGACATTTTAATCCACTTTAGTTGCACGAAACTAAATGTCCAGGATGCAGTATAATCCATCCCACAAAATGCTGGCAGTCCAGAGGAGATTTGTCCTGCCTTCATTGAATGCATTCTCTGAGACGGTATTGTAGGAAAAGGAACAGCCCCACCACATTTCTGTTTCTGGTCAGGTGTTACATAACACTGATATGTTTTGGATCATCACTATATAAGTACAGCTCTTGTCCACCTGCAACCTTTACTATGCTCCTTTTCGCCAGGAGCTGATCCATGGAGCGGAAGCATGTTTCAGACAGGGATAATGGCAAGGTGGATACTTTGGCTGTGTACCCTACATTTAAAGCACATACTGTACCTCCCTCTCCCCAAAATCCCAAGTACTGTAGTTTGCTCAGGATGCTGGGAATTGTGGTTCTGTGACTGGTAAACTGCAGTCGCCCAGATTCTTTGTGGCAAGGTGCTTTAAACATAAGCTTTGCAGTCAGCCATGAACAAAGTTGATCTGAACATTCAGACAGAAAGGAAGTGTGCATTCCTACTTGAATGCGTGAGAGCAGTAGGAAGGTAGTCTCAGCCCTGCTCAACTCAATCCTAATGGCCACCAGACTCAGCTCTGAAGATTCTGCACTGGAATTTTAGCATACAAGATCCTTACAGGAAATGAAGAGAGAATTAAATTGGCTTCTAGGCCTAGTAGAGTATCAGATATTCTCCACCACCAGTGCCTTCCCCATTTCTTACCCCAAGGCACAGAAACTTATATTTAGGGTAGAGGAAAGTGAGAACAGGGGCACTGGTTGGAGCACCCAAGATCTTAGCAGAGCATCTTTTCTAGCTGGGGATCAGGGGTATGTCAACACTCCAAACTGGCAGCAATCTGCTGGGACAGAAAGCAAACCAAAGGATAATAGCCAAGTACAAGAAGAAGGAGGAGTAGGGAGCAATACAAAATGCACAAAAGGCAAAACAATGTACTGAAGCTGCAGTCCAAGCATATGCAGTTGGGTGAGGGAGATATGACAAAAACAAGAAGACGCTAATAAGAACGATGTGCTTCTAGAATTTATGGCTTGCCCTGCTGTGCCAATACAGCAACCAACACAGCCCACCTTAAGCATGTATTTGAGAGCACAAGACTTAAGTTAGGTCTGAAAGAGTCAAAAGCTATGACATTATATGAGTAAAGCTGACATATCCTTCTGTGAAAACACCACCCTATGGTGAGACAAAATGGCCACCAGACTCAGCTCTGAAGATTCTGCATTGGAATTTTAGCGTACAAGATCCTTACAGGAAATGAAGAGAGAATTAAATTGGCTTCTAGGCCTAGTAGAGTATCAGATATTCTGTTTTCCAATTTGTATGGAGAAACGGACTCTTCAAACACAGCAAATCCAATTCAATTATGCTATATTAGATGCATTCCCCACTTGATTGTCAAGCTTGTGGTAATACCTTTAAATCTATCTGTTCTAGATTTATAGCCAAATCTCAATGTAGCATCTGGTTGATTTACTGTCACTTTAAATATTTAAAGGCTGCTGCAAATTATCTTTCAATGAACACATTCTAGGCCTTGCATCTCAGAATTTATTGAATAGGTGGGTATGCTCAGCAATTTAAAGGAGCTCTCTCCACTTAAGGAGTTTCTGAAGAATTCTAGATGGGAGTTATATCAAGTAGAACACAGCCCACCACAGGACTCTATGGAAGATTGAACATTAAATTATTTTTATAACAATAATATGAAAATATGTACCTATAATTAAATGCTAAATATTACATTTATAGTGTTATATTTCACAGCAAATACCTGCTCATAAATTCCAGTAGGTAAACCTGTATTAAATATTCTGTTATAGGCTTGCAGGGGGCAATGATCCCCTAAAATTCCAGGGTTTCTGTTTTGCCAGTTAACTCTGAAGGTTCTTTAAAGGATCTTTGGTAGTCAATATATGAGGGGAAATATATTTTTATTTGAAAAGAATAGGAAAACCTCCTCAAACAGCAACAACAAAAACACTAAAACACTAAACCTTCTTTCTTACAACGAGAAATAACCCCAAAGAAACAATTCCCCCTACCAGACTTTCATCCACACCTTCCTCAGGAGCTTGGCTTAGAGAGGTACCATCAAAGAACAAAGGTAAGTGATGAGAGTCAATATTCTGTCAAAAGGGAAGCATTTAGCATCCAACAAGTCTCAGCAAAGTCTGCCCTGGCTTGGTCATGTACACAAAATATTATTAATAGTAACAGCAGCAACAACAACAGCATTATTATTTGTACCCCACCCATCTGATTGGGTTGCCCATCTGGAAAATGGCAGGATCCCCAAGGATGTGTTCTATAGGGAGCTGGATTCAGGCACTAGGCCTGTTGGTAGACCAACTCTGTGTTTCAAAGATGTTTGCAAACATGATGTGAAGGCTGGAAACATTAACCTTGTAACTGCAAGGCTTGGAGACAGACAGGTTGTGTATCCATAGCAGTGACCAGAGGAGGAGTGGCTACTGGGAGGAGTGCAGAGAGAAGAAACACCATGGTGCATCTGCAGCATCACAACCAGATGCCTTCATCAGCCTCACCTGCAACATTGGTTACAGCCACAGTAGACACAATAACTCTCCAACTGTTAAGTTGTGGGTGAACATATCAGACGACACAGCGATTCTTCAAAGAGCTCTTGTTTATTCACAGGCCAGAACGGAACTGAACTGAAGGCTTCAGCCAGCCTGCTTATATAGAGCTCCAGTACAACGTAACTGTAACAATTTTCTAAAACTATCCAATCACTGAATGTCACTTTCAATCCCTTATTTGCATAACTATCTACAGTATCCCCCTGCTGGCCCAGGGTGAGAACTTCAGTACATAACACCAACAGTTTGACTTTACCCTCAAAGATCCACTCTTCCATTCTCTCCTGAGACAGATGTATAGGAGAGGCTGCACTGAGAGGCTGGGGGCCATCACTGGCTGCTACTTTGGATCCAAGCTTGCTGAAGCTGTAAGAGGAGCAATGAGAGATGCTTCTGGGGTGTAATGTTCTGCAGTCCCTCCATTGAAACACAAACGTTGCTGAGTGCCTGGATCCTGATGGAATTTTGCTACTGCTCAGCAGAGATTGGGGTGGCATGTAACAATTTTTTAAATAAAAAATACTCCCTCAAGAAATTCACTATAAATATTGCTATAATAAATATACTATATATTCCTACACTAACTCATTCCCCGTTTTTCTTTTCTGTCCCCAGCTTGAATTCTTCCTTTGCAGTCCCACCTTGAACATTCAATGACCTGATGCCGTATGACAATACTTAACTACCCACAAATCATTTCCTGCCCCTGCTATAATTGCATGATAGATAACACCCACATTTCTACATTAATTTCGTCATGATGCAGCCCTTTTAATCTATCTAATTCTTAAAGGACTAGCCTCTTGCACAAGTGGATTTGGATATGTCCGTAGCTTACAGACACATTGTTGAGGATTGTATTTCACCATCTGGGACAGCTTATTGGCTTCTGAAAGTGCCCATTAAGAGGTGGCAGTTTTCAAAGTCTGCTAACATGTTTTGAGAAAATAAAAAGGCTTGCTGAATAAAACCTTACATCCACCTAGTCCAGCTCTCTCATTTCTGATAACACTGAGCTAGATACCTTGGAAAAAGTTTAAAGGCTTTTTGGCAGCAGCTTTCCCCTATTGTTTCTTTCAGCGTCTGGTATTCAAAAGTATAGGTGGGCTCTGTGACAAAATGTTGTGGTTTATCCTCATCTTCTAATAGGAGTGGTCCTGTTTAGGGTTCCAGCCAGCCACAGTCTCTCCAAGAATACACCATTCCCACCTGCCCCCCTTATGCTTTCTGTTCTTTTTCAACTGAGACTCAGCAGCCCTTAGTGTGCTGCTGCAGAGTTGGGGTTTTTTTAGTTTTCCTTCTTAGATTTTTTTAAAGTTTTGTTTGTATGCCTGCAAACCTTGGGGTTCCCCTGAGAACACTGATTTAACCCCCCCCCCCCCCGTTACCATTTCTATCAGCACTCACCACCTGAGCTTGCTATTAAAGGTAAAGGGACCCTTGACCGTTAGGTCCAGTCATTAACGACTCTGGGGTTGCGGTGCTCATCTCGTTCTATAGGCCGAGGGAGCCAGCGTTTGTCCAGAGACAGTTTTTCTGGGTCATGTGGCCAGCATGACTAAGCCGCTTCTGGCGAACCAGAGCAGTGCATGGAAACACAATTTACCTTCCCACCGGAGCAGTACCTATTTATCTACTTGCACTTGACGTGCTTTCAAACTGCTAGGTTGGCAGGGGCTGGGACCAAACAATGGGAGCTCACCCCATCACAGAGATTCGAACCACTGACCTTCTGATCAGCAAGCCCTAGGCTCTGTGGTTTAGAGCTTGCTATTAGAGGTAATTAAACGATGCCTCAGCATGGAGATGCCATCTAACTATCATTGCCAATGTCTATGTACTTATTTAAAACATTTGGAAATGCAATCAATAAGAAAGTGCCCTATGACAGAACATTCAAGAGAAGAGTACACTGCTAATGTGTTGCCGCCATGAGACCATATTTAAAGTTACTATATATTTTTTTAAATGAAAAGTGGATAAAGATAACTTATTTCCTGCATAACATGACCATTATAGTGTATTCTTATCTCCTATTCCCAGTTTGTTCCTATGCAGTTATATTGTGTGTGTTTTTATTTTATTTATTTATTGATCATGAAGCTGACTACACATATATCTAAACAGTGACATATATAAAAAGTTAGAATAAGTGTGTGCCTTCTGGCAGTTCCCTCACTGTGAGAAGTGAAGTTACAGGGAACCAGGCAGAGGGCCTTCTCAGTAGTGGTGCCTGCTCTGTGGAACACCCTCCCACCAGATGTCAAAGGAAAAAACAACTACCAGACTTTTAGGAGACATTTGAAGGCAGCCCTGTTTAGGGAAGCTTTTAATATCTGAAGGACTATTGTATTTTAATATTTTGTTGAAAGCAGCCCAGAGTGCCTGGGGAAACCATAAATAATATAAATAGTATAAATAATAATTATTATTATTATTATTATTATTATTATTATTATTATTATTATTATTTTAAAACAACAACAGCATACACATAAAATCATTTCAGAACTCGGGCACATACCATATGGGATAAAGATTTCAGAAGGCTTGCTGAATACTCTCCCTGCTCCAGCATCCCTTTCTACTATATACCATTTTATTTATGTTATACTTCTCTGAATCCTAGAAGAATTCTGTACATTTCAAAGTGGTAAGCCCTTTGTATTATTTATTTCACCACACGGTGCAGAAACCGATTTAAAACATGAACAATCTGGGGACAGGAGAATGAGCCATTACACGGGTCAACTGCGGGTTAATTAACAAAGACATTTTTCATTGTTAGAAGTTGTTTAGTTGTTCCACATGGGTTTTAACAGTTCCCTAATACTCTGAGAATGCAGCCAATAAATAAAAAAAGCCACCTTCTTAGCACTTCCTCTTATTCTTAAAAGCAGGACGCAGTAATTCAACCCTTTCCATTTGTTACTTCTTTAAACTTTCGACTCACATGCAGCATAGGTGTATCTTAGAGGATAACAAATATTAAAATTAAACTGCAGGTAAAATTACCATAATTGCCTGTGCTCACGCAGATCAAAGGGCCAGATTCAATGAAATAGTTGCACTAATAGGAATCAGTGCAATGAGTCGCAATAGTGCAACAGGGCTTTCCCTCAACTCTTTGCCCCACGTGTCTCCTGAGCCACCCCAAAATCAGCTCGGGAGGTCAGAACAGCATGCGGTGGGGGCGAGAGGGGAGATCATTCCATACTGCAAGCAGAAATGTTTGCACTTACAGAACAATCATAATAACACGACACTGGATTCCTCCCAAAATGTCTTACATCAGAGAGTGTGTCTCCAGACTTTCAGCAGGTCTACAGAAATGGTCTAGAAGACATTACCTCCCTGCCAGCTAAGTATGCACTACATATTGGAAGCTGACTGACTAATGAGTAGACGGGAACATTTTCAAATGATATCTGATTGATTAGATGCCAGCTTTAGGTGGATTGCTGCCCAGGCTCATTTAAGGGGACATGTTTTTAAATGGAAGTTTCCTGGCAGTCCTTCAACGCTGCAGCTGTGTCATGTTCTCACAATCTACTGTGACATAAATTGTGACACTTGACGCTCTGGTGCCATCTTATGTGCAATGTGTGACTGAGCCGGCGATAACAGCGTGCCAAATATTCCAGGCTGCAATTGTTATAATGGTTTCCAACAAGTCTGGTCTAATATACATGGGAACAAAGGAAGCTGCCCTACACTAAGTAGGGTCCGTCTCGCTCAGTAGTCTCAACACGGTCTGGCAATGGCTCTCCAGGGTACCGGACAGGATTCTTTCCCAGACCTACCTGGAGATGCCAGGGATGCCACTGAGCTACGGACCTTCTGCTCAAAGTATGTTTTGTTTGTGAGTGTAAGGTATCTCTTATTTGCAAACTTGGTAATGCTGGCCAGACGTACATCCTCCATCATATTTGCCATCTCAAAGTGTGCAGTTGCTGAAATCTGACCCATTGAATTCAACAGAACTTGGAAACTTCCCTTTTCAGCTATGCTAACTGCAATGTTAACCACTGTCTGCCCTACTGGTAGGCTTCTGTGGAAGGAGGAGGCCCACACCACATCTACACCTCTGCCACTGACAAAGGACACAGCAGAAGGTGATGGCAGGACAATCAGGTCTTGTTCAAGCCTGTGAGTTACAATGGCAGTGAGATCAGGTCATAACAGATCCTAGGCTGTTTCACCTTGCCCCACTTTCAGAACCATTTGAGGGCTTTCCGCATAACTGGGTAGAGGAAGGCCCCCACTCCATCCAATTCCTCTGCCCTCAGTCCAGGAAAAGAGGGTTGGATTGCTCCATCACACATCCCTTTTAATAGTTAGGGGGCTTCATGTAACCCACCAGGGTTTTCTTCCAAAATCATCAGATATTCTACCCTTAACAACAACAAGCAAAGAAATCTATCTTCCCCAAGTGCTGTGTAAGAGCTGTTGCTTTGTTAGAACCATCTAACTTCTTTGGTTGCAATCCTTTGCCCATTTACATGGGAGCAGGCCCCACTGAACTCAATGGTATTTGTTTATTTAGGTAATTTATAATCAACTCTCCATTAAAATCAGTCCCGGAGCAGGAACTGGACACGTAGAGACTTGAATTGCTGAACACATAAGAGCATATGGAGAAAGCACTGAACTGAATAATAATAATAAAAGAATGAACTGGAGCTAGTTTTCAAACTCTAACAAAGTGTGAAGTGGAAAATAACCAGATGTTGCCACCTCTGACTCAACCTGTCACACAGGAATGTTCAGGGCAGGAATAACTGTATTAAAACAGAAGGAAACCCCTTATTCAATTGCCAGTGTGATAAAAGCAACAGTAGAAGGACTTAGGAAAAATAAAAGTTGCCTTCGCTCCATGTCTCTATATTTTGTAAAATCTCGTTGAAATCAGGACCAAACAACACATTACAGAAATCGCATGGTTTGCTCTTCAGTGCAGGATTTTTGAGACACAAACAGCCAGCATGGAGCCCTAATCCAAATTGGGCCTTGGGTTGCATGGGGCAGGTAGAAGTTTTTTAATCCTTATCACTGCCGTTATGGTCTCAATCCATACTGGAGGGCTGTGCCTACTATTTACAATGAGGGGGAACTTATTAGCTGCAATAAGAGCTCACCACCACCACCACCACCACACACACACCCACTGCAAATAGCAGATGTGAGTGAGTGATCTGGATCAGGACAACAGTCGAGGCAAAGGGGTAGCTCCCCTCCCCCACTTCCATGTCAGAATCCCAGTCTAATTGACCCTGCGTAATTATTTGTGAATAAGAAATGCTGCACTTAAGGACAAACAACGTGATTAACATAATGTGCTGCTTATCCTTAAGTGGAAGGTTTCTCATTCACAAAGAGCAGCGTAGGACACAGTTTCACCTCTGAGGTAGGTAGGTTTGTTTGTTTGTTTGTTTGTTTAGTATACTACCCTTTATCTGTGAGTGCTGTAAACAGAGATTATATTAATAAAACTTTTAGAACATCTTTCTGGCTCATTCCAAATATTTATTTTAAAAATTGTATGAAAAATTATTAGATGAGGAACTTCTTACAAGCACAGGATGAAAATAATAATAATAATAATAATAATAATAATAATAATAATACTTTTAATTTGCAATACATCTCAGCTAAATTCCAGAAAGTTTAAGTTTTCATCATTACTGGGATTGAAACATGTCCCTGGACTGTGCTTCTGGTCCTAAAAATTGTAATGAAACCAAATTAGGATTGGTTTGTTCTCTGAATCTTGTTTTGACTTTAGCATCTATTATGTGATGGTTTGTGATGGTTTGCCAGTTCAACAGCTGGCAAATCCACAACTCATTCATTTTGTGGCTGAACTCAGAGCAATAACAATTATCACTCAGACAGATATTTGAATCGGTACAAAAAAATTTAGTCTCTTGTTTCTGAGCTTTCAGTCCTTGTCTCACAACTTTTGAAATACATAGATCACTGTGCTTGTTCAAAGGCATGCATTCAGAATGATTCACAATAAACATATTATGTTGTATCTCCTGGTCTATTGCATTATTACAGAGTCAGATTCCATTGTGAATCTTTCTGAAAGGGAAACTCTCTCTCTTTTAGATGTATCCTGCTTCAGACAGCCTTTTTTATCTAACCCATAATCATTCTTTTCACAGCACATCCTGTCTCATTTTTGTATCCCATGGATAATCTTCGCTTTGCTCTTTTCTTAAACTTAATTGATTTCGCTTGTCCATCAGCCTGTATACTTGATCTCAAATCCAAGCCTCTTTTATCTTATCCATTTGAACTACTGCACACCTTCTTCGGCAATTTCTATGATGCTGGGTTGAAGGCACAAGTTACTACTCACCCTTTGTACTTTACAGCACATTCTCGGGTGAGATATATATATATATATATATATATATTTGCTTTCGTAGATTTTCACGGGTACAGGAATGCAGGTTTTGGTGTCCTCGGGTGTCTTCCCGTGTAAAAGTTGGGGTGTCTAGGCGACGTTTCGACGAGGTCTCACTCGTCATCTTCAGGCTGGTGCTTTCGGCTTCTTGTTACTGGAACAGAGCGGGATCTCAATGTTTGAGTTCCTATAAATACTGTAGAGGGGGTGTGGTGTGTATATATATATATGCTTTCGTAGATTTTCACGGGTACAGGAATGCAGGTTTTGGTGTCCTCGGGTGTCTTATATATATATATGAGACTCCTGGTTGGTTTTCTGCTTCCAGATACAGTGGTACCTCGGGTTACAGACACTTCAGGTTACAGACTCCGCCAACCCAGAAATAGTACCTCAGGTTAAGAACTTTGCTTCAAAATGAGAACAGAAATCGTGGCCCCATTAGCTAAAGTGGTACCTCAGGTTAAGAACAGTTTCAGGTTAAGAACGGACCTACAGAACAAATTAAGTTCTTAACCTGAGGTACCACTGTACTGAGCATGCGCAAAGTTTCCTTGTTTGCTGAGCCACAGACCACAATTCTGAGACTGCAATCCTACACTTGCTGTCAGGGACTGGCTAGACAATGGTGAATGGTGGGAGGCTCCAAGGAGAGAACTCCTAGGGAAGCTTCAGAAGAGGAAAGCTCAGAGCCAGGAGAGCCAGGAGTGTGTTGGTGGGACATGGAACATGTCAGAGCATCAACTAACTATGTAAAACTTGAAATGATAATACATTTATTACAATTGACCTGAAACTTTGTTGAACTTGCTGTGTATAATGAATCAGACGTCCCAAAGGTGCTCACTCCCTGAGGTCCTGTGTGCCTGAGCACCCACAAAATTCCCCACAAAGGGACTGGACACCCACGAATTTCAGTGTGAGGGCCATACATGCTGCATGACATCCGTGGCTATGGGCACTCACGGTTGCGGGACCAAGTTGGCACTCCTGAGAAGCTCTGTTATGTATATGGAATTAAATCTGTAGTAGTCTGGATTGTTGATTCCAGCTTTATTACTGTGAACATCTACTTTCCTGGACACCTGGACTAGAGTGATGGCCTCAACACAGATCAGAAAGACATGGTCAGTCAGGTTGCCTAATATTGTATCTGGTACACCACATCACTCCCAAAGTCAACCATTTGATTGAAGCCACACTTATTTTGTTACAACGTAGGCCAGTTTCTCTGTGTACCAGATTTGTACCTAAAAGTAGAGTACAGCTTCTTTTGTAAGCAGGATGTTTATTTCTTCAAGATGTGACATCTTAGGCCCACTTCAAATTGCTCCTATCATGTCCATGCAGAAAGCACCGGCTGCCCCTGAGAATGTGATGTGTCACTTACAGAGAATGTGATAATATCACCCAAGGCATTCTGAGATACAGATGTAGTTCCCTAGCAGCCCCTTTGGCATTACAGCAGAACCTTTTAATTTTTCAGCTCCAGGAATCATAGAAATCGGACTCACTCCCAGGTAAACTGTAACTAACCCCATAAGCAGCTTAAGTCACCTGTTGTATCCCCCATGTGACAATGAGGATGCACTTGTGGCAAAGAAGACTGTGAATGTCTGAAACAGCCCTTAGCTAGTCCGTATTAAGCTTTAGCCATTTTTCTGGTTGGATCTAGATTTATATGAGACACTGGAATTTTATGCACATCTGCATATACTGAAAGCAAATGTTTATAGACTTTGGTGGGATATATCAGCTCCTGCAACCCAGGGTGGCTGCTTTTCCTTGCAGAGGATGGAAGCACTATTTTGAGAGTATTATGTGTTGCAGACTGTTCTGGTGCACTGCTACTACCCTTTCGTTGTCTATGCCATGCCATATCTTACATGCATTTTTTACAGCATGTGTTGTGATGTGTCAAGATGATTAGACTATACCAGGTGATTAGGCTATAGAGGGGTAGGGTTGGCTTAACTATTGCTTCTCATGGGATCAGCTCCCTCCCGCACCCCATCTCTGATATGAATTCCCCAGTGATGCAACAGTACGATCCCAGAACAGTGCTGTAGCAACAGTGTTCAGCTGATTTGTACAGCAACTCTTGCTTCTGATTTACCCAGCCATGTAATTGTGCAATAAATCAACAGGAAGAAATAAACCATTTTGAACAAGGTAGAAAACAAGCACATCCTTAACCAGGCATTACTTTTGGTGTCAGAGTGTGTGGAAAATAACAGCAGGGCCAAAGCCAAAGGTGGGAACAGTGCAATCTATGGCAGGATCTGTGTTTTCCCTCATCAGACTTAATGCAAGATCTCTGTAAACTGTAACAGTGAAATATGACCTCTCTACCCCATGCCAAAGAAAGTGTGGCTACATCAGTTCCTAGGATCAGAAATGAGCTGAATGTACTAGAATGCACATTAAACAGATATTCATTAAACTGCCAGTGAAATCAAGGCCTGAAAGACAGGAGAAGAATGTATGGCACAGCATGATAACCAGATGCAGTTGCTAATCCTGAAATATAGGTCCATCCGAACCCTCAAGTCTCTGATCATTAGGTAGAGTGAAGCAGATTGGGGTGTAATTAAAGGAAAGCAAATTGTTTGCTGCTAAGAAATATATGTTTTGATAATACCTATCCAGGGAATGCAGTGAAATGGTCCACTAGTAAGAACAGCCAGCCATTGCTATGCCGTGATTAACTGAGGAATTTCCACATATACTATAAAGAAGGCAACTCTGTTACCACTGCAAGTGTGTATCAGCTGACTAAAAATCCACATCTGGCACAAGCTGCTAATGCAAGTCTAAACATCTAGCTATTTTATTAATTTGTTTCTTTGTTTGTTGCATTTATATACCATCTTTTTCTCCAAGCGTTTGTTTCAAACCCTAAAGAGGCTGAGAGGAAGGGTATGTCAGAAGGAAAACAAATTGATACTGAGTTATATATATATTAGCAACTTTGTATTAATGTAACTTTTTTATATGTAACTGTGTGTTCTGACCATAGTAGAAACCAACAGTTTGTTGGAATAAGCAAGAGCCTTTAATTAATACAGTACCCAAAATAGTGAAAGGGATAAGGTACTAGAGCATGTAGGAACAGAAAGCTAGGTGCCCTTTCTGAGTTGTCTATTTCAGTTTCGCTTCCACCTTTCCTGCTTGCTTCTGATGTAATCAGTAATGGCTGGTGCTGCTAATTCAAATATACAGTTTAAATTTTACCAGCCTGTTCATTTTCCATGTTGTGAGACAAACGCTTGCTCTGCAACAGTTTCTACTAGTGAGCTCCTTCATTGTCACATACCACATCCACCGGTTGTGTCAGATGGCCCTGCACTCAGGTGCCAATGATGTTTAAAGATTGAATTAGGGTTTTTTTTTGGTTTTTTTTTTAAAAAAGGTAAAGAACCCTGGACAGTTAAGTCCAGTCAATGGCAATTATGGGGTCGCTTTCAGGCTGAGGGAGCCGGTGTTTGTCCACAGACAGCTTTCTGGGTCATGTGGCCAGCAAGACAGAACACCATGACGGAAACCAGAGTGCATGGAAATGCCGTTTACCTTCCCGCCGCAGCAATATCTATTTATCTACTTGCACTGGTGTGCTTTGGAACTGCCAGATTAGCAGGAGCTGGGACAAAGCAATGGGAGCTCAAACAGCTGACCTTCCGATTGTTAAGCCCAAGAGACTCAGTGGTTTAGAGGACAGCGCCACCCGCACAATTAAAGATTGTACTACAAGTACTACAACAGGGTAAGTCTTCTCTAATGGTCTACAAGTTTCTGCCATGTACGCTATCTGAATCTGGTGTTACAAATGTGATGTGATCTTAATGCTTCGTATTCACTCACTGGAGGATTTTGTCTGTCGTTGTTTGCAAACAAAGCAAAGTTACTGAGCTAGCAGAAAGAGTCCTGTGGCACTTGAAAGAGTGACAGATTTGTGTGGCATATGCTGTCATGGACCACAGCCCACTTCATCAGAAGTATGAAATGTATCCTCATACACATCATGGAGTATTCTAGGGCAGTCTCCTTGTTCTGGCAGAGCTGTAACCTACACTTGTGATTTAATCATTAATACTTGAACTTTCCCGCAAGAGAATTTGCAATTTACATTCATTAGCAATTCTTCAGCAGATTAATTAGATGACTGCAAATTGAATTTTTTTTTAAAGTGAAGTAGCTTTCTGGTTATTCATCAGGATGTGGGGAGACACTAAGAGTTACTTGGGGAAATATGTCAAAAGTAATGTTCTCTTCCATTTTTAAGCCTGTTGACATCACTGAGAACAGGGGGCTGGCATACCTAATCAGTTCTAAATTTTTTCTCCGTGCACAAATTGGAGTTTTTTGGTGCAATGCTTTTTTTTTAGGGAAAAAAATAATTTAATTTTTTTTTAGGGGGGAAAATAACCATGTGACATATGTGGAAATGAATGCTAATAGAAGTAAGTCCTTTGCTGAAAATGCTAATTAAGCAGTTCAGACCAATGGTTATGCTTCCATTAATCATGCTTCAGAAAACAAAATCAAGTCTTTTGCCATTTCTGTTCACTATCTGAAATTCAACAGAGCTGAATTCTAAAACATTCTCACATTAATTTATAGCTTCCTTTGTCATACCTCTTCTCAAGAAAGGAAAGTGGTCATTTCAAGAAGCTGAAAATGGCAATTATGGATCTGTTTCTCAGAAGCTTTTTCAAACGTTCAGTTACTGAAATGTTCAGTGTTTGTCAATAGGATGGATGCAACAAGATTTAACAGCAGAGAAACCAGTGTGGAACTAGAATTTAGCATTTGAATTCATGGATTAAGATATTATATAAAGATTATTTTTGCTGGAAAGCTCTCCTAGCTTGCTTGCTAGCCTTTACTAAACAGGATTGCTAATGTCTATTCCAAATTAGTGAGAAAGACTATCTACATGCCGGGGGTCTCCCTAACTCACTGAGGGTTTGAGACCCATCAACTACCTTCACCTGGTTCAGCTGGTCAGTCAAAGCGATTCCTGGGGTGTGGCTGCTGTCACATGCTGACAGCTTCAAGGAGTCACAGGTGACGGCTGAGCACAGGGTGGGGAACAGAGGTAGACAAACTACACCAGAAAGAGCACAACGTGTCCCACACAAGAGGTACTACAAAGTTCATTTCACTTTTGTACAGAGCTAGAAATGCAAGGGAACTATGCAGCTGGCAAAACCCATTCATCCTTAACTGGGCTTCTCAAAAACGAACTTGTATTAATTTCAGCAGGAATTATAATTTTAAAATGTGTTGGTTTGCCACTCAAGAATGTTACAGATCTGCACTGTTCACAAGGGGGAGGATGTTCCATCTTGTATTTGTGTGTTTTTAATAACTCTCATTTCCTTCTGAGCTGATCTGAGCTCTCTCTGCTTTAATCTGTGTTTCAGGTTTCAAGCTGCTCTATATAAAATGAAGCACCGTGTTCCCTGTTCACTATACAGTGGTACCTTGGGTTAAGAACTTAATTCATTCTGGAGGTCTGTTCTTAACCTGAAAGCGTTCTTAACCTGAGGTACCACTTTAGCTAATGGGGCCTCCTGCTGCTGCTGGCGCACAATTTCTGTTCTCATCCTGAGGTAAAGTTCTTAACCCGAGGTACTACTTCTGGGTTAGCGGAGTCTCGAGGTGTTTGTAACCCGACATACCACTGTAATGCAGAATCCTTTGGGGGATGGAATTTACAAGCACAGGACCACCTCTAGAGTGGATTATGCCTGCCAAATTGCAGCAAATTCATCAAGGGTTTCATTGTCCTTTGTAATACCTTATGGAAGGTGGAAAGGAGGTTTCTTTTGCCCATTCTTACCTTAAATTAATTAAAGGTGTGTATTTTTGCCTGTACAAGCTTCACACCAGCCTTTCCTCTGGACCTGTCTTGTGATAAACCTTATGATGTAAGGCTGCCCCAACTGTTGCCTCCAAAATTCTGAAGAGCTCTTGGGAGCGGGAATATAAAGCAGAGCAACAAAGAACTTAAAAAAAAAATAATAATTAAAAGACTCTTTCAACTCCTTGTTTTGTTTTTAAGTAGAGTGGTAACTCAGGTTAAAAACTTAATTCGTTCTGGAGGTCCATTCTTAACCTGAAACTGTTCTTAACCTGAGGTACCACTTTAGCTAAGGGGACTCCCACTGCCGCCGGCGCGCAATTTCTGTTCTCATCCTGTGGTAAAGTTCTTAACCCGAGGTACTATTTCTGGGTTAGTGGAGTCTGTAACCTGAAGCATCTGTAACCTGAGGTACCACTGTACCCTGTTTCAGTGGTTTAACAGCAACAGCAGCGAAACAATCCAGAGTTCTTCAGTGCTCCTCAAGCAGCCTTTGGGCTGCCTCACTTGCTCCAAAGTTTATGGACCTAGAGAATCATGGAATGGTAGAATTGGAAGGGATCCCAAAGGTCCAATCCCTGTAATGCGGGAATCTCAGCTAAAGCATCCATGACAGATGAATAAGCGATACGGAAATATATGGAGCTATAAGGTACCAAAAATACAGGAACAGCAGAGCCAGCGGCTGAGCAAGCCGATCGGGCACCTGGGGCGGCGCATGTGCCCTGCGCCCAGGGGCAGGGCCAGTTGCGGCAGGACGCTCTGTGGGACCTCCGAGGAGTCAGTCTGCCTGCCTCCTCCAACTCAGCAACCCTACAGCTGAGGGGGCAGCTGTAGTTTGGGGCAGCGCGGAACCTGTGGGCGCCCAAGCCACTGCGTCACTCCCAGGAGAGACACGTGGCTCAGGCATGTTGCATGCCCATGGTGAGTGCTGCCTGGCATTTTGTCACCCCCCTCAGTGGTGACTCCCAGGGCAGAGCACCCCCCACTGCACTCCCCCTTCCTGCGCCCCTGAGCAGAGCAACACAAGATTGGGCTGTTCTGAGGCAAGGCATTATTGGCACTCTGGGAGATGGGAAAGGCTCCCCAATGACCCTGATTCACCTCATTATTTGACCCACATGCACCGCCAACACATATCCCTGTTATTTACCCTCCTAAGAGCTGGTACAGTAGTACCTTGGGTTACAGGCACTTCAGGTTACAGATGCTTCAGGTTACAGACTCCACTAACTCTGAAATAGTACCTCGGGTTAAGAACTTTGCCTCAGGATGAGAACAGAAATCATGCAGTGGCAGCAGCGGGAGGCCCCATTAGCTAGAGTGGAAACTCAAGTTAAGAACAGTTTCAGGTTAAGAACGGAACTCCAGAACGAATTAAGTTCTTAACCTGAGGTACCACTATATTCACTTTTAGCCCTTCAATTTGTTGTTTCTTTTTAAATATGATATGATTGAATATATATATATATATATATATATATATATATATATATAATTTAGTATCAATCTGTCTCCTTTTCTGACTGTTCCCTCTTGCCTTCTGCTTCTATTCCTCCTCATGTCAATCCCTCCCCATTATTTTTTTAAAAGAATGGTGATGATGACGATGGTAGTAAAAACCATTAAGGTCAGAACACAACCCAGGAATGCCTGGCAAGATAAACAAGAGTAGGATCTTGCTGTGGCTCCAGCTTTGCAAGTTGTTAACTTGTTTGGCTGCAGCAAACATTAATTCAGAGGCTGAGGCTGCCAAGTCACAAAGACAGAAGACACATTGCAGAAAACAGCAGAGAAATGTTTAGAGCTGGGGGGAGGACCTGAGTTCTATGGTTCTGAATGACTGCCATATTTGAGGTCATCACAGAAAAATCTTCCCAGAGGTCAGATTGACCAGCAATGATGATGAATGGTTCCTTCTCTTGCACTCTAAGTTCTGGAACCAAATTGCTGCCAAAAACATATGTAGGCTATACTGGCTGATATGTAACTCCCATCATTATTTTTTCCCCAAATGATAAAAGCATCCAGTGGGAGGGGGCACTCTAATTTGATAGCAAAGAGGCGCAGATTGCAATCTGGCTCCCAGTAAGTTTCCAAGCACAATTCAAAGTGTTGGTGCTGACCTTTGAAGTCCTAAACGGCCTCGGCCCAGTGTACCTGAAGGAGCATCTCTACTCCCATCATTAAGCCCAGACACTGAGGTCCAGCTCCGAGGATCTTCTGCCAGTTTCCTCACTGAGAGAAGCGAAGTTACAGGGGACCAGAAAGAGGGCCTTCTCGGCAGTGGCGCCCGCCCTGTGGAATGCCCTCCCACCAGATGTCAAGGAAATAAAAGACATCTGAAGGCAGCCCTATTTAGGGAAGTTTTTAATATTTGATGTTTTATTGCTTTATTGATATTATTAATATCAATATTCTGTTGGGAGCCACCCAGAGAGGCTGGGGAAACCCAGCCAGATGGGCGGAGTAGAAATTATTATTATTATTATTATTATTATTATTATTATTATTATTATTAGGTTTATCCTCCTCAGTATGCTGTTAGTGTGTGTTGGAGGTGAGCACCATAGTTCAGCTTGTAAGAGCCAACACACCATGAGCAAGGTAGGCCAAAAGAAATGTAGCTTCCTAGTGCTGACAAAGAACTGAGGTAGAGGGAAGGTTGTCTTTTAACTAGCTACCTGACTGCTGATCATTTAATAAAACTATGGCCCTTAGGTTCAGTCCAACTGATGCATCTCATGTTTTCATTCCAGGATGCTGGAGAAACAGAAATTTGGAGCTGCCATTCAAAAAGTAGCAAAGAGCAAAACTTTACTTACAAAGTTTGACTAACACAAAAATGCATTGGCTGCCTGTCAAGCTTCTCCAAAATCAATGCAATTTGCTGGGAGGCTTACAGATTGGTGCTGCCTGAGGAGTAACTTATTACAAAGCCAACTTCTTACCTGCAAATTAGGTCCATTTCTTCAGGTGTCTTCATCCGTCCGGAATGTAATGAGATTTGTTCACATTTGTCTTGAAAAGTCCTTATAAGTTTTAAAGCCCAAAGCAGAATTAACTAAATTTTTTTTTCCAGTTCCCATGAAACTCACTGGGCCTTACTTCTGAGTAGACAGAAATATAGGATTGCAGTGACGTTCACGAAACTGGGTGCCTAATTTTCACAGTGGCAGGATTTATAAAATTATTAGCTTGTGTGTGATTTTGCACAAAAACACCATTTACCTTCCCGCCGGACCAGTACCTATTTATCTACTTGCACTTTGACGTGCTTTTGAACTGCTAGGTGGGCAGAAGCAGGGACCAAGCAATGGGAGCTCACCCCATCACAGGGATTCGAACCGCCAACCTTCTGATCAGCAAGCCCTATGCTCAGTGGTTTTAGACCACAGCGCCACCTGCGTCCCTTTCGAGATACTTCCTAGTGGTATGCTATTTAAATCTACAAAAATGAAGAGTTTACATATTCTTCTCCAATCCCCTGTTGCTATTTTTTGTTGTTTTTTTAAGGCAGGTGTTTTACACGTTAAAAGAAAGTGTATGGCAAGCTTGGAGCAAATATTTTGCACAACATTATTTTCCAGCCACCTACATTCTTTTTTTCCTATTCTGAAACACAATCATTCATTACGTGCTAGCTTTTCTGCAGCACTCTTTAAACTACTATAGATAATACCATTGCAATAATTACACCGTGAAGGGGAAATGAATAGGGTTCTTTTGGATACTGACAGGAGACAAAGTATGTATTCATATGCAATTTCAATGAAAGGAGAATTGCTGAAGCAGGGAAATGAAAAGATACGGGAGAGAAGAGGCAAACTTTGCTCCAAGCCACAGACAAAGTGATATATTACTTCAGAAGGGATTAAGATCTATAGGGCCCAGCAGCTGAGACACTAGCTTAGGAAGTGTGTGTGTTTGATTTCCATGTGGCACCAAAGACCCACTGCATAATGTATGTGAGATGATCATATGCCTATGAGTTTGTCAATTCAGTCTCGTGGCCACACTTCCAGTGTGTGCACACCCTCTGGATGCCTGCACTCTAGAAAGTTCACTGTAAGTAAAGACCCCTGGTCCCATGCAGTTTGCAGACTAAAAGCAACAGCAGCAATACCGGTGGTATTTGCTGGATTGATTTCCATTCCAGACACAGGATGAATAAGCTAGCATTGGCAATTGCGACGCCCGTTTCTATTTCTGTCGGACTTCTACGACATACCTAGTCAAATCCTGGGCATTTGCCAGTATTATATATATTTGCCAAAGAATCCATAGTGTTCCTGTTGGTCTCACCACAATATTTGTTTGTTTGTGGATTTCTCTGTTTATTTTTAATCATATCCTCAGGCTCTGTTGGTCAGGTCACTTGAATTGTCTTATAACTTCTTGAAGAATTAAAGTTGGGTTTTCTGGGCATTTTCTTCTGGGATCATTTGTCCTAAATACTTATAATCCATTAATCTCTAATAAATTCATCTTTCAAAATTCTGTAATCCTTCAGTATACATGAAGGAGCGTCTCCACCCCCATTGCTCAGCCCAGGCACTGAAGTCCTCCTCCAAGGGTCTTCTGCTGGTTCCCCCCCTGAAAAAAGTGAAGTTACAGGGAACCAGGCAGAGGGCCTTCTCGTCAGTGGCGCCCTCCCTGTAGAACACCCTCTCTTCAGATGTCAAGGAGATAAAGAAGTATACAACTTTTAGAAGATATCTGAAGGCAGCCCTGTTTCAGGGAGTTTTTAATGTTTGATGGGGTTTTTAAATGTTTTAATATTTGCTGTAAGTTTCTCCCAGAGTGACTGGAGAAACCCAGCCAGATGAACTGGGTATTATTATTATTATTATTATTATTATTATTATTATTTGCAAACTGGCAACAAAATGGTATATGGCAGGGATGAGAACCTGTTACCATCCTGATAGCTTGTAGAGCACATGGCTCACATACAAGCTTGTCCCAGGTTCAATGCTCTGGTGTCTTCAGTAGAACAGGAATGTTTCCTACCTGAAACCCTGAAGAGCTCGTGACAGTCAACATAGATAATACTCAGCTAGATTGACCAATAGTATAAGCCAGCTTCTGATATTTCTATGTTGTTTGGTTGGTGCAAGCTCCTTTGGGAAGGAAGCAAACTTGAAAGGCGGCTTAGAAATTTTAAATGAATGTATGTTCTTTTTCAGACAGCAGACTCCCAGTAGAAACAATTCCTATTAGCAAGGTACTAGCGAACCTATGAAGCTTTGTTGTTGTTGTTGTTTAGTCGTTTAGTTATGTCCGACTCTTCGTGACCCCATGGACCAGAGAACGCCAGGCACCTCTGTCCTCCACTGCCTCCCGCAGTTTGGTCAAACTCATGCTGGTAACCTCGAAAACACTATCCAACCATCTCGTCCTCTGCCGTCCCCTTCTTGTGCCCTCCATCTTTCCCAACATCAGGGTCTTCTCCAGGGAGTCTTCTCTTCTCATGAGGTGGCCAAAGTACTGGAGCCTCAGCTTCACAATCTGTCCTTCCAGTGAGCACTCAGGGTTGATTTCCTTCAGTATGGAGAGGTTCACCCATTCCCGTCCATTTTAGTTCACTGATGCCCAGGATGTCAATATTTAAAATACCACAAGCTGTTGATACTATCAAGTTATCAGCGGGGGGGGGGGGGACTTTGCTGAGGGGAAAGCATGAAGTGGCATATCAAAGGCACAAAACCTCAGAAAGGGCACTGATGTGTTTGAAAGGCATGGATATCGCTCAGGTACATGATGAAGCAAGCCAGCCAGTATAGCATCTGCCATGAACAGTCCCCACAGTACTGAGATAAAAGATCGCGAAAACAATAAAGCAAATGAAAAAGGATGGCATTGTGACAAAGTGACAGGCAGCTGCAGCAGAAAAACCCGGGAAACATTGTATTTATTTGCATACACTCAAGAAATTTAAGCATGGGTATTAAGAGTTCTCTCCCAGGTGCCTACTACAGAAGAGATCTTACCTGGTTTTGTTAAGACAAATGTATTTTCTGTTGAATGCAAAGGGTGGCTAGCGGCAAATTTCAATAGATGAAAGCAGTCTCCCCACACTGGTTTCTGGACCTCAGAAGGCCCTTACAGATGGCACAGGATGCGTTTTGGGATGAAATCCATGGGAGAGCAACAACAGGGTGCATTCTCAGCTCTCAATGGAGTTAGTAGGCATGCATTGCACTGTACAGCTGTTTTTATATGTTCTTTATTGTATTGTAAATCACTTTGGAGTACCTCATGGGAAACAAATCATAAATGGAACTGTAGTAATGGAAATGGAAATGTAGTAATAGTAATGATGGTGGTGCCTTGAAAAGGATAGCATTCATAAATCTTATTTAGAAGCTGTTTGTTTCCAAAGAGTATGGGACTAGTAGATCACTCCCTTCATGAATTTCCCAATTACTGGCATATGGGGTTGGGGGGGGGGACCTGCTAAAGAAAATGTCTGTCTGTCTGTCTACTGGTGTAAACAAATACCTTTCACTGCCATCATGACTGTGCACTGACTTATGTTAAAAAACGCATGTTCCTTGGTAGCACTGCTCTTGAGTTATTGAAAGCTGAAGTTGCAGAAAAAGCTGCAGATCAGCTGGGACACAAATGGAGCAATGCTAAAGCCCCCTATGACAGGCATGCTAAAGAGCTGTAAAGCTGCATGATGGAGAAACAGTAAGAGGAATTATATCCTCAGGACAGGCTATGTCCTTGGATAAATAGGAACTTGCATAGGGAAGATAAATCCCCTCAACATACCGTTGAGGTTAATGGACACATATATCAACTAAACTGCAAATTAATTCATTTGGTGGCTCATCAAGCAACCACAGACACCCCAGGTGTGTCCAAAGGTAGGAGACATAATCCTTCAACTACCCACCATTCTGACCAAAATCCACAATTCTTTTTGTAAACTTATTTGAGGGGTTCCCCTCCCCATCAAGTGATATATAAATTTTATGAAACAAACAAATAAATAAATAAATAAATAAGAAGTCAACAGTACACACAATTCCACAGCCAATACAGTCCAGTAGAGCATATCTGAATGACAAGAAAAACACAACTATAGATCTAGGTCTGTGACTCAAAGACAGGTTGCCCAGTCAGCCCACTAAATGATCTGTAGCATAGCATTTTCAATACAGATTGAGTCATCGTAACAACATAGAAAGTTGCCTGATGTTGAATCAGATCTGGGATCTTTTGCATGAAAAGCAGATAGCCTACCATTAAGATCCTCCTCCAAAGCATTTGTATTCTCTTGAATAATTGTGACAATGCACACTCTGGAACTGGCTGAAGGAAATGCTCTTTTTTGTCATGTTCACAGAGCGAAGAGACTCAGAAAAGCAATTTTCACACCCAGTTTATGACTTATTCCTTATGTGATCTAGGTTTTGTGTGTAAGATTTAGTGTAAAAGCTACCATCCTTGGCTGCTGTCCTTGGTTGGGCCATGGAACCTACAGAGACCAGACCAAAAGAAAAGCAGAGAAAAGAATTGGCATAGATTTAAGCCTGAGTATCATCCTCCCAGTTGTAAAAGACCTGTGTGAAATATCCACCTGTATGAAACCAAGATTACACCAAAGTTCTGTGATCCTCTTAAAAGAACCAGAGAGTGCACCCTAAGCTGAAATACATCCAAATTCTCTATTGATTACTTTTCATTGACTTAACTAGATATCCTGTTGAGTTCACAGAGCCTAATTGTGCAAATCACTATTCAGTAACCTAGAGGAATTCACAAGGAAGTAGGCCTAGATACAAAATTCATTGAAATTCATAGACGTCTTCCACTGTCTTCATAGGTCAGGCCTTCAGCAGGGAGTATTTTCCTGAGAAAAGGCAAGCAGTTCCTTTTCTTTTTTTCATGTACTATACTTGAATATGTTATTTTATTTAAGGGCAAGTTTAAGTTAAGGGAAAGAGATGGGAGGAGGGGAGGAAGAAATTAAGATTTTTTTTTTTAAAAAAAAAAAGAGGTGTAGAACAAAAATAGCACTCTTAAATGTGTGCTTTCTTGGAACGTTTCCAAATGACTGTAAACTCTCTCAAGGTTTTGAGATTCAGGAAAATAGGGATGTTTATGCCCTCCATTGCTCTTTTATGATGTGCAGAGACAGCCTCGTAAAGATTGTTGTTCCTTTGTAATGATTCATCTCTTTTCCCCCCTCCCAAAGTATTTGGCAACCGCTGGAGGTCCTGGAGCAGGGCCATCTATGAAGCTTGAACTCCAGCTCTCCAGAGTCCTATGCAACACAGAGTTTTAAACTGGAGAAATGTTCAGACAGAGATTCGACTCCTTAGTGTCATATTGTATTGACACAGGAGAGTCAGCAGAATTTATGAAAATAAGAGATGAGCGCTAATGGAGTTAGTCCTTTAAAACAGATCAAAGCACTGACTCAACTGCAGATGCAAACACTGTGGATTCACCTAAGCTGCTAAATGTTTGGCAGAACATTCAAATCAACTCCACATAAATACATTTTTTTAATTAACATTTTCTTGTATTTATAGCCCACCTTTCTTCCACTCCTAGAGCCCAACGTGGTATAGATGTGGTTCTGAGGTTGTCTTCCATTCAGTCACTGGCCAGACCCAGACTTGCTTAAGTTCAGAAATGTAATGGCTTCATGTGCCTCCAAGACCATACACATCCATTCATTTACTTATTTATTTCATAAAATGTATATACTGCTTGATTGTAACACACACACACGCCCCAATACCCTCAGCGTGGTTCATCCATCCACCAGTAATATATTTTGCTGAAACAAAACAGTTCCTTAGATTGCAAAGGTGCAGCTCAATTCTGTTCACCAGTAACATCCCTGTGTGCAGTGGGGCTTACTCCTTATTCCGCAAGTTTAAGATTGACAACAAATATCATGATACAGTGCATGTCTACTATGAAGTTGAGCCCCTTTGAGTCCAATGGAATTTATATTCTTGACAACTGCATACAGGATTGCAACCTTTCTTTATATACAGACCACATCAGATGATTACTTGTGATGTTTATCCAAATGCAACTTCTCTGAACAGATTCAGATGCCCATGTCATTCATGTGAATGGTTGTGATTATCATATGATAGTCTGATTATCTGGTGTTTTTATCATGCTGTGACTCACCACAAAGTAATCCTTTGTTCTCCTACGAGAGGAACAAATTTTCCTATGGTGGAGATGGTCTTGGGGTTTGAGGGTTGTTGTTGTTGATTTCAATAAATGCTCTGTTTATTTATTTCATTCTGTTTATGAATCACTTCCTATAAAACAGCTTGAAACAATTCCATATATATATAACCAATTTCAAATCTAATACAGATACATGACCAATATTCCCATAGGCTCCTTGGGGGCTGTGGTGGTGATGGGAATAGGGAAGAGATGTTTGAGAAATGTAATGTGCCGAGTAGTTAAAGTAGTATGTGTCACCTTTTTCTTTTGTAAGGAGCAAAAGGAAGACCTGATAGCAAACAGTAACAAAGTCTCTGTTCCATCTCTCCAGTGACTACCTTCTGGGGTATAAGCAGGTGAGTGGAATCTGTTCATGAGCCTTGGAGAAGTATAATGAGAAGCATCTGCACTGCTGCTTTTAGCCCTTTTCATCAGTGGCGTAGCGTGGGTTGTCAGCACCCGGGGCAAGGCAAGCAATTTGTGCCCCCTAACCTGTGGATTTGTGCCCCCTAACCCATAGATTTGTGCCCCCTAACCCTAACCCCCAGATGTTGCACCTGGTGCGGCCGGCCCCCCCTGCACCCGCCACGCTACGCCACTGCTTTTCATGAATTAGGCTCCAAATGTTCAAATACAGAGAGGAGAGCTGCATGAGTTGGCCGTGTACCTATTTTCATTGCCCTTTCCAGCTCAGACCTTCTCATATTGGGCTAAAAATCTGATGAGGAATCTGTACACATTCCGCTATATGCACATAGCATCCTCCATGCAACCAGGTGCAAGTGAGGTGATGGCTCTGAATCATGTGGCCCATGTTCAGCTGACTGGGCAGAGGTTTCCTCTCTGTGCATAGGGGTCTTGGGATGAGGACAGCAGCAGGCAGTAGGGACAGCAACAGTGGAACTCTCTGCAGAGGACCTTCTTCTGTTTTGAATGCAAGCTCAAAGTCATAGAATCATAGAGTTGGAAGAGACCACAAGGGCCATCGAGTCCAACTCCCTGCCAAGCAGGAAACACCATCAGAGCACTCCTGACATATGGTTGTCAAGCCTCTGCTTAAAGACCTCCAAAGAAGGAGACTCCACCACACTCCTTGGCAGCAAATTCCACTGTCGAACAGCTCTTACTGTCAGGAAGTTCTTCCTAATGTTTAGGAATCTTCTTTCTTGTAGTTTGGAACCATTGCTCCATGTCCGCTTCTCTGGAGCAGCAGAAAACAACCTTTCTCCCTCCTCTATGTGACATCCTTTTATATATTTGAACATGGCTCCTCTTCTCTAGGCTAAACATGCCCAGCTCCCTTAGCCGTTCCTCATAAGGCATTGTTTCCAGGCCTTTGACCATTTTGGTTGCCCTCCTCTGGACATGTTCCAGTTTGTCAGTGTCCTTCTTGAACTATGGTGCCCAGAACTGGACACAGTACTCCAGGTGAGGTCTGACCAGAGCAGAATACAGTGGCACTATTACTTCCCTTGATCTAGATGCTATACTCCTACTGATGCAGCCCAGAATTGCATTGGCTTTTTTAGCTGCCGCATCACACTGTCAAGTTTGTGGTCAACCAAGACTCCTAGATCCTTTTCACATGTACTGCTCTCAAGCCAGGTGTCACCCATCTTGTATTTGTGCCTCTCATTTTTTTTGCCCAAGTGCAATACTTTACATTTCTCCCTGTTAAAATTCATCTTGTTTGCTTTGGCCCAGTTCTCTAACCTGTCAAGGTCATTTTGAAGTGTGATCCTGAAATAGCTCATCTTGAGCTATTTCATTCATCCTGAAAACAAATGAAACTGTGGGTGGGATTCCCCTAATGAGCCACATCAGCAAAAGCCCAGCACAATGACATCCACTTGTGCAATGGGGCTTTCCCTCCTGTTCTCCTCCATGACCCCCAGAACTGGCTCTGGGGGGATTGAGAGAACCCCCAAAACAGCACACAGGGGGTGGAGAAGGGGGGAATCATTCCATATGACAAGCTCCAGTGACTGCAGAGATGGAACATTTGTCATAGCACAATTCCACCTGATATATTGTGCTTCTACATAATAAAGCTTCCTTCTTCTACACAAAATACTTGGAAAAGAGAGTAGGTGCTTTCATAGGAAGATACATATTCCAGATATGCTCAAAAACACAATCACTTCTAATACATGTCAAAATGTTTTCTTCCATTGTATAAACCAGCTGTGAAAGTATGAGTATGAAACAACCTTTTTAAAAAAAATCCATTTATCATCCGATTTTTGTGATTTTGCTTTATCAGCCTGTTTGCCAAAGCCTACTTGTGTATGAATGTATTGCTGCTCCAAGGTTAGAAATATTCATTCTGCTTTAATATTATTATTTTTCACTTGTTGAAACTGTTAAAATTCACTTGTTGAAATTGCATTTACAGTCCTCAATTTTTTATTTTAAAAAATGGAGAAAGTAAGTGGACAGTGATAACAAAAGGGTATGTCTGCTGACACAGATTCAAGAAGATTAGATACTTTTATGCATTCAATTTCAATTTGAGGGAAATAATAGCTCAATCACACTTAAGGGGAAAGGAAGGCGTTCCAATGAGGAAATCCTATATGGTCAATTCTGCTCTGGATAACGTGAAAAAGATGAGAGCTGAAAATACTAAATTTTATATCTTCCGATGACATCAACATAGCAAATGAAAAGCTATAAGACATGGGATGGCAGACTGGATCTCACCAGCAAGCTCTACCAAGCATAGATATTCTAGACACAAAATGTGCAGTTCAGAAACTTCTCATGTCCAGTCAGAAAAATGTAGAGATGGGAAAGAAGGCACATTATGGTGTATGTGTTTATTGATTTTTATTTATTTCAGTTATACCCCACATTTTTCCTCCAAAGAGCTCTAGGTGACATGCCCTGTTCTGCCCCTCCTCATTTAATTCCCACCACAAACCTGTGAGATAAGGACAGGCCGAGAGGCAGCGACTGATCCACAGCCACCCAGTGAGCTGCATGGGCAATTGGGGTTTGAAACCTGGTTTCCCAGGTCCTAGTCCAGCGCTCTAACCACGATAAAATGGAGATAAGGTGCCATCTACATGGTTCTCCCTAAACCTTCTGGAGGAAAGGTGGGATATAAATGTAATCAGTTTATTTACTAATGCAGCCTTAAAAACAGTTTAAAACAAATTGCAATCACAACTACAGTGGGCTCAAGAAATTTATATCTCAAGTGTCAAAGGTAAAGGGATGCATCTTTAACATATAACCCAAGCTGTATAATGAAGATGTCAAAGGTTGCCTCTGTGGAGAACAGCGACATAATAGGTACAGAGTAAAAGACCCCAGCAAAGCTTTGAGCTTTATAACGTCAACGGCTTCAAACTGCTGACTGAGGGCTTTTTTCAGTCTTTTTAAAAAAGTTCGGTTGTTGCTACTTGAAAGTGTTAGCATACTATTAAATATGAAATTCACTCCATTAACTCAGTTTATAAAATATGCAGTACGCTGTGGCTTTGAATAACTGGGAAACCTACAACGGCCTTCAAGAGTTGCAGCTTACAGATCATTCAGGTTTCAAGTCTGAGGGGTTGCATGGGCGTACAACATCTACATAGCTATTTAATAATAACAATAATAATTTCCTAGCTAGGTTTCCAGTGGAGCAAGTGCTGTCAGCCGTTTAAAAGGTCAATATTTCAGTTAAAGCAAAACAAAACAAAATGTTACCTACTATAAATACAATCTCAACTGAGAAATTTCCAGCATTTAAACAGCCTCCTACCCAGTGTTCGCTGACCCGCAGTGGGTCTCCAGGGTTTCATACATGAGTCTTTTCCAGCCCAACCTAAGGATGCCAAGAATTGAACCCGAGACCTCAGGTGCTCTGCCACTGAGCTTCCCCTAAGCCATAGCCCTTTCCCTACTCTAACATCTGGAGAGCATCACATGTGCTACCTCTGCTCAGCGACATAATGAGAATTTGAGCAAAACATGTAACTTATTGAAGCTCATTATACACAACACCAGTGTTTTCTCATGCAAACATCTGTATTGTTATTCTAGAGCATGATTTTATTTGGGTATCTGCTACCTTTAGTAGTTCACTGCCTAAGGAATGCAAGTTGGGGAAATAAACAGGGTGAGGAGACTAAATGGAGGCAAGGAGAGAGGGCAAGCAGAGGTGATGAGACAAACATTCAGCGTCTAGTTTCATTATAACTGTCTGAGGTGTCTGCCTGCTCCATAAATAGAAGAAAGCAGACCTCTCATTTCATTTCATTTCATTCATGTGGCTTAAGAGACAACAGGCCTCACCAGCTGCAACACAAGATATCACACACACACAAACACACACCATGAAACAGGATTCTTTTATCTCTCTCTTAGGAAATGAAAATATGGACAAGTTTGCTTTTCGAGGGTGCAGAAAGCCACAGAAATGTGAAAGGCACTTACATAAATAATATTCACATTTATTTCCCGCCATGTCTATATTTACCTTTACTTGCCACTTTCAGTAGTATAAAACGGAGCATTTCTAGTTTGTCACAAACGGGCCTTTTATTAAAGGCCAGGGTTGAAATACCTTTGTAACAATTCTTCCTATCAATAAACAAGTAAGCTTTGCACTATACAATCCAGACTTTGTCACATTTAGGGTTAGCAAGCTCGTAACCTCATGTTTGGGCCAGATGGTTTGCATTAGAATGGGCACCTTAAGAATAAACACTGCTCTCTGCCTGGAAACTCATTTGATCCATCTTGCCAGACAATGTACAGAAAGAGCAATGGCATGTAGGCTGCTCAGGAAAATTAAATTTGCTAAGAATTAAAGGGCCTTCTTTGTCTATCGGTTAAAGCTAATGTTTTCTTGTTGGGTCAGTCCAATTAATCAGTGGCTATATCCAGCACTCACTATGCAGATTGACAATGGCAAAAACTGAGTATCCCAACACACATTGGGTAAAAGTATGTTAAAAACCGCACCACTGATTGAAATGCCCTGAGAAATAGCTACAAATCATGAGCACTCTTATAGTTACTGGTTGAACTTCTGTCATTAGGCAGATTCCTGACTAATTCCCCAGGATATTTGGTTGATGGCTGATAATGGGTTGGGATTTGGTCCTCTGAGAACCTGAGATTCCTCTTTGGTGTTTTAAATGGGACATGCAGTACTGTTGCCTAAACATTTGAGTCCCTCTTCATAACCACGCCTGATTTGTAAAAATAAAATGCTTTACCTTTTTTTTTATTATTATTATTCTGTCCACTAATGAACTTTGACTTGAGCCTGGAAACGATTTGATAGCCAATGCAGTCATGCCAGAATAGGTGTTATATGTTTGGACTATTCTGTCCCAGTCAACAATCTGGCTGCCATAGTCTGCACCAGCTCCAGTTTGGAAACTTCACATGTATAACAGATTGCAGACATCCAGCCTAGAGGTTCCCAGAGCATAGACAATGGAGGTTAGTCTGTTCATGTATATTCTGCCTTTCATCCATGAATGTCAAGGCCCACCCTCCTGTCAGTTTCCACCAAGAACATTCAGCAAGAATGTGGAGAAGTTCCATGTGATATTGATCCACATAAGTGACCAACTCCCATTGTACTCTGACTGCATACACTCTTAACGTTTACACTGCATCCAGTATCTATCCTGTTGTTTCTTATAAAATACTGCATTTTGATGCCTTTCCCCCCAAACCAGCTTCAATATTAATTGAGAAAAAGAACGACCTAGCTGCGATTTAAGCTGGTAATGTGTACACAGTCTCAGTGTAGAGCACTTGGCAGGAGGAGGCTGGTTTGAGAAGCATCTGTCATGGCAAGAAAAACATGAGTCAGTCTAGGGGGAGAGAAAAGCCATTCAGTCTACTCAACACAAGCCAAAAGTCAATCTAGGGGAGAGAAACCATCTAATCTACTTAACATAGGCCTCTGGTTTGAGAACATTAGGAAAACGGACGCTTTGTCCTTGCAGAAACTGCCTGCATTACCCAGTGAATGTATTGCCCATTTCTACTGAACACATGCAAACAACATGAAAAAGTCAGAAGACGAAGTGAAAGAATCACAAATCGCAGACTGCATGAGCATGGAGCTCTCTCCCCTGCGCCTTGCTTTTCTCTGGAGTTCCTGCAGTTTCATATGACTGAATACATCACAGCTAGCCTTCTAAGATTTGACAAGTACCTATGTACAGTGTGAAATGAATATCTGCTTCAAACGGAACAGGAAGAGGACGAATAACTTCCCAGGGGTCTGGCAATATTCACTCTATTTTGAAAGGTTAAATTACAAAATATACTAGGATTTCTACCTTAGGGCCAGTGCTGATTTAATACAGCTATTCTGCTAACCATGGTTAAGGGTTCAGGACTGGGTGGTAGTGGGCTTTTTCTTCCCCCAGTATCTCCTCTCTCAAACTGATCTTTTCCCTCCTTTCTCTCACCAGCTTTAACCACAGTTTGAGGTTACATTGGCAGCAACCTTAGCCTTAGCTGATGCACACAGCATAGGGGGGGCACACAGGGTTTGAAGCTAGTAACAACACCCTGGCTGTTTTCGAGTCCTGATAACATTAACCATGGTTCAGATCAGTACATAACCATGGTGAAGGTGTCAGGGGGAATACAAGCCAAATAAGAAGTTCTAGGGGGAACTTCTACAGCCTAGTCGCATTTACTTAAGCACAGTTCAGTGTTCAGTTTTTGTTGAATATATATCTGCTGCTATTAATGCATTTCCTTGTCATAGGCCTCTGTATAAAAGGTATTACTGATAGCAATTTCCACTCGGATGGTACAGAATACATATTTGAGGGGCGGGGGACATAGCACCAGTTCCTTATTGTCTTCTATATCCATTGGCTATTTTTGATTATGTCTTGTGTCCAAACAAGCATTGGGTTGGATACGTGTCTATTTCACTTGGAGAGGACACTCTCCTGGATGTGTTGGTGTATGACGTGGGGTGGCACAAAGTTTGTTGTGTGCACAGCCTTATTCATTTTTACATATTTTGACGTTTGTTGTATGCACATAGTAGGTTGAGTCAGGTCATATAATGGAATCACAGTTTGGGCATGTCTTCGGAATCTTCAGAACCTACTGAGAAGCCACAGTACTCCAACAACATGTAAACAGTAGCTGTTTATATTAGACTTCAGTCCCATTCATTGTAGTGGAACTTTCTTCCATACAAGTGGCATAGATCTGTCAACTATTAGCATTTCCGTATGTCATTTCCAGTGCAGCTCAAATATAGCAACTCTGATTTGTGTCTTATTTGTCTGTGACTCTGATTGAGACTCAAAAGAAGACAGCTGGCATTGCACAAGTACAGCAGAAGGTTATAGCCATGGAGACTTGTGTTTTAAATTTGTAACACAAGAGTGGGGATTTTTACAGAGAAGAAGAAACATATTGAGGCCTTTCATGTTCTTTGAATTCACTCAGCTTGGAAGTCAGATAAATTGTGCAATCCCATTGTGTTTATAATTGAGGCTAGTCATTAGTCAAAGCTAAATAAGCCTGAATCTACATCTGTGCTGCATCACATATCTATCTTTATTCCAAAGTTATCCAAGTAAACAAATCAATAGAAAGTACCAGTATGTTGAATTTCCCTCTCACTCTCTGAATTTAAAGAACTTATCTTGTTAAATGTGTATATTATATAGTACACTTGTGACTTAAATTACATTCCTTTATATATCTTTTTCTTACGAGTCTCATTCACCATCCCCACCCCACCAGAACATACAAGGTTCTATATATGAATCTAGTAAATATCTACTGGTTTCAGGTTGCCATCCCTGGTACATAAAAGTCCTATTTTCTTGTGAGGGTGAAACTATTTCAGTCATTACTAAAGCTTACTGGGGCTCCCTTGTAGTTAATCATACAGCACAAAGGAGTATAAACATCCCTGAGGAGCACAAGAGTAGGTGGTGTAACTTCTCAAAGACTAGACAGGGTAAATAGAAATGTTGGCTGATAAACTGAAAACAGAAAAGCAAGGCTTTCAGAGTGAAAGGGACCTGAAGAAATGGGCAAAGTAGGTCAGCAGATAAACAAGATCTCCCTTTTCCCTTTCTCAAATATTATGGGCACTCCCATAATCCAGATCATTTACAATTCTGAAATTTTCCATGGATGCCCTCCCTTTTTAACATTTCTTTGCTGGGTTCACAACTAGGCCATAAGTCAGGTTTCAAAAAACGTTTCTGTGGTTTGGAAATCAAACCAAGAAAACTTGTCCTCCAAAGAACCCTGAAGAGACACTGTGCGTCATCTTTGAGCAGTTTTGCACTTAAATTTACAGTAGTCACTATTTAATTTAACTATTTAATTTTTCACCATGCAAAGATTTACACATGTAGACACGTTACTACATGCTGCTGTAATAACATGCAACTACATACCACGATAATATGAAAACTACCTTGGTCCCTTTTTGCTAAGTCAAACAGAGTGGTAGAAGGTATGCAAAAGATCTTCATTTCATTTCTCAACATCTCCAGGCAGGGCTGGGACAGACTCCTATCGAAACTTGGGAGACCAACTGCTGGTCCCTGCAAACAATGATAGTACAATAGTCTGACACGGTATAAGATAGTGCCAGTTCCCTATGTTCCTATCCTTAATTAATTTTAAATCCAGGAGTTTGTCCTTTAGCCTTTGCAAAATGGTGCAGTCAACGGCAGCAAGTAGATTAGCAAATAAATGGATGGGAAGGACAATTCCAACTCTGTTATTTTCAATTGCACAATACAAGATGAGGATGCTTCTCCATCTCATTTCTGAAACAATTCTGCCTTTGTAACCACTAAACACTGTGGTGATCACCAGACAAATGGAATTTTCTGAGATATTAACTGTATTCATTTAGCTGTATTAACTTAACAATGAGCAATGAAGGCTGGTGGTGCAGTCCTTTCTGAAACTTGATAGACCTAGTAGTTAGATTGGTGAAAGAAACAGCTGCATCTCTTTGGCAATATTAAGAACTCTCCACAATACTTCAGAGAGCCTGTTTAACTGCATCAACTATCCAACTGCATCGAGTACCCATTTAAAGGATCATTTAATAAGCAGTGCAATTATCTGCATTTCACATCAATTCACACATACACACACCTGACATCTTGATAGAATTGTCAGTTTTTTTAAAAGTCTGAGTTCATAATCCCATTGCACAGATTAGTTTCAGGCC